>NC_068953.1:27041536-27344566 GCF_026419915.1 Harpia harpyja
TTTCAGCAAATTAACGTGGCACGCAAATACTGCTGCCAAAGTAGACACTGTTAAAGGAAATGAGGGATTCCAAAAGAAATAAGTATCTGTTAAAAAAAAAAAAAAAAGAGACAAAGATACATTTTTCAGGTTAAGTATATTAGCATGAGAAGTATAATTTCATTGTCTTGATTTTTCAAAGCATAAGCCACAATTTCAAAATCCAATCTCAAGTCTTTAAAGATCGGAACTTCAAATTTGGGCTCATTTCAAACAACACGCTGACAGCATCAGAAGTTTAGTAAAAGTGCCACTGCTAGTATAGCTACGTATTAAACTCCTAATTAGGCTAATCAGGGTCCTTCCGGGAAAGAAAATTAAACTTACTATGCAAAATCCTGTCAAGCCCCCAAATTGTAGACTATAAAAACATATCCATCCCTTCATATGCACTTTTTGACAAGTCCTCTTGGAGATTTATTTGCAACGTTACTGGTGTAAAATCGACAAACCAGTATGGCCAAACCCTATTGTGTCAGCATCAATTATTCGCATTCAAAACGATATTGGTTTTTTTAGAAAATACTCATCTGTCACAACTGTCCACAAGGAGTGAACAGTTAATAGAAATGTACCTCATGAAGAGACACTAAAGAGAAGCAGGAAAAGTTTGGGTGTTGGTGCAAAGCTTTCAGGAAAGGGAAGCACAGCAAGTGGTAAAGATAACTATGAGAGAGGAGTTTGGATGCTGCAGTCTATCACCAGCAAAGCAGAGAAAGCAGGGCTGATGCGATAAGACAAAAAGGTAAGGCAGCAAGACTAGAGTCACGCAGAGCCTCAAGGGACAAGAAAAGAAATGAAAGTTTACACAAACACAATAGAGTTGGTTTTTGGTTGGTTTTTTTTTTTTTTTTTTTACAAACACAATAAAGTACCTCTCCAAGATAATCCACCTGGGGAGGTAGATGATCTGATAGAGTATCTTTAAATATAAGCGAGATAACCGCTAAATGCAAGGTGATGTTTCAAGATGGCTTTGTATGACAGGTGAAAGTTACCCTTCCGCTCCTGAGCTCAAGCAAGCAAAAAAAAAAAAAAAAAAATCAAAGTAAAACATCAGGAAACTAAGGTACAAACAATCCAAAACCAGCCTAAACAGTTCCACATGCACAAAGGTTTTTTCCCCCCACTTTAAACAGCAAAGTCAAGAATGGCCTCATACCAGAAGGTATGAAGGATGATCTAGCAGACACTTATCTCACCCACACAGACACTTTAAAAAAAAAAAACTGAACTCCCAGAGTTGCCACACTGAATAACTCACTCTTAAGAATAATGCCTGATTTAATGTTGGACACTGTCCAGCAATTATTCAAAATTGCTACATACTTATGGAGCAGCAGGGAAATTTTTAGCAAAATGAACTTGCATAAAATGTCCTATATTCAACTCAGGCAAAACACTGTTAAACAGTGGTTTCAAAATATTCTATAAACACATGGTAAGTATAAAACATTGCAAACACGTTACACTGCCAGAAAAACTGCTGAGCCACGATCAGTTTACAAATCTATAATGGTTAAAACCAATCTGTACATTTCTAGGCTATGTCAGCACCAACAAAACACCAGAACTAAACTAAAAAAAAAAAAACCCTCCAAAAAATCCCACCCCACAAAACTAAAAAAAAAAAACAACAAAACCACTTTGGTTGAGAAGAGCAAGTACCACACGAGTGGGAGATGCCAAGTACTCTTTCAAGTCAGAACGGATGGTTGCACTTTCAGCTTCCTAGAAGAGTGCTGGATTTGCGGATTCTAGAAAAAGACAGCCCACACTTATTTCTACGCAGTTCACAGATATAGTCAGAAATAGAAGATTCATGGGTATGAATCCCTGTGGTTTTGAAGAACATACTGTGAAATAAAACACCTTTATTTAAAATGAAATAAAGCATCTGACTAGAAGTTCAAGCAGACTGTAGAAATCCACAGATTTACACTCCACGCTTAGATTTTCAAAATCATTTGAAAGCACTTGATGTGACAGCTCACTCTAAATTCTGTAAATATCAGTTAAGAACCGATTAGCAGCCAGAAGAAGAAAGAGCTGGAATTAAAGCTGTGTTTTCTTTGTAGAAGCTCATACACCTCTTTGTAAGGGTCTATACGCTCCCTTGTATACGACAACGTGCAGAAATTGTAAAAATGAAATAGGCTGAAAGATTAGAAGGGAAGAACAGCTGCATCCCAGAGAACTGCGTGGTCCACCGTATAAATTCTGGTATCAGACACAACCACAATGAAGGATTAGGGCAGTACTCCAAGAGGACAGAACGAAAGGTCGCGTTTCCAAGCAGCGGACTCCCCTCCGCCGCAGGGCCGGCTCCCCCGAGCGCTGCTCTGAGGAGCGGAGGGGTGCGAAGGGCAGCGGCCGCCCCTCGCCGCGGGGCCGGCGGCAGCAGGGCGGCGTTGGCCGGCCCCGCGGGCACCACGCGAGGAGGCTCCAGAAATGCCGGGCGGCGGCGGGAGCCTCGCCCCGGCGGCTCGGGTCAGCCCCGGCCGGGGCGCTCCGGGAGGGCAGGGCCCGCCGGGCCAGCAGGGTCGTGGGCGGGCGGGCGCTGAGGGGGGGGAACACGGACGCCGGGGCGCCCCGCCGGCCGTCCGGGGCCGGGGCACCGCGCGCGGACGGGCCTGAGGCGCCCGAGCCCGCGCCTCCCCTTCCGGGCCGGAGGTGACAGCCCGGCGGGGTCCCTCCCTCCCCGCCACCGGGGCACCCCCGCCGGGGCGGGCAGGGGAAGAGCCGCCGCGGCGGCAGGCAAGCCCGGGCGGGAGAGGCACCGCGGCGGACCAGGGCGGCCGCGGCAGCCGGGACCCGGAGCGGCCGGCCGGGACAGGTCTGATCCGGCGGCCGGCGCCCCCGCCCCGTCCCCCCCACTCCTCGCCGGGGGGGAGCCCAGCCCCGCCGCCGCCGCCGCCCTCACCATTCTCCTCAGGGCCGGGCTGGGTCTCGGCGCCGACTCTGGCTCTCCTCGCGCCGGGCAGCTCCTGCTCGTGGTTCGGCGTCGGCGGTGGCGGGGCCTGTCTCCATCTATCGGGGCTGAGCTCGGCAGCAGCGGAGGGCTGGGTGGGGAGAAGCCGGGCGAGGACAGCGCTCCGGGGGCGAAGAGGAGAGCGGAACGAGGAGGACGGCGCTGGCTCGACTCCGCACCGGGACCCAGCGCTGGCGGCGGCCTCGGCCCGGCGGCTTTTTCTCATAATTGTGCGACTCGGCCGGCGGAGAGCCGCGGCGCTGCCGCGTCAGCGCGCACCGCCCCCGGGAGGAGGGGGAGGCCGGAGCGGCGCGGCGCTGCCCGCTCCTGCCCGCCCGCCTGGCGCGGCGCGGCGCGGCCCCCCTCAGGGCGCCCCCTCAGGGCGGCGGCCTCGGCCTCGCCGCACGGGAGCGGGCGAGGGGGGGGACCCCGACCAGCGTCCCGAGGTACCCCGAGAAGGCGTAAACGGCTGCCGGGGGCAGGCGAGCCGTGCCCCCCCCCCCGTGTGCTGTTGCCGAGGTAAAAGCCGAAGAGACGTTAACAACGGAGCTTTCCGGGACAGAAGCCAGCCTGGCTGGAAACGCGTGGTTCGGAGAGGGAAGCTCTGCTCCCGAAAGCCCTGTCTCTCCGCAGAAACGTCAGCCGGAGCATCGGGCTTCGCGGCTCTCCCGAGGCGCTGGCACGGGGCAGGCAGGGGCCCGGCCTTGGCGCTCCGCTTCGCGGTCACCTCGCACCAGACCGCTGGTGTACCACGCGTTGGTGAACCGCAGGTCGCTGGTGCCTGCGGAGAGCAACCCGGCCTTACGCGTTATTGAAACGACGTGGTGGGGAACAGCGTTAGTTGAGATTTTGTTTGAGCTTCGTGCTTACGCATGGGAGTGCCACCGCCATGAGCACTGCGTCAAATGCATTCTGTAACTCGGTCCGAGCAAAATTGGAGGAAAGTTCATTTTGGAGGGGAAAAAGGAGGATGCATTTCTTCCCCTTCAATCAACTCTGTTCCCGGTTTAGATTAGGAACCGCCCAGGGCACGAACCTTGTCTTCTTTGGGCTCTATATACTATAGCAAACTTTGAGAATCAGTACCACGAATAAAAAGCCTCATGCAATAATTCCCACTCTATGTTTCATTATATGTCTTTTGCCCAAACTGTACGCTAGAATAAACAGCATTTGTAAGGGTAGAAAAAGAGATTAATTAAGTTTGGCTCAAATTATTTGGGTTCCCTAAATATGAAAAATAAAGACGTCCTAGAAAAATCTCTCATCTAAAATGCATGTCTAATATTATGACATTAATTTTTATTTAAGACATATGCAGGTAGATAGCTCAGTGCTTCCTCTGCAATGAAAACATGGTTCACAAGCGAGTTAAATCTGGCTCAAAGGTCCTGGTACCATTTCTGAAATACCGTAGCCATACAAGAGTGGTAATTTTGTATGAACTCAATCAGAACATTCAAATTCATTTAAAAACTTTGATTCTCATTGTCAGGCCTTATCATTTGTCTGTACTGTTGTGATACTATGTTGTACAAGGTATTATCTGTCTCCCCTTGCTGCAAGAAGCCAACATTAACTCCATATAGCGTTGAGCTAAGCTGATAGACGTGTGTGCTCACACCTGAACCATCAGTTTCTGCATCACAGGGTAACAGAGCTCTGCACATGCAGCCAAAACCTGGTGAGCCTCAGCATGACAGCAACAGTCTCTTAAGAGTCTGAGGCTCGGTACACTACCAAATTTACTAGACCCACTCCAATAATTAGAAAAGGATGATAAGAAAATCAAACCAAGCATTTAAAAAAAGCAGCAGAATTGGCAGCTGCTAGTTTAAACTGAACTGTAGATCACAAGAAATGAAATGTCCTCACATTAACAGCCATTTAGCAAGGCAAGTCCAGCAGTAAATTCTGGTCCCAGAACCCATTTGCTGCAAACAATAGGCAAAAATTTGAGAAGACCCATGCAGCTGCAAGCATTCACCTTTCAGTACAAGATCTCACAACTAACAGGCTAAATTCACTCTCTTACTGCAGGAGAAATCTCAAGCCCGCTGATCCACAGCTACTTGTTCCTGCCTGGATTCCCATGTGCTAGCGCTGGTTCTTGGCTTATGGAACAGGAACAGAAGGAGCAGTGGAAGCCCAGTAAAATTTTCTGGAGATGGTTCAACAACTTTCCAAAGGAAAGCAGAGAAAATGGGGGATTTCTGAATTCTTCAGCTCACACTATAAAGCATTTCTGACAAACTACCACATTCCTGTTTCCTCCCTTCCTCTTTTTTCCCTTTCTAATTAATCAGTCTAAACCTCCTTACATCCCACATGAAATTAATAAGCAAGTTCTTCTATGACTAGGTCCTTCATCTCGTGTCACAGCAGTATTTGGGCCATACTGATTGATTCTCATGGTTATCATGTTGGCCTCCAAGTTTAATATTTGTAAATCCAAGAGCTAGAAGGAGCAAGGGAATTAGGAAAAAGTAGCTGGAGGCCAGCCTGGGCATGAGACTTCTTTGCTATAACCTATTCTTTTAGGACAACATGCTTGAGGTGAGGAATTTTCCATGCCTTTTTTTCCTGTTGATCCTGCAAAACTGTAAAGAGATTGACATCAAATTGAGAGTTAAACTGTTTGTGATAAGCTTAGATGGAGAGACAGCACATTGTTTCACTGGAACAGCTTGTGAAGAAAATGAAGGGAAAATGAGTCATCAACATCCTCTCTGCCTCACTCTGTCTGGGGGAGCGTCAGCCTTCAGAGTGTTGTGAAGGGGGGCAGGGCATAGCACCACCGTGAAATACATCCCTGTGACCCAGGAGTGATGGCACACGGCCTAAGGAAGTCACCTTATATCCTTTTATGACGTTGATCAGCCATACAGAACACGATGTGATTAGACCCTAAAGCTAGCAGCCTTAGTCATCCAAAAAGAGTGACTTCTTGCACATTCAGATGTTAAAATCTTGTTTTCATCACTGTAGCTCAACCTTAGAGGACTAAGCAGTAAGACAAATATTTGCTACTTGTCACCCTAAGTGTTACCTTCCAGCCACACCAACAGTCAACTCAAAATTCCTCTGTTATCTCCTTCCAAATCAACAACTGTCAGCAGTGAAGTAGAAGGAAATAATCAAGCATTATTTTATACATTATTGCATTTAAGGACCTTTAACCTGAAGCAAGCTTCTGTTATGTAAAATGGAATATAACTGGTTTACACAAAACTCCTTTTGCTATGTTGTTCCTGTATCTCATATTTATATCTCAAATTAAACTATCAGTCTGTCACTGGCACTTTATGTTGAGTTTATTTGTTATGTAATCATCACTAGAAGTAGTAAAATTTGTGATGTCAACCTTACTAGGTTTTACATTGCATTAAACCAGCTGTAACTTGATCTCACTGCAGTAAGTGCTAAAGGATTTTAAGAAACCTAAGGAAGCCCCATCTCAATATTGGAATACCCAGTAGCCAGGATGAGGCCATTTGATTGCTTACTCACCCTCATGTAGATGAAATACTGACTCATACACAGAAAGGAAAAAATCAAATACAGCATTCTTCTTTATGAAAAATGAAGTAAGTTACCATTAAATAAAAGTAATCTGGTTTGGGCTTTTTTTTGTTTGTTCATTTGACTCCATAAAAAGTTCTACCAGAGATACGCTCTGTTATTCTGCAGCTGGTCTTTTCAAGTTGTTCAAAATATGTGCTGGAGTTCATGTAGTTAAATCAGATGCAAATGCCAACTGATAAGGAGATCTAGTTAATATCCTACTCAAGGTCAGATTCTGTGTAGAAACCATTTTTGTCCCTTACTAAAGTCATCTGTGGCTGAAAAGAGGTATTAGCGATTCACTTTTGTTATTCTTTTAACAAGGGTGAATTCTCCCAAATACCTCCTTTTTTTTTTTTGGCCACACGTTTGTCCATTTCTGATATATCTAGGTAAATCAGCTGTCTAGCTATAGCTAAAGCGGCAACTCAGCAGTTTACATTCTGACTGCTACTCCTGAACACTGAAGATACTTATTTTTTCAACATGAAAGTTTAAAACTTGTCAAGTAAGAAAACGTACGATGACACAGGTTAATGGGATCTGTAAGTCTCCTCCACGACATGTGAAAGGTTTTTCTAGTGCTGGAGTTGCCAAGTTTTTGTGAAAATATTTTGCCCAATACCTCTTAGATAATACACCAAATAACATTACAAACACACAACTTTTCAGCAATTCAAAATATGCTGTTTCAAAATGGGATGAAGTAGAAACAGCTTATTGCTGTCAATCACAACACTTCGGAAATAGTACCTAAAAGGAGGAGGATTGTTTCCATTGAAGCCAGGGAAAATAAAACTCAAAAAATGTGTAACTTAAACTGTTTAGAAATTTTGGTTACTTTGTTGGTATGTGGTACACCCCAGAGTTACACATCATCTTCTGAAGAGGTCCCAAAGGTTAGGTAATCATTTTGTACTATACCGAGGTTCTTCAAAACCAAAAAGTAGTTCGTCTGAGAAATATGTTAGCTTTAACAGCTGAGAGGATGTATTCCCTCAAAGGAAACAAGTGCCTTAGCTGTACATTCAAGAAATAGGTCATAAAATCTAGGGTAAATTCAAGATACATCAGGAGAAAAATAACGTACAAAAAGTTAATTTTGCATATTTAACAGTCATAAAACAAATTATCCCCTGTAACTGATTTAGACTCCAAGCTCACAAGCAATGTATGTATTTAAATTAATAGAACTGATCATGTATTAGAATTGGCAAAATAGCAGTGACATCTTACTGTGCGAAGTAATTATAAAAAGGGAACATGGAGGTAGCGTGCCTTTAGAGGCAAGGGAGGTGATTCGGTATCACACCAAGGCCACCAGTGCAGTTCAGTTCCCCTCTAAGGGTGAGGCCCATCACAATAGCAGGAGGGTGCTTTCACTGCATTGAGGTGTTAACTTAGGGCTACAGCGTTACACAAAGTCAGCCATTTACTTTGCAACGCAGATGCAGGGAAAGCTATGTGAGGCTTCTCAGTGCTTTCCCGTTTTTCTGGGGCTGGCAAGTTACCACCACCACCAGGGAAGGACTGCAGAGTGGCTTCCTGATGGCAGCGCACAGGGCCCGCTGACCTAACACACCACACTCAGAGTGCAAAACCAGTAACCCAAGTTCGGCTTTGCGGTATGGCTTGTCACATCCAAATTAGGCAAATGAGAGTGTGGGGTTTCCAGTTTTAAAATCTGCATTAAAGATATTCCATATTAATAGGAAGGGATATTCTAGTTAATGAGCTAATTGAGCACACACAGTAGTTCTGAATGTGCGATTTTTCCTTCTACATGCTCCGTAAGCGTACAAAAAAAGATATGTTACCCAACCCATCATCTAAAGTATAATGTAAGCATATCCTGTATTTGGGAATATGATACATTACTTACTGCTCAGAAAACTGTGTTTGAGAGCTTAACCAACACAGGCCGAAGTCTTGCACAAAACTGCCAAGGGTGTGCCTCCACACATCTCTATTGACATGTGTAAAACCAGGAGCTGCCAGGAACAGTATGGGGACATTTACATCATAATGGTGACCCTTTGCAAGATTTTTATCAGTGCCTGCCTTTAAAAAAAAAAACAAAACCAAAAAACTACTTTATGTCAGTTTTGTTCCTTCTGAACTTTCTCCCCCCATAACTTTCATAAGATTTTTTTTAAAGCTTCCCTGTGAAAATTGTTTCCACTGCAATCTTTGGGCTCACAAATTCTTGAGTTTTTGCTTGTTAGCGGCTGAGCTGGTCATGGCGGACAGGCAGTGAGGTGGCCTTTGCATAGAGATGCTCCACGTGCAAGAAGCAGAGGTGCAGCATCTCCTTCCATGACTGCGCTGCCTGAACCAGGGGGGGAAAGCAGCAGCAGCCAGAGGTGCTGCTTCTCCGTGCAGTCAGGCAGCAGTAGCAGGCAATGCCAGCTACAGTCTAAACAAATTGCTTTGCAAGAACAGGGCAGCAGGTCAAACCAACTGCTTCCTCAATTTGCGAAATCAGAAACAAGTTCACAGGTATCCTTACAGACCTCCATTTCTTGATTTTTTTTTTCTTTTTAAATCCAGGGATAGGTACCTCATAATCAAAACGTAAAGTGTTAGGTAAGCCTATACAGGACTGGTCTTAATTGTCCAACTTTGAATTCTTATTCGACAGTGACCCTGGACAAAAGTGTCACTTTGTCCTGCAGAGGCTGCTGCTCCATTTCTTAGAGAAAAAGCTACCAATGGGCATGCATTTGCTCTTTTTCCCATTGTTACTATAATATAAATTTACTTTTAAATTTTTTTTTAAATCAGCTACCAGAGAAATACTCACCTACCAGAGAAACACCCATTTGCTAATTTTCTGCAGTTAGTTGCATTAAATCCACAAGGATGGATCAATTTCCCAGCATAGTCTCCGTTACCTTTTGAAAGAAAGGTCAATTAAAAGGACCCCACTTTTCTTCTAGCTTTGATAGGGACACATCACAACAAAAGTTGAAATTAAAGTAACTGAGTTACTGTTGAACTTTTAAGTGTATTGATACCTGTTGTATTTCCTTGTATTCCCAACCATGTACAATACAGAAGCTGATGTATTCTGGTAGCCTTTCTGCAAAACACAGGGAGAGCCGCCACTAGCACATTTCAGCCTCTGATAAAACTGTAAAAGAACTTCCTTTACTTTTTTTGTTTTTCAAATCTAAGCCAGGCTGTTGCACCAACTTTAATGCAACCCCAGAAAGTCAGTGGGACTGTAACACAGATAAGGATGTGCAGAACGTAAGCTACTGTTTTAAATTACTGTTACTGGTGGATTGAGCTGGTGGGCATGACTGCTGCATTTAAGAGGGTCCAAAAGATTAAACCTCCTCATAAACGCTGGTCTCCACACCGGAACAGA
Organism: Harpia harpyja; assembly: GCF_026419915.1. NCBI lineage: Eukaryota > Metazoa > Chordata > Aves > Accipitriformes > Accipitridae > Harpia > Harpia harpyja. The sequence goes on from NC_068953.1 coordinate 27,051,484, forward strand.
GGCAAATATTATTCTCCAAGACAAAGTAATGTGCAAAGACACTTCAAAACATGCTGGTATTGCCTCAAATAGAAAAGAAGAGGAAAGAAAGGAGGTGAATATGTGCACGAGCAAGGAGAGGGAACAGAAAACCAGACAGCAGAATACCTGTGAGCACACTCTTAAGAAAAAGCTGAAAGGAAGCTCTTTTGATCTAAACACTTTCTTGGTTAAAAGATCTTTGAGCTGCAAGCAAAAAAACTGTTCTCAGCTATTTGATGCCCTCTGTGTTCAGGGAAACAGGATCTTGCACATTCTTTAAGAGGGATTCCAGAGATACCTGAGCCTCCATCATCAGCTTCTTTCAAGAATACAAAACCTTGAACTTTGATCACTCACTTCTGACAAAAGGGGGTAACAGTCTGAATTGCTCTCCTCCTCCTTTCCTCAAAAATTAGAAAGATAAATCATTCACAGTAAGATGTGCTATATAGGCTATCTGAAAATAAAACAGTGCTTCTGAAAGCATTACAAATCTAAAGACAACTTTTAAATATGCTTAAATCTAACAGTTTAGTAGAAGTAAATTATTCCAAGTGAAAAATCAAACCCACGTTGTGGTGATCAAACTGGAGTTTTTCTATGAAGAAAAAAAAAAAATGCAGATTATTCAAGCTGGAAAACAAGCAGAACAATGCCTTAATAATCAGAGCAGTAGAGTTGGAATGCTCCACTATAGATTGCCTAGTCCAGCCCCAACTGCAGGCTGCCAGGCCTGCGTCCACTTGTATTTTGAGTATCTCCAAAGATGGAAATTCCACAACCTCTCTGAGCAACCTGCTGCACTGTTTGACCACACTCACAGTGAAAAGCTTTTTCTTATGTCTAAACGGAATTGTATTTTAAAGACTGGACCAATCTAAATAGGCAAGCACTTGTTAACTTATAATGGTAACCCTCTTCCTTAGAAGAAAATGCCTCTCTTCTGCTTGCAATCTTGAAGCCTCTGAGATTTGCACTTTTGCTAAAGTGTCAAATGTACCAGCCTTAACAAGAATGCATGGGGAACAGACATTGACAAACAAGTTTGCTGATCGCAGCTGTGTCTATTCTTAACTTCTCTACTTTTTAAAATACATAAATTCAAAGAGCATTTTGGAGAGTTTTCTCCCAGTTAAGTACTCAGTTACTGTGACTCAATGCTACTGGAACCTCCAGTGTATGAGCAGAAGAGGCTTAAAATACTTACATTTTAAATACAAACACACTATCACAGGGTTCTAGGGATGTAACAAGGATCACATACCAAGTATATTCAGGTTCAGTAATTTTCTTTTTTTCCCTGCCAACATTTCCAACCCAAGCCTGGGTTTCAAGACTGAAGCTTGGCTTTTTCTTGCCCTTCATGTCTAAGGCAAAGTACATTCAGGTGAACAATGCTTCTACAGCCCTATTTCCTAGGCTGAATGCAAGTAAGCTTGTTACCATCAGGAAATTTGCACATGTTAAATTTCTAACTCACTGTTTGTCAGGTATACTTTCACAGAGCCCCATGACTAACAGCTGTGCAACAAGCATTTTGCTGAGTTAGACCAGTAAAATTGATGTAGCTCAATTCACAGACTTCAGTTCTTCCCCTGCCCCTGAAAAAAAAAAAAGGGGGGGGAAGCAATCCACCAAAACCACCACACAGGTATTTACAAACAGACTCATAACTTCGATACATCAGACAGGATGTATAAAAACTGCAACTACATATTCATAGAGGTGTATCACGAATTTTTAATTTACTTGGTATTATGAAGTGTTAACTGTTTTGCCATGAATGTTCACAGTAAGAAAAAGACGAGTCAGAACAAAGCAATTACTTAACTATTTTTTTTTTCCAAGTAACATTTATTAATAACATTCTTAAAGTGATAACTTAAGAGTCATAAGGAAGGGGGCTGTTGTCAGTAAACATACAATGAAAAGGTAGTAAGATTTTTATATTAAAGTATGACTAAAAAGGCTTTTAACGTAGTGTTTAGCCCAACCAAATTTACTACTAAAAACATTCAAAATTGCTAAGTGTTGCAATCAGTTCTATTGAACTTATAAAAACCTCATTTCAGTAGTCAATACTAACCTATTATTTATATAAAATTTTAAACTCCATTCTTAATTTTTGTAAACAAAGCACCTAAGCATTTGAAAGAAAAAAGTTAGTTTACATCCCATTAAACTGCAGCACAGGTGTGTGAAACCTCAGGCATGATCAGGCATGGAGCATAATTAGGCACAGAACAAGACAGAGTTTCCACAGCCAGCTGCTGAATACACTTGTTACCAAAGGTCATCTTTATTTATACTAATTCAATTATCACTTATAGCTGAAAATTTAATAAATCCTCCATGCAGAAGATTTCAAAGAGAAAAAGGAGTCATATTACATAGATTTGTGAAGCTTCTGAGGGCTTTGAGTAGTGCATGACTTTGAGTTATGACTTCTTTATCTCTTTCAGGAATTTTCAGAAACTTCATAGCCATTTAACTTTGGCAGATACTGGGCTTGTTGAAGAGCATGACAACACATCAGAAGACAAATTTTCAGTCTGCTATTGGAATGCTGAGGTATGCTGTAATTTATTGAAGTCCCAGTCAAATAAAACTTTAACATGGTGCACAAGATCATTGTATTCTGAGGCTGTCAGTTCAAGCTTAGGTCAAGAAAGTCAAGAGGGGCAACTATTAACATACAAAAACTTTTGTAATTTCTGTTTTCTTAGGGAAAAACAAGGTGGTTATCTTACCCATATAAACTGGCACCGCGGTCAATCTGTGTGAACAGCAAGAACTGATACTCAGGCTGTAAGTGTGTCTGCTCCTGACTCTTGTGAACCAGAGTTCAAATTTGATATAAATTACGTAAAGTGGCAAATCTGCAGTAAACCTTTGTTAACTGCCAATACAGATTTACAATTGTCTTAATTAGCATACTTCCAAAGTAAATCTAGCTACACTAGATTTAATCTGGGTAAATTTTCCTGAGCCGACATGCCCCAAACTAACTATAAATGTCTAGAGGTGACCTTCAGACAAACACCGAGGCACTTAGGTGAGGCACTGCAGGAAAGCCTGCATTGCCATTGCCCAGCATGTGCTTATTCCGTTGTTTTCTCCAGGGTTCTTGAACTTGTACTGACTATAGGTATGACATTCATTTAAAGAATAGGAAAAATGTTTTAATGACTACCTGACATTAGCACTAAGTGAACTCAGTGGTTTCCTGTTGCTGCCTTCTCCAATTTTCTTTGGTGTAAAGTGTTAGCATTACAGCTATACAAATTTTCTATGCCTAATCCCCCTCAGTTAGCAGTTTCCTGAAAAAAAGGAAGTGTCAAACAAACTCAAACTCTTCTAAACGCCAACTAATGATTTAAACTATTTTTCCTTTTCCAAGTCTTTAAAAGCTAAAACAAATTAAGATTAAACAAGTTAAACACATGCATTGGCCTATAACTAACACAGGCACTACTAGCACTATTCAAACCTGTTGTTTTGTCTATCAATTGCAAAGAATTTTCAAAAACAGTTTAAAAAAAAAAAGCATGGTGTAGATGCAAAAGCTAAAAAAATCTGTCCTGTCTTCCACCACCCCTTTGAACTGATCCACAGCCAAATGAAGAACACAAATACAGACCTAGTCTCAATGGGTAGAAGAAGAACCAGGCCAGAGTTAACATTTCACCCCACCCTCCCAAATAGCACTCCTTGAGCAAAAACTCTCTTGTCTTTCGCACCATCTTGTTTGTCAACTATTCCAGGAGCTGCACTGAAGTTTTCGGGACCACTGTATAAGTACCCCCCCCCCCCCCTTTTATTTTTTCGGAAATGGTTGGCGATGTATATAATCCAAAGACTTGCATCAAAGCTTAACAGTTTTCACAGTTAAGGCATAAGCCAGTGATACTACGGGGCAGGGCAGGGGGGGGGCTCACAACCCCAAGCTAAATTTGCCCTGTTATGTATTTTATGGCTTACAATGTACATAGACTAACATACACACTGTTTATTCAATTAGTTGTAGTAATGGAACTATAGTTTCATTCTTTAGTTGCTATAGTTACATTACTATCAATCTTTGCATTCAAAATCTGGAAAGAAATCCTATGAAGGGTACTGTACTTTTTTTTAATGTGACTAGTCTTAATCAAAATTAAGAGAACATTTCATGCATCAAACTGATATGGGCAAGCAACTTATAAAAATATACTGTATAGAAACACATTTGGAAAATTGCATAGAAAATATCCTTTTATTTAAATTGAAATAAGGCACGGTTTTACTAGCTATGGTTTGGCTGTAAAAATGCAAGTCTATTTTGATTACTTTTCTGTTATTAACAATATTTTCCATAAAAATATAGGTGCAGGAGTAAAAAACCATTTTACAGAGTAGGAAATACTCTATTGTAAAACTTCACCAAATTTACTGTAATTAATTTGTAGAAAATTTGAATACTATTTTAAATCGGGATCCTACACATTATTGTCCTCCAGGCTGTTCACTGGCTGATACTGTGCTTTCTTCATTTCCTGGGTAATCCAGGTGTTCCATCATCTAAATGTAAAAAGAAAAAAAAAAAAAAAAAGAGAGATGGCTCTTTATAAAGAAGTACTGCTTTTCCCCCATTGGTCCAAAGTATTTGTTAGCTAAGAGAAATATAATTAAACATGTGTTAGAGTGCATTTTAGCAGAAGATAGGAAGTCCTCTATAGATCGGAAAAGTATTCAAGCCAAATAATCAAAGCTCTCTTAGCTAATGCTTTCCACTACAAAAGCATTCTCCAACTAAAGATCCAAGACCTCTACAAGAAATTAAACTTATGAGTCAAAAGTGTCTCAACTATCAAATACTGAGAACAAAAAAACCCAACATTTGGGGTTAAGCAAATTTTTCAAAGACACGGTTTGCAGAACTGGAAATAGATCTTAGGATCCTACCTAACATTTACAGGTAGCAAGCGATAGTTTGAATATAAAAGACTAGCTTTCTCTTTCCCTGACTGTAAAGTCAGCAAACCTAACTGTATTGGCAGCATTTATTTGTAAATTTTCCTTTTATTTTGAAAAGGATAAAGGAAATGGAATTGTAAAGTCCTGCAACAGAAGAGAATCTAAACCAGATTATTATATAGACTGATTATACTTTCCAATTAACTGATTAGGTCACCTGAATAACACAAGACAACATTCTACTTTTCCTGACTAAAAAGCAGCCTGTTTCCCTATCTACTACTGTATTGCTAGAGGGCAATGAAGGCTCTGGCTTCCCCCCTGGGACAAGGCATTGAATACATTACAGAGGTAATACACACATTTGTTAGCATGACAAACTGAGACCCAAAAGTTTGAGGGCTTCGGAATTAAGCATAATTAACAAGCGGCCAAGGATTGGACAGTTTTGATAGCTGACAACCAGAGACAAAAGATACAGAAGTAGTAAAACTAATGCTGAAAAACAGAATGTCTCAGGGAGCTCATGTGCCCAGCATGGCAGGATTATTAGGACAAGGGCATAATGCTTTCACCATCAAAAGGTAGAAAGCCCTGCATACATTCTTCCATAGTGGCATATCCCCGCCTAGTAGTAAAAAGGCTCCTTGTCTTTCTGTAAAACAGCTGCTCACCGTGTGGGTTCTAAGCTGGGCAGATTTCCACATGATGAGGACACAACTGCTTTCTTGTCTTACTAGCACCCGCTGCAGGATCCTTCGCAAGACAAAGCCAGGCTCTGATACTGTTGTGTCATACACACTTTAGCATGGTATAATTCTATATATAGGGCAAAGAGAGTAGTTCCATTAACTCCTCTCTTCTTCTCTAGCTATGACCCACCTCTGTGCCATACCTTCTTTTATGCCAACAGAGTTGTTTGATTGCAAGGTATACAAACGTGCCTTATTAAAAGCAGGTTTGCTTAAACAAGCTGTTTCCCAATCCAGATGCACCAACATGCCTTGCAGTAAGTTGAGATGACAGTTCCAAGGCAGAAACAAGTCCCTGGGACTTGGTAGAGCTTAGGAGAGCCCAGTGGCCACAGTACCAATGTGACTAAAATGAGAAAAGGTCTTTCACATCTCTCCCTTCACGTGTCAGAATTAAGACAATAAGAATGAAGGCAGGCACTAATCTTGCCAATACACCTAACAACTGAGTTACAGCAATAGCACACGCTCAGTGAATACCAAGCTCCCGTGCTAATGACAATCTTGCATTCACTTCAGCATACCTAGAACTTTCCCCCTACACTGTGAGCAAAAACCCACATCAAAAGTCACCCAAAGCAAAACACTCCCTACAATTACAGAAGTCAAACAGTCACTTTGAATGAGGATTGAAGTGTCTGTTTCTGGGAAAAAAACAACAAAAAAACCCCACACAGAGCACATTGCATCAAGTAATGCCATGTATCTTCCTTCATCCTAGGGAGGATCATCTAACAGCTGGCATAAAGAAGGTAGTTTTGGTAAGCATTTTTGTAAAATATTTCCCTATCAAATAGACAAGATGCTTCCAGAAGGAAGAGTTGACACTATTTGCAACAATTCAGTGTATCCCAAACTCAAAGATTCTTCTCTTAATCCTACAACAAGGTAAGTAGCAAAAAATGTACTTACGCTGGAGATACCACCTGTATTTAAAGTCTCTGCTTAATATATCAGATTTTTAAGTTAACTTTAAACCCAAAATGGCTGCTAGAGCATAAAGGGTGTTTGGGTTTTTTGATATACATAGATGTTACAAAGCCAAAAAAAAAAAGCCACCCCACCCCATTTCTAATCTGTCCACCCTCTAGAAGAAGGATAGCCCAAACTTGAAGTCAGGGACAACAGATGCCTTTCTGAACATGTAAGATTGCATTAAGCAGCTTTTTCCACAAGTATACCTCAGTACTAAAATGATTTCATAGATTGTATTCATACAAAAAACAAATAGTATTTTTAGATTAAATCAGTAACTGGGAAATACATATCAAATTAGTTTATCATGCAGGCATACATGAGGAGTATAAGCAATCCAGAAAACCCAGAAAAACCTTTATTACACACTTCACAGCAGCCATACCGCCCATTTAGTGGTAGGGAAGTAGGTACTTTCCCTAGAAATCCCTGTGCTTCAGTGAATAGTCAAAATGTTCTTCTGTGCAGCAACTCATTACAGCTCAAGGCTACTCCATAAAAAAGCCACACAGCATAACTAGAACTTAAGACTGCATCATTATGCAGAAACAGAAATGGCCTCACCTAAGAATTATGGGACCTCAGAGCTATCTTAGGGAGTCAAGTATCTCCCACATGTATAAAGTAGAAACTGAAAAAAACTGATTTTAACAATCCTATCCGAGAACTTGAGTGCACACAGCAGGACAGAAGAATTTTAAGTTATAAAAATACAGTCTGGCCATCTGATTTTAATTTGCACTCAGCCCCTCCCACTTCCTAGCCTCTTCTTGGGTTTGTATCTAATTTCTTTATTATTAACGCTTTTTAATGAGACTTAAATTGTTTAAGTACTCTTTATTTGAGGAAAGGAGCTAGTGAGAAAAGTACTTTTTAGTTCAGAATTTAAGACATAGTCAGAGTTCACCATCTCAAATTGTCTTCAGTGTATAGGGCAGACAAGCTACGCTTTATAAATAGATGTGTAACTCTAGACTGCTGACTAAAATTCAAGATTATATTTAAATGCTTAAATGCAAGAAGTTGAAATTTGAAAGCTTGCATTGTTCTCTCCATGCTGTGCTTGAGACAGGAGACAGTTAAAATAAATAGCATCAGTGTTAGCAGTCATGAGCTACAGCCTAGTAAGGTTAAACCTTCCCACTCCAGTCTAGATGCTGTGCAACAGCAAGACCACAAAAGCTGGTCCAAATCCTTGCTCCCTATCCCACTGCAAGCACTGCAGACAGTACGGGATAAAGTATACTGTCAAGTAATAAGATGATAGAGGGACTGTAGACATGATTACTAAATGCAAACTACAATACCGAACATTATAACAGAGGACAACAAAATTGTTGTTTAGCACTAAGCAGGTTTTCACGTCAACGCAGTGGCACAGAAAAATTAGGTGAAGGACTTCCATATAGGTTAACAGTAGAGGAACTAACACCAATTCTAAATATTTGAAGACATTCCTAGGGATTTGGGAAATTAGAGGCATACAAAGCCTGCCTACAGGCTTAGGCATCGTGGCTCCATTGGTACTTTAAATATAAAGTTTTCCTGTATTCCTTTAAAGAAACAGAAAAAAACTCACCTAAGTGTAAAAACAGATTTATAGTTTGTCTTCACTTCTACCCTCTTCTATTGAATTACTCAGGAAAATTACAAAGATAGATGCAAAAAGGAATGAAAAGAGGAAGCAGAGGGGAAAAAAGAAAAAAGAAACCATAAGATGATTAATAAAATTGCATTAAAAGAAGGCCATAATCACACCTTGTAGCAAAGGCGTCCTGGAGGAGTCCGATACCTAAATAAAATTCATTATATTATTAAAATCATATACAACAAAAATCAGAAAAACCCCAAACTCAAAAAAGCTAACTAATGGACCATAAACAAACAGCGGCATTCATGGAGTTTAGTCACCTGATACACTGTACATGCTCTTGTACCCCTATTCTTAGGATGCTTTGCTCTAACAAGTCTGCAAGGTTTCTCTGTTCCCATGAGGACAAAGCAAACCTCTACAGAAGTCTGGTCACCCTTGTCAATGGGGCAGCTCTGCTCCAGTCCAAATTACCATTGTTGTAGCAAAAAAAAAAAAAAAAAAAAGTCTTCTGTCACCTTTCTACATCTTTCCTCCTCAGGATGAGCACTGCAAGCTGGTGATTTCAACCCCAGGGTTGTGTGGTTTGGGTTGTTTTTTTTTTTGGGGGGGGGGGGGGGGGGGAGGGTGGTGTTTGTTTTGGTTTTTTTTTTTCCCCCCATGTTTGTAAGTTCAGTAAAGACAATTCTAAATACTGCTTTATGTGAGGAGGACAACATATGAGAAAGATCAACGCTGCAGCATTCTGAGAGTGCAACTTGAATAACACTCTCTGGAAAAAAAATTAATACAGAAAAAGTTCTCCAGAAAGTTATAGGAAAAATAGGAGTTAGTAAAGTTAGAGAGGTGTTCAATCACAGACAAGTCTAACTCAGGGGTGGTGGAGTGGGGGTGGAAATCAACATTTTAAATTGTGCCAGAAATGAAGTCATCTGACCTCAAAACAAGCTGAAGTTCAGAGCAGTTTTAATCCTTTAAGAAACCAGTTGAAAGGCCATGAAATAACTACTATGGCAACATAATTCTTCCAAGTATGAGTTTTGCTATGAGAAGTGCAAGAAATTCTTGTCGCTGAAAAGAGTTGCCAGATTTACTTAGGCCAATCCTACTCAGAACTCAAGTGAGGAAAATAAATTGCAAAGCTTTTTCCCCCCCAATAGACCCAGAGTTACTGGGCTTTATATATGCAACACTGTTTATTTTAGAATAGCAAACAGTCACCGATTTATATACAAATGCATGCTAAGCCAAATTCATTCTGACCTACAGAGAAAAATTTCTATTCATTAGACCTATGAAAGGAGAAGAATTGTTTTTGTAGACAAAAAGACAGGGTATCTAGTTAAAGCTGAAGATATCCTAAGTAGTTTCATACCTAGCCAACCTCCAGCTGAAGCAGGTGGAGAATATTAGTTAGATCAACAAAAGGTAGCATTTAGCTGATAATACCATAGGAGCTGCATACCTGCAGTTTTACATTTACAAGAAGTACCACCACCTTGACTTCCAGTGATCCACTTAAACCTTGCAATCCAGAATTTGAAAAAGCAGGAGCTGCTCCTTTCCATCATCAATTTTGCACCACCCACCTACCCCCCCCAACAGACTCTCCATTCTCTGAGTTCAGCACAGCCTAGATACAGGTGATAGTTTCTGAATTCAAACAATATTGGACTTTAGGTCTCAAACAAAATTTAAAATAATCTCGAGACTGGTCTGTCTTATGATAAATGCCAGCTCACAAGACCTACTGGCACACTCTGTTACTACAAGTCAAATCAGGGGGAATGTGCACATGTCAACAGGCAGAGGCAGACAGCTGGTGGGATTTTAAGGACTGCAGTTCCTGGGTAGTGTTAGAGATAACCAAAGGAGAAATGCAGGAAACCGAAGGCAGTGTGCACACAGTGTGTGCCGTGATAGAAAACAGTTATATACCCACCCAGCTATTTTGTTGCTGAACACTCCATATAATCCCGATGATGCAGGACACCAGTGATGCATGGGAAGTTTCTAAAATTCTAGTTGATCACCAACTTTTTTGAAGTCCCTCTTAATAAAGGACTAGTGCAGATTGGAATCTGCATGCTTAGTTCAGTGACTCATGTTATACCACATCAAGATCATAGATGAGGAATGTTAAAACATGAAAAAACATTTCAAAGAAAATAAAACAAATTACTTTTTCCCATGAGTACCAAACCAGCTATTTCATCTCCCTTAAGCTTTGTTCTGCCATGTCAACTACTAGAGTAAGATTTTCTAAGAGTAAAGACTATTTTTGCTTATTAGTTCCAGAAGATAACATGAAGACTAGCAAAAATTGGATTGCAGGTGATATATTTCCAAGTACTTAGGGAAGAATATATTCAAAGGAATTAACAACAAAATACTCAAGGCATCCAGCCTACCTGGTAACTGCTTCCCTTCCAAAACTTCTTCATCTCTTTGCGCCTCCAAGCAACAAGTGAGCTAGTAATGAGTGTACATGGTACAAGATAGAGAAGGGCAGGTTGTCCCATCTTCATTAATGCCAAGACAATGAAAGTCAGCACCATACCAATGGCATAAGCTATAAAAAGATATTTATACATACACAGTCAAGAACAGGTGAATTTTTAAATTGTCACTCATTTAGTAAGCCAGAATTATTATTTTTTTATAAAGTAATATCTTCCTTGTTAATATAATTGAAGAAAAGAGGGACAGTAAGTTGCGCTCTATTTGCAAGCTTTCTCAAAGCAACTGACTACCCTAAAGAATACTCACCTTAAATATGGGCAGGCATATTAAAAAGAGATTATAAAGAGATTCTTGACAACATTGAACCTTTAACTGAAGAAAACTATCTAGTTCTGCCATTTAAAAAAAGCTAGCATGAAGATCAACGTTACTGAAATATCTCATGATTTACCTATTGTACAGGAAATGTAGTATACAGAAGATGAACTCGTTTGAACATCAAATCTTCGACAATAAGCAACCAGAAGCCCTTGAAGAAAAAAGAAAAAAAATTAATGAAATATTTTTCTCCCCAATCCTCCAAATCAAAGCAGCATAAGAAGAAATTATAGTAACACTTCCTATTACTTTGTTATCTTATTCCCATTTACTTCTGGAAAGCCAAGAACCAGTTTAAGAAATCCTACAGTAAGTCTTGAAAATCGAAGCCATAATGGAAATATGAGCCAAGCGAGCTTGGTATTAAAAGGTTTTGTGTTTTTAAGCAAGCTAATTATTTTGTGCTATTTTCAATTTTCTAATACAGAAAAGTAACAACCTAATTTTAATACTTTTCTTCAATAGGATTTTAATGCTCGCTCTTAGCAAATTTGCCTGCACGCTGTTCACGAGATGGTGCTTCGTACCTGACTTAAGTAATTTGCTCAAGACTCCAACTATGGCAAAATTCAGCTCTTCTGAGAAAGACGAAAAAACTTGATAATACGTTTTCCGTTACCTCACCTCTAATTAGGTAGTCTAGGATACAAAAGTATTTTGAAGTCACAGAATACTTGCTTTCTGTGAGATTTCGATGAGATTTAATGAATACTGACAACTGGATTTATCTGTGGGACTTGCATTTACACAACACACTGCAATAGAAAAGCAAAACCCCTTTACTATTTAAGTGTTCTGTAACATACTAAGCTTTCTTATATTGCAGCTTTTGTTGTATTCTGCACTGACAGATCAAGGCAAACTGCTGCATTTGATTTAGTAATTACTTTGTAGAATAAAAGTCAGTTGAGGATCAAACCTAAAATATTTAATCATAAGTTACAATTGCCAAAAAACATTTGCTCACCTGGGACAATAATGTCTCCAAAACCCAACAATGAAAATGGCATGTCACACAGTGTCGATGCAGAGTATTCAAGTCTAGGCACTCTAATAACCACAGGTAACTGTAAAACAGTATTTCAGAAGCCCACATAAATCTAATCTAAAGCACCCTGGTGTTTTGGATTTTTTGTTTGCTTAAATTAATAAACAGTTTTAATATTATTAATTTATTGTTAATGCAGAACTTCAAAATAGGTAGAACCTAAAGTAAAAAACAGAAACCAACATAGAGAGTGGATAAAGCTTAGGCAACAGGTAAGCTAGAATTTCAGATTTACAAATAATATGCACACACCAAAAAAAGTTAAGACAAAATTTAACCATATAATGGGAGTAACAAATCTGGATTATTAACCTAACTATAGAGTATCGATCAATGATATCCAGGCCCTGAAGAGAAATTTGGACAATCAGGTTTTCCCCAAAAGAATAGTCTTTTCAGAGGGAATCATTTAAAAATCCAGTATCTGAAATACAATCCTTACTTTCTCATGGGGAGCTGAGCGTTCAGTAGGGACTTCCACCAAGTTTCCATCATTCTAGGATCAAACCCAAGTCAACAGGTATTTAATATTTAAAAGAAAATAGCAGAAGCTGGCTATATTTTGTGAGAAAGTTATGCCGAAAAGCACACTATGAATTAGCTACGTAGTGTCAGTATTTTTATGTTGCACATATTAAAACAACTGTTCATACCTTTTCACTGTTTCCAAAAGGACCAGCTGCAACTTCAACCATTATACTTGCCCCATTCTGAAATTAAGGTTATTTTTCAAAAGTCAGTGGTTTAATATACCAAAACATTCATACTACATTTACAAAAACTGCTTGTAACTCATCTTACAATTCAGGATTGGAAAAATCCTGAGTATCAAAAGGAATGCACTAGGATCATACAGTATTATACAGTATTGTTTTGCATTAAAAACATGTAGTCCAGCCTAAAATAACCATTAAAAAAAAAACCAAACAAACAACAAATCCACTAGGTGTAGCTGGAAGTTTAGATAAAAACACGTCAGCTTTTTCTGCCACGAGCTTTCTGCTTCAGAATAAAAGAAGGTATGCTTGCATACAGTTCATACTACACTGCAAATGAGCACTGCAGAAAGGACTAGAGCATGTTCCAATATATGGGTGTTAAAAGCAAAAGCAGCAAGAAAATTAGAGGACAGTAATTCCTCATCATCATGCTGTCACACAATTGGGGACAACTTACTTTTGGCCATGTGATTGCTGAAAACTTAAGTCATTTAACAAGATTTATGGCACCTACACAAGCATTACACTCTATGGCCCATACAAGATGAAAATTTAGGCCACTGCTGTCTTAAAAGGGGAAAAAGAAAAGGAAGTCAGCATTTCTGCATCAAGAATACTGAAAACGCTAATCTGTTTGACAAAAATACTGCCCCAATGGCCAGACAACATTTTTGTTTTTATTCTAAAGGTAAATTCACAGACATACCTTTGTGATAAATGGTGTTATGAAGACAAAAAACACATCATATAGAAGGAGAAGGCCTAGAAGTATCACACAGGACTGGCAAAAAAAGGAAGAAAATATTACCATAGGTTTTCAAGGACTGCATAGCTAGATTCTGGTACTATTACTGTACCACCATGTTAAAAAAAAAAAAAAAAAAAAAAAAGGAAGAAGAAACACCCCTCCCCACCATGTTTTTATTCTGGCATAACATTTAGAACAGGATTAATTTCTTTAAATCATTATTTAAAATGGTAAAGATTTTTTTTTAATATGTATTTCTTGAGTGTTGAAAATCTATTTCCTGACACTAAAATTACAGATTCATGGCTTTAGAATACTTTCTTAAGGTAAGCAACTTACAGTACCTTAAAGTTGGGCATTTTCAGTGTTTTAATAAAGTTTAGGCAGAAAGCAACTCCCAAAATATCTTGCAAAATCCAAGCCCACCTAAAAATAAGAACACATTTTACACATTGTTCAAACTACTGCTGGAATCTAAGTGCAATAACGATTTCAGATTTTACTGGAAATAGCAAGATCGCAAAATGGATTGGAAAGCAAGAAATTAGCTTTTAGGAAGTATTGCTACCAAAACCACAAAAATACTAGTTTCAAGATGGTCAGTTTACACTAGCCTCTGATCATAAAAAGGTAACTGTTCTTCATCAGCGTACTACAGAGAAGATGAGTTGAACAGAGGCCATAACAGGGCCTTGGTGTTCACTTGTATGATTACTCACTTGATTGGAAGCCCTATTTAACATCTGGCTTAAGATGCTACTTAGGACTGTACTATAATATTTGTGTATTTGTGGTCCCGTGTGTCCACTGGACCATAGGAAGTATAGGTCCTATGGTCCCTATGGTATTTTTGCACTTTTTTGTCTTCTGTGGCAATTATTAGCAATCAAGCTAGTTCTTCCTCATCTTCCTATTTTTTTGTAACTTCAAATTACCACAGAGCTCATTTGTATAGCTTTGTTCTCTATAATTCCCATACTTGTTAAACTTCGTTATACTTTCATGACTTTTTTGGCATCAGCACTGGAGTTTAGAAGGATGCTATGCTCCAGGATTAGTTACATGATGGGAAGTTCATTAGTGCCAATTACTCATTTTACTCTTAAGTCAGAATGCATTGCTTACCTATCTTCATTTCGAAACACTGCCCAGACGACAGCTGCTGCTATGCAGAATACAGCAAGAAAAATAAGCCTCACTTCAATGTTTTTGTTGCAACATGCAATCCTAAAAGAAAATAATTAAATTAAAAAAGAAGTCCTGCAACAGCCAAAACGCATGCCTGCGCTATCATGGGTCCTTAAGCTGACATGGTGTTCTCATCCTGAGAGCTTCTCCTTTGCCCATTTGTTCCATCCAGACTCAGGTGGCATTATTCTTGCAACTGTAGTACCAGTCCTTCTCTGCGCTGCATTAAAAACATGCCCACAGATAGTAAGCCAAGTTGGGCTTTGATGGCCAGTCCTCATTTTAGCAAATACATCCAGGGAAGGCAGCAACCAGATAAATTTATTTAATCCACTTCTGTCATGTAACAATTATGCCAACAGAACTGTCAGCAAGGGACAGTCATATCATAATTCCTGAAAGGGGTGGTGGTGGGGAAAATCAGTTTTAGGACACATAATACAAGATTTAAAAATGGAATAACTATGTATTGCAAGATTGTGAGTCAATATCTGTTTCCACTGCCTACTCAATTTTCTGGGAGAGTTCTTGAACTGGTATTAACTGACAGAAGTAATGCCTGTCCTGCAGCTTACACAAAACCTGCTGTCTTTTCTACCTGATCTCTACCTTTGATGGGCTACTGGATCACCTGGCACTAATATCCTGTACTATCCTATGCAAACATCATCCTAGGCTTCCAAGCTTATAAGCATTGTTCTTTCGGGGAAAAGAAACATTTGTTGCATTAAACATTAGGGTTTTTTAAAGTGGAAAATACAGGGGAGAAAAACAGGGACACTCCCATACTCACTAATACCTGCAGGATACTTAACTCTGAGTAGTAAGAAGAGGCTATCTGTACACTGATAACGCACTACCCGGAGTTAGGACTGTAACTGCTAACTTCTAATGCAGAGGACATGAGCAATGTGTTGCCTTCGCAAGGAAGTTAAAACTTGGGTCTGTCACAGGTACAGCAGAGATTAAAATGAGTGGGGGAAAAAAACCCCACCTCTATTGCCTATAGCATAGTACTTGCTCAAAACAGGATCTCATGTGCAGGATTCCCCCTTATGGAGTTCCTTGATGAACAAAGTGAGCACATCCTACAGGCAATCAGAATTTTGTAAAACCTAGCTCAGACAGCCAAGCAGAGCCTTTCAAGTTTGATTATAGCAATGCTTTCAAATAAAGGTAATGCAGCAAGTCTCCCATAACGCTATTTTAACTGTTGATTATGCTACAGATACCTTTAATATCTATTAAAGGAGCTTCTCATTTTCTTTTTTAACAATCACACACACACTAAACCACACAGGAAACAATTTGTCAAACTGTTCTCATTTTTTCACACTACCTTGAGTAGCAACCAGAAAATACCCAAAAGAAACCTTACATTCACAATAATTTAAAAGTGTACTATACCTGCACTGCCCAAAAGGTATTTCTCCTATCAATGCCGCAAGACAGTTGTATAGACTCATTGCAGATGCCAAGCAGAAGACTGATATTATAACATACACTAAATAAGAAGAATGGAAGATAGGAATCAGTGACAAAATACAATAGAAAAAAATTGCAAACAGGAATCAAACACAATGATGTACATTTGATATAAACTGTTAACAGTTATAGCACTGCTTGACGCAGTCATTGGAGACTATAGTCAGCTGATTACAGATAGTGCTGAATTCTGAGCACCTCTGCCGTGACAAGAGGTCTCATCAAGGAAAGACCTGAGTTTTGAAATTTTTTAATTGAAAAACTTTTTTTTTTTTTCCCCTCCCTTTAAGAAGAAATATGTCATCTGTTACTGCTTTCACATACTTTTATTTGGTTATGGCTAAAACCAAAGTGATATTTTACAACTGCCAGTTTTCTCAATTTCTGATAATACTCCTCACTTCAGATTTTCCCTTTAATCACTTTGTCTGCTTATGCATAAAAATTTTAGCATCCCCAAGATACGACTGATGATTTAGGTGGCATTTTAAGACAAGAAACACCCCACCCCTTCCAAAAAAATTCTGTGTAGTTAGGAACCACCTGGTGAGGAAAGAACTCAATATTCCGTGTTCTAACTTATAGTAAATTGTGTATTCTAACTTATGGTAAGCACCTTGAAATGTGGACAAACAGTAAAATCAGTTGTTCTGCTAGTTAGGGTTTGGGGTTTTGGGTGGGGTTTTTTTGGTAGGGAAGGTCTGGCTAGAATGCAATTCTGATACCTATAAGGAGATTACTGAAAAAACAGGCAAGAAAGGTGGATTTTATAGTTGTAACCAAGATTGTGCGCCATTAGGATCTGTTAAGCCTCCAACAGGTTCCTCTGAAGTCAGTAAGAAATCAGCTGTTTAGGAAATCTAAAATTTTGAGGCAACAATGCAGAATTAATAATGCCCGAATACTTACAAAAAGAGATACAGAGAACTCCATCACAGAGCTCAGCTTTGCAACTGGCTTTGTGCTGGAAACACTCCCTCCCTAGTACTTCGGTTACAGAATTGATCTTAACCCCAAGTACTGATATTACAACTTAACATTCACACACTACGGTAGTGACATATCAAAGTGGGGTTTTTTTAGTTACTTGTTTTTAATTAAATACAGATTTTTCCCTGGGACAGCATGTCATACCATGGTAACAGCTTCTTTACCTCCAAGAAATTTCATGTATGTCTGCTCCAAAGGGCACAAAACTAAGGCTTCTTAGCAAAAACCTCCTACATATTTTCTTGGAACCATTCACATTTCTCCCTCCCCCTAACTAATTTGCTACCCCTCTCCCTTTCTCCTTTAAGAGGCCTCTTCCTTCACTTCTTCCTAAATCTCACCTGAAACAACTCAGAGTAAACAGGGGACATTTTTAACGTAAACCTTTTGATCACATCAAAAGTCTTTCAGTGGGACAAGTTTAGTAAACATAGCAATGCCCATAGTGAAGATAACAAAAGCTAAACAAAATCAGAAGTCAGGATGGTGAAGTTTCTTTTGCAGAAGCAGGAGGTTAACTGGTAACAAATTCTAGGAAAGAGTGAATTTAGGAAGCTTTCAGAATTAAAGTTACATTGTTTGTACCAAAAAGTATAATTTAAAACAGTGTACATTTTCTGGTTGCATGATTTGAGGGCAGAAAAAAAAAAATCAACCAACAGTTTGGAAACTGTATTTTACTGGAATTACATGATTCAAGAACTTAGCTTATTGCTAGTATGCTTGAGTTTATTCTAGTATGGTAATGCCATTTTGCCTGGTACTTTAGTTAGGGCACTGCAACCACAAACTCAACATCAATGTAGCAATACTGAAAAAAAAACTTTCACTCTAAACACTACTAAGTTATCATTGCCATCCTCCCAGGAACACTGACATACATCAAATATGTTTTATACTAGTCGCTAGTCACCTCTCCTCCAAGCTACTTCATTCAGAATAAGCACTGTCAAGGCAGCCTTTGTAAGAGAGCAGAGGAAAGCTTCTCTCAAGTAACAACTACATCTTTTCAACTCATGCATGGAGAGAACAATTAAAAAAATTACATTGTTTTTTGTTAAGATATCTAGCTTTTCAGACTTAGACACCTAATAAGATCATGCAGAAAAGTCAGTCAAACAAAATTATCCATTGTTTCTTACCTAACCATTTGTAGAAGAAATAAAGTAAGACCAGCATGACACAACAGATGACAACAAACAAGATAACTGTCACAGGGGTGAAAGTAACATTTTCTTCCTTCTTCCGTCTTGTTTCTCTCTCCCCAGGACTTGCTATTGCTTTCAAATTCTCACTGTTTTAAGAAAACAAATGCATTTACCTCAGATGACAGATTATGAAAATGTTTTACTATGACCAGAATTGCTGGTTATAAAGCATTTAGACTGACAGCATTTCAGTTTAATCCTTCATATCATTGTTAGACTTAAAAATACGGAAAAATGGTACGCTTATTGCTTGAATTTCTCTCCATTTTTTAATGGAGATATGCACTTCTAACCTAGCAGAGATCACAAGATAAAAGAATCTTAACTGCCCTCCTTTCCAATTGTCTGGTGATTGCCAACTTTAAGGAGTACCCCAAACCAAAACCCTGACCCATGTGAGGAACATTAGTCCAATATCAAAAATCTTAAACTCCTTTTCAGGATGCACGCACTCAACTCTTATTAGTGCATCACCTCTGACTACAAAATTTCTTGGGCTAAATGTAGTCAATCTGATCGATATGTCTATGACAAATCAAAATCATGGGTATTAACACACTGTTTTAAAACCTCAACTATAGACATTAAGTGTCTGCAAATCCCATTCATGTTAGCAGGATGAAGCTAGCTAACTACCAGTTCTTTTACCCTTACACCTCATAATTAGAGAGTAAGTGAAAGAGAGGGGGTGTAATTGGGGATTTTCACTGGGAGTATGATTTCTGTACGTACATACTCCATATTTATACCTCACCATGCAAAATAAGGAGACTTAAATTGTTGTGTTTGTTCTTTGAGCAGATAGCCCTACTACTCTTTAGTACAGACGCTAGTGCAACTTGCCCATCAGATAGCATGTTCCTGATGAATCCCAGGACCTACCTACAAAATGCTGAATTCAGCACTGAAACCGCTACCTTCAAAAGAGAAAAACCCACAGGAATAAAGTACTTTGTTAGATGAATCACCTTCTCACTTTGAATAAGCAGCTTTTTAAAAAAAAGCTCACCCTAGTTTTATGAAAGTGCACTTTAAAAAGTTTAATATAATTACATCTAGGTATTTTTCAATATGGGAGACAGCATCACATTTTGTTATTTTAGCATTCAGTGCAGCCACACCCTATAACACTGCAGGGTAAAAAAGAAGCATAATCAGATCCAACCTTTAAAAAAAGAAACACACAACCCCCCTTCTACTTCTTTAATCTCTTTAAAATCACTAGATTTGCATAACTAGTGGGAAAGAGGAAGCTGTTGTTATCACATACAATCCATTCCCTGTTGTTCTGGGGAGCAAAGCACTGGAACACCACTGAGATAGGAAACCCTAGGTAGCAACACACACTGGCCCATTCAGCATATGCAGGCATCCAAGAAATACTGCAGAATAATACCATGCTCTGAAAGGCCAGCTATATCCAGTTTAACCCCAGACTAAAAACAGTTCTGTACATTGAGTGTGCTTCAGTTCACTAAACAAAGCCACGCACCCCTCAAGCACAGTGCAGAAACCCCTACCAGCCCTCGTTTCCCTGCGTTTGCCACTTTCTACACTTCCACTCCATCCCTTTCCCTGCAAAGGGACTCCTGCTGCCTCCTTGCCCCTGCCTAGTCCTAGAGCTGCTATTGCCCCTGGCTCTGTTGCTCCACCAGACAACACACAAAGCTGAAGCAGATAAGCCTGGGTTGGACTTTAACTGTCTGAAGCCACCCAGACACAACCAGATCGCATTCCCCAGTGCTCCTAGCGACAGGAGTACAGTGCAGAGACATCCCAGAGGGTGCTGGTCAGCCAGCTGGGACGAAGCAGTTGTACAGATCCCTGCCAAAGCAGACACTACATACAACTACGTATGTACCTCTTGGATCACTGGATTTTAAAGGCATCTTTAAAATACCTAGGGTATTTGGTAATTTGTCAAAATGTTAACTCATTCCTCCTCCCAAGAGCTGCCTTAGCCCTCAGGGACTTTTACAATCTACTAGTCAAGGCTCCTGAAAGATCTATGGTGACTTTTCAGAAGTTGCAGTGCTCGAGCATTTCATGGCAAAGCAGCTTACTGCACCTAGATCTTCCCATTTTTTAATTACCAACCTAAAAGAACATAATTTCTTACTGATCATAGTGACAGTTTTCACAAAATTTGTACTCCACGTAATTTAAGCAGTTCCGTTTTAACAAACTTACAGTTCTGCTACTCCACTCCAGTAGCCTCCTAGTGCCACTGTAAACACAGCAATTAGGAAGATGACAACCATACTGCAATCAAACTCTGGCAAAGGTGGTGAATACAGAGTCACATTAACTTCATTTCCAAGCGTCTGAAAAATAACATACAAGTTGGTTCATAAGGACAATAAAGAAATTATATTGCTTATTTTCCAATAAGATGCACATCATGACTTCCTGCTCTTAACCTACACAACGCTGAGAGCAAGTTTTCAACTTACTGCACAAGACATGCCACATATTTGCCTTGGCCATTGTAAAGAAGCAATGCTTTCCATGCTACCTTTCAGGATGGTCAGGTTTGAAAACAACCCTATTACTACTGCTGTGGAAATATATGGATACCACAAGGCAAAATGGTACTACTTTGCATTCTTTCAACACTTCTGAGAAGTTGTGCCTCTAGCCCAAGTGTGTTTCATCCCCCAAACATACCAAGTACTATCAAGGACATCTGCTCTGCAGGAAAGCCTATGTGAGTCAATCAGCTTTAAATTCAAACTCACAGGTCCACCAACATGTCAGCAGAGGTCTACCTCTAGCTCCTGAAACCACAAAACTCACAGTTGACATACAGGCACGATGCTTCAGACAGGACACAGTGAAAACTCAAGGTGGCAGAAAGTTAGTAAACAGCAGCTTTACACAAACATGATTTGAGATGGATTCAAAAGAAAAGAAAGCAATTTCACGCTACTTAAAAAATTTAAGACCAAAGTAAAAAAAAAACCAATCAGCTGAAGGACACTGAAGAAGATGGGAAGGAACATGGAGATATAACTGATACCGAATTGTACAAAAATCTTGAAAGCAAACCCAAGATGTTTCCATTTGACTGAAAGGTGAGACTTAAGAAACAAAGAAAGGATAATAATTTGACAGGAAATGAAAGGTGGTAGGAAAGAAAGGTTTGCTGTTGTAGTCAAAGTCAGTGAAGGCATCTAAAGCAATCCTGCAGTGAACATACGACTTCAGAGATGCAGCAGTAAAACAGATTTGTTAACAGCCTGCATGTGGGATACAGGCGGGAGAGGAGATGAACATACCAGACAGGTTTGGCTACAGGAAGATCAAACTGGCAGCGGAGAGACTGAATGGGAAGCTGTGTAGTGTAGTGGAATACACTGGCCATGTGTGAAGAAAGCTGATTCATTTCAGCATCTGAATTATCTAATTACAGATATTAACCTTACTGCAGGCTAAAGAAGTCAGAATAATTCCTTTGCCTGAAGTTATGGAAGTTCAGAAAACAAGAAAGTAAATTAAATTCTAGTGAAACATTGCAGTTGTATGAAGTGGAACATAACATTAGAAAAAGGCAACCCCCCCCCGTATTCAAATTACAGCATCCTGTACATAAAACAAAACAAAACCCCAAACCAAAACACAGACAGACACAAAAAAAGCGCCAAAAACCCCCAAGAAACCTAAAAGCTTATACATTTTTAGTATTCAATTCCAACACATCTTAATCCAGTTTTCCCTTTAGGTTTCATAAATCTTATAAAGTATAATTCACATTAGAGTCTAGAGTGATTGTTTCCTTTTGTTCCTATTGTTCTGCTCTTCACTAAAAACTTGCAGAGTCTCAACTTCCACCACAGGGAGCACTAGAACCAAATACATCACATCAGGTAACTCTGCAAGAGAGCTGTCCACTTCCTGGAAGGTTTGTAACACTCTGCTATCACTATCAGGACTTGTACTATACCTGACTCGAATGGTGAAAGCTAACAGAGATGAAGTCTTCTAAGAAAAAGTAGAAAGAATGCTTATACAAACTAGCTGCCCTCAGACTGGTGCTGTCTCTTGTAAATAAAAGGAGAAAGTTAGAAGACTTGAAAAGAGTTAAAACAGAAATACAACTGTAGTAGGAAGACTACAATGGCTGCCAGCTTCTAAGCAGCCATGTCATTCAAAACAACAGCTGCCAGTGACATGACAGAAGGCTTTGGCAAAAACTACATCAGAACTAGGAAAGGATCACTTGTAGTCTAGGCTGTGTTCCTCACTACTTTCATGACTCACATTCTAAAACAAAACTGAATTCTTTGATTCAACAACACTATGAGACATCACCTAGCACACTACTAGCAAAGTTACTTTGGTGGATTACTAGAGTTATACAGAAGTGATTCTACATGACACCACTCCAAGCAGCACTAGGCAATAAAGTGGTGCTGAGAAGATTCAGAACAAGTTAGGGATCTAATCTTGCCCTAGCTCCCTTTCATGTTAGTAGGGCATATCTTAAACCACTCAACTAAGCAAACACCACTTGTCTTACATGAAGGAACAAATTTGAAGACAGAGGACAACCTGAACCAAAACACAGTATTCATCAAGACTACAGCAGATTGAGGATAGCCATCACAAACCTTCCGTCATGTCAGTGCTCGGCAAGAACCAATCTTTAATGGGAACAGACAGTAAACAACCAAAGTCCTATACATCTAGGCACCGTTTCAGTTTGCATACTTACCGAAGACAACCTCCCATGGCAGCTCTGAAGATTAAGAGCAGAAATGGTGAAGTGAGCTTGCAAATTCAATCCAAGAAGCTAAGACTACACAGGTCAGCACTAGCCTCTGCTATTCACAGAAAAACATGTACAGTGCAACTCCTGACTAGCAAAGCTATTTAACACCAAATAAAAAACAAAACAACAATAACAACAGAAAAGGCCACACTGAAGAAAAGATACTATTTTCTTTAAAACCCTCTGCAATATTCTGTATCCTAATATTACATGTCAAGGAAAACAAACTCCAAATACCCCCAAAACAAACTCCCCTGCTTATAAAGTGTAGGAGATACCACAACTGCCGCATTTTAATGACAAACGCTTGGCATCTCACCATGAACTCATCAGCAGAAACTCAAACTATACTGCCTAACTGCTCTGTAACAGATGCTGTCATGCTGTAAAAGAGAGTGATCATCATCTAGCAAAGACAAAAAGAACCCTCACACCTTCCTCAAGATCCAACCTGATAAGGTACTGCTTGCCTGAAAGATATGCCAGTAGGTACAAGTTCAACTGTTCTACCGTCTGTGCTAAAGGAACAGCCCGCTCAGGCTATAGCTCCTGACGTATGTCAGGCATCTGCAATTGCATACAAGTCTACTGGAAGGCTGCTTATCTTGTTTACCAGCAAGACTTCTAAGACTACCCTCCCTCCAGATAGGTATTACGTTTCCCATCTTAGTTTTCTAATTAATCATTCTCTCAAATTAACCTGAATTAGGAAGACTAGCACTTCCATGACTTAATATCCATCCCCTCCCGTGAAACTGAAAGCAGTATCTATGCACATTCAAATCACACAGACATCCAGATCTGACCTGAAATTATTTTATCTATTTGTCCAAAAACTTAAGTTTATACAAACCATAACATGTTGAAGTTTATTACTTACCAGCTGCATATCTACTATGTCATTATATCTTATAAGAGCAACTGGAAGAGTTACATCTTCAAAATCAGTCTTGTTATCTGAAAGAGGAGACTAAAAGAGAAAGTGTCAGTGATAAGTATGTTGAGCCTATTTGCAAAGCAGGTTAGATCCCCAAAAGCAGATTATCCTTTAAATTCCAGTGTATGTGTAGGAAAAAAAAAAAAAGAGCTCATTCATCACCTTTTGCAAAAGATTAATGAAGACAGATGTACTTAAATCAAAGCAGGTGATACTACCAACACATCTGGATTCATAAAGTTCTTGTGTTTTTATAGTATTACAAGGGATAATCAAAACTGTTTTTATTGTCTATGCTTTTAAAACAAGATTAACTTTTCATGATAATCATACAAATTCATAAATTGCAAAATTTGTACATGCATACTGCAGCTGTAAGAACAAAAAAGCAACAGAAGTACCTGTAAAGGTACCTCAAAATGCCTTTTTTAATTTCCAATTTTGGATTACATTTTCCTAGCTTATTTTTGTCACGCGTGTCTAAAACAGTATCACCTAAGATTACAGGGAGTTCAGAGTACACTCAAATTAGGGAATGACAAAGACAAGCATTTGCATTCAGAAACATGATTAAAGATACAAGGAGCAGATTAAAAATACAATTCAGCTGTAGATACTTTTAGATGACATAACACAGCGCTCTGTGGGGAAGGTTAATGACTCATGCTGGAATCCCACACGTTGCCAGGGTCCTCTGCTGTTGGGGTTTCTCTCAGCTAACCCTGCACAACACTGCATCGGACCAAATAGGTAAGACACTATTTCACTACAGAAGAAAACTATATGTTGTAACTTACCAGCCTAGGTTTACTGGCAATCAACAGCATTTTAGCACCCAAACTTTGTGCAATTCTTGCTTTCTCCAAAGAAGTGCAGTTTCCTCTCATCACTACAACTGCTTTGTCCTTCATTAAGCCAGAAGGAACTTCAGAAGAACTGCAAAGTACTGTAGAAGTCAGGTTTTCCAGAGTCCTGGAAGTCTGCAGAGAGAAAAGGAACATGATAAAAGTAGGAAATTTGATACTGCGAACTCATCTAGAAGACTACTATGCTCCCTAATTTGAGGGTTGCCAGAAAGCGGTGTAACAGAAGGGAATCATTAATTCAGGAATATAAAATCAGAGCAGCAGTTTCTGCAGCCTGCAATACTGAGGGACATTTAGAGCAGCGTATAGCAGAAATATCTGGCTGTTTCTAAATGTAATTTCACAGCAGTTGTTGCTGTAATTTAAATGTAAGAAACTGGTTATATAGTAAAATCACTGCTTGTAGTTCTGGGGAATCCAGAGTACACTCTGTGATATTTCCAGGCTTCACAAGCCAAAAGAACACTGAAGGATAAAACATAACCAGAGTTCTGAAGTATAATACTTGTTCAAAAACAGTTGGCAAGGTTGGTAACATATTACTTGTTACAAAAGAATAATAAAAAAAAAAAGACTTGTATCCTTATTTCAAAGTTCAATTTCATATTGACAATTATTTTTAAATTATCATCAGTTTTCTTTGGTCAAGACATTCCAGTGGCCAAAGTAGCACAGCAAAGATGTTTGGGGCAGACAAATGATTTTTACTCTGTTTTACATTGAGTTAACCTGCTAATGAATGACAGGAGGGAAAGGAGAGAAGAGTGCCTTGATCACTTCCAAACACAAAGTATTTCCTGTTTATATGAAGAGTGCCTAAAGAAAATTTGTTTATGCTTCACACCCTAGTTTGGCTCAAAGAAACACACTCAGAAGATACAGCGTGATGATAGATTCCAGATAATCTCCTATTCCACCACGTTTTCAAGACAATTAAACAGAAGATCAAACTGATGAACCAATATAAGAAATCTGTTTCACAAGTTTACAACATTTTTGTCAACAAATAAACAGAAGTTTCACACACAAATCTAAAACTCAGACATACTGATAACACCTGAAGAAAAAAATTAACAATATCAGATGAGTATGTAAACATATTTCAAACCGATTCTAAGCACAGAGAGAGCATCATCTTTGTAAACTTTAGAAGCTGACTTTCTAAAGTACAGAAATGTTTGCTACAGATATTTGGGGGGGGGTAAAACATGACCCAAAAAGGTAAATATTCATTGTAGCACCTATTTAACTCAAGATTTTGAAGACCACTTATAGCTGACCCAAATTCATTCTGCATTCTAGTTTTCTTAGGGAGTATGATTATAAACTACTTACAGCATTGTCCAGGCTCTTTGGAAGAGAAATCCAATTAGAATTGTAAATTATGCAGTAATCCTTCGTTACTGGTAGTACACCACTTCCAGAAGCATGCAGGATCCCCTCATCTGCAGTTACCTGCAATAAACCAGGGTGTTCTGAACTAAACAAAGTTCAGAATATCAGTATACAGGCATTCTTCTAAAAAGCTGTTAGGAAGAGAAAGAGCTGTTAGAAGAAAACGAATTTATTCAATTAATTATTTTATGTAATGATTGAGTCCATGAGAGATGGGTAGCTTGAGAGCAGGATGGAAAACTAGTAAGAATCTAGTCACTGTATAATGCTGCTTATCCTCATTTCAAATACAATGTATTTGTTACACGTACAGTTCATGTCACCAAATAGAATCCCATCAAGAAACCCAGGCAAATGATTTCAGATTCTTTATTCTGTACTTTCCAAAAGTGTAAAATTTTACATAGAAAGCAATTAAAACAGTACATGGAAAAGTGGATTAAAGTCTTTCCCTCCTTGCAGAATCTAGAATTTCCCCTACTAATAAAGGTATTATACGGCAATTCCTAGAATATTTTTATCAAATAACTGTAAACACAAAGAGATCAACTAGTGTACTTTAAGAAGAACTTGCGTAGTTAAGGAAATACTGGTGTCTCTTAAGAGTACTCTCAGAGTGCCTCACGTACTACGATTTCTGTTATTTACTAATACATATGAATTTTAAAACTTCTGATAATTTTAGGGATATATACTTCTCCCCAAGTATTAATATACTAATAAAGGTCAGGTATCTAAGTAGATAAATGAACAGACTAAGGATTAGATGTAGCTACAGCTGCAAAGTAGCGAAAACAAGTAAGTATCATTTGTATCTCAAAGAAGTGTCACCTTAAGAAAACTGGGAGATGATCTCATTTTGACTTTTTCTTGAGAGAAACTGACCTCAATATTAGGAAGTATGAATAGATTAAAAAAAAAAATTAAATCCTGTTGTAAATTCCAGGTTTGTCTGAAAGAACATTGATATATTAAGCTAGAAGTAGGCATGGGTAAGGGGGGAAAGCCCAAATATTTGTCAAATATACAATGGTAATCATTAACAGTGCTATAGAGGCATTTTTCCTCAGGCTAGCGTATCAGTATTCTGCAGCGAGAACTACAGAGAAAAGAAAAACATGTGACAATATTGTTTCAGAGGTTTACATCTGCCTGGTTTGAATAGCAAAAAACCTTCTTCAGAGGAATCCATTATATTGGCCATAGCACGTGAACATCTGATGGGAGAACTGTGTCAAAGGGCCTGAGCACATTAACTGTTATAACAGTTCTTCAGCTGTCAGGTCAAATAAGCTGTTTCATGATTTACGATCAGCACAAAAGTTATCAAGCTTCCCTCTTAAGTGCACTCACCTAAAAGTACAAACTAATGGCAAATTAAAAGCAATAAAGACTTCCAAAAGGTGCAAAACCCCAATGTTTCCATCCATTAAAAGCTCTTTCTGCTTCACAAAGTAGAATAGTAAGTGTTTACCGGGTTCCAGGAAATCAAGCGTTAATGCTACACAAGTGTAAGTCTACCTAGAAGGAGTGACTACTTGCTTATTTGATACACAGGTATTGTTTGGCAAGCTTCCCTTCTCTGGGGATGAATCGGGGAACACAATTCTTTCTCGTGAGGTGGGGGGAGGGAGGACCAGAGCATGACGTTTACCCTCACGTATTCACTGCTGAGCTCTAAAGACAGCATTGAGAAGTTAAAAATGAAGAGAAATGCTACATGCTACACCTCACTTGGAACATCCCCACTGAAATCCTGTTGCATCCACCTGAACTTTTATTATTTTCCAATTGCTTCAGTATCCTTCTTTCACAACAGACAAGGGCTACCAGTTTGGGTACATGACCTTGCACTCAGCTGTGCCACTGAAGCGCACAAAATAAATCTTACTATCAGCATATGTGCAAAGTAAAAATTTCTTACTGAGCACATTTTTCAATCTTGTTACTTAAGTAGAAGACTAAGAGTGTGTCCACAAAACTGCTCCTGAAAAGATTAACCTGCTTCCATAGGCTGACTTGCTCCAGCATAAAAATGTTCCCATGTGGAGTAGAGGTGTGACAGCTGTCCCTACCTAAAGGGGCATCATCTCCCGCTTTCACTTCAGGTTCAAACAATTGCCAATGGCCTCTCACCTTCAAACAAATTTCTTCCTATTTTTGACAGATGATTCCCTCATTATATTTCCTTCCTTTACCACCTTTAAACTTTTATTGTATAATTCCTTATCTTTGATAGAGAAGACGACGTCTCTTAATCCTTATTTTTCGTAACACGTCCCTGTCACTGCAGGGATATAACCTTGGGCTGACTGTTAAGCTTTGGAGCACACCAGTAACCCCACCACCTAGAATACTGGAAGTTATATGAACCAGTGGACACAGAGACCAAACCGAGCCTATATTTACAATACCCATCACAGTTAGCATCTAGATAAGACATAGAAGAAACACAAAGCTACAGAACGGGGAGAAGGTATTTTGTACGTAGCAAGCAACAACATAAACCTCACAGAAACCTAAAAAGGTACGAAAAAAAATAGCCATGAACAGAATAAGCATCGTTTCGTAGTTCTGCCAGCATCCCCGTGACACACGCAAACTGTCCCTCCCTCCGGACACTGCGACCCAGGGGAACCGGTGCCTGTCCCCAGAGAGCAGCAGTGGTCCTTCCCTGAAAACCTACTACCTTCCCGAGAGCTAACTCCCCACACTGTTAGTCTCAGGATACTGTTCTTGAGGCTGAATGGCCTGGTCTAAAACTCACCACTACTACACCTGCATTTGTAGAGCAAAGGAGGAGGCAGGACACAGGGCCTGGAGTCTTACAGGAGGGCAGGAGAAGCCCCTTCCCCTGTCAGCAGCAGCAAACCACTGGCTTAAGGAGCAAAGCTACTCTTCAGAAAACCCCAACAGAACTAACGACAGCTACATGGGACTCACAAACAGCGAGGGAGCACTTTGTAGCTACTTCACCCAAAGACAAAGACATTCTCAAGGCATTAACAAACTGTGCTGTGCACCTGCTATTGAGCATACCCAGTGGTGACTTCCTACACAGGAAAGTACTCTGCATCCTGCCTTACCAAAACAAGGTAAAAATTATGTTAAAAACAAGCAAACAAACAAACAAGAAAACCCCAACAACAAAACGACATAGTGGAGCAGCATTTAATGCAGATATGCCCTTCACACTGCTTCAGCAGATCACAGAGGTTTCTGGCTTCCCCATTTCACTACTTGTATTGGGTTTGCGTGGCAAGGTTTTGGTAGTGGCGGGGGGTTACAGGGGTGGCTTCTGTGAGAAGCTGCTAGAAGCTTCCCCTATGTCCCACGGAGCCAATACCAGCTGGCTCCAAGATAGACCCACCACTGGCCAAGGCTGAGCCCATCAGCAATAGTTATAGCGCCTCTGTGATAATGTAGTTAAGAAGGGAAAAAAAGTTGCAGTGGGCACAGAAACCGCAGCTGGAGAGAGGAGCGAGAACATGTAAGAGAAACAACCCTGCAGACACCAAGGTCAGTGAAGGAGGGGGAGGAGGTGCTCCAGGCGCCAGAGCAGAGATTCCCCTGCAGCCTGTGGGGAAGACCATGGTGAGGCAGGCTGTCCCCCTGCAGCCCAGGGAGGTCCATGGTGGAGCAGATATCCACCTGCAGCCCGTGGAGGACCCCACACCGGAGCAGGTCGATGCCCTAAGGAGGCTGTGACCCCGTAGGAAGCCCACGCTGGAGCAAGGCTCCCAGCAGGACCTGTGGACCCGTGGAGAGAGGAGGCCACACTAGAGCAGGTTTGCTGGCAGGACTTGTGACCCTGCGGGGGACCCACGCTGGAGCAGTGTGCTCCTGAAGGACTGCATGCCATGGAAGGGACCCATGCTGGAGCAGTTCATGAAGAACTGCAGCTCATGGGAAGGACTCACACTGGAGAAGTTTGTGGAGGACTGTCTCCCGTGGGAAGGACCCCACGCTGGAGCAGGGGAAGAGTGTGAGGAGTCCTCCCCCTGAGGAGGATGAAGCAGCAGAGACAATGTGCGATGAACTGATCGTAACCCCCATTCCCCATCCTCCTGCGCCACTGGCGGGAGGTAGGTAGAGAATTCAGGAGTGACGTTGTGCCTGGGAAGAAGGGAGGGGTGGGGGGGAAGGTGTTTTAAAGATTTGGTTTTATTTCTCATTACCCTGCTCTGGTTGATTGGCAATAAATTAAGTCAAGTCTGTTTTGCCTGTGACAGTAATTGGTTGAGTGATCTCTTCCCGTCCTTATCTCGATCCATGAGCCCTTTGTTTTATTTTCTCTCCCGTGTCCAGCTGAGGAGGGGAGTGATAGAGTGGCTTTGGTGGGCACCTGGCCCCCAGGCAGGGGCAACCCACCACACTACTCCATTAGGCAGAAAGCAATCTACCAGATTTCACAGTAATATACACCTGTGTGCAGAGAGAAGCTGCCAAGATGTCACACACAGGAACCAAAATGGCACTTAAGATGAACATGCCAAAAGCCAGGACACCTACACACACCACGAGCTTCCCCCCTTCCCCAGCACCCTAATTTAAATACCTCTAGAAACAACATCAGCGTTTATCTACACAGGCACCCGGGAGATTTGTTATCCAAACCCACCGACGCGTGACCGGAGCCCGGGTCCGGCCTGTGCTCCCCAGGCACGGGGGAGAGAGTAGGGGCTTGGCGGGGGGGGGGGGAACCGAGGGTCCTTGCCCAAGGCAGGCCCGAAACCACCCCGGAGGCGTTTGGCGGCGGGGGCACGCACCAGTCCGGCCGGAGGAGGCGAGAGCTACGCGGACCGGACCCTGCCCGCGGCGGTCGGGGTCCTCCAGGGAACGGTGGAACCGGGGGATAAGGAGGACAGAGGAAGCCCCTCGGCCGGCAGAGGAGGGGGAGCGGCGGGCGGCCCCGCCAGCCCCACTGCCACCCCGCACTCGCCCGGCCCGCCACGAGCGGCGCGGCCCAGGCCCGCCCGGGAGCCGGGCCCCGGCGCCTCGGGCACCGCAGCGCAGCCCCTTACCGGCGGGAGCAGCAGGCCCCACAGCGCGGCCCACAGCAGCCCGGCGGCCCTCATCATCGTCTTCCGCCGCCGCCCGCTGCTCGGGGAAGGGCCTGGGCTGGGCTCGGGCTCCCCACGCCCGCCACCGAGCCTTCCGCTGCCGCCGGCTCCCGGAGAGCCGCCACTTCCTCTTCCGCCCGCGGCCGATGGGGGCGGCCCCCGGGCAGCCGCGGCCCGCCCTTCGCCTCGGCCGCGGGGGCGCCCGGCCCCGGCTGCAGGGCGGCGCTCCCGGCGGGGCGGGGCCGGGGGGACGAGCCGGCCGCCCCGGGACCGCGAGGCCGCGCCCAGGCGGAGCGGTCTGTGGCGGCCCACGCGTGTTCCTGCTGCCAGCCGGGCTGTCCCCCGCGTCTCTTCGTGCCCTGTGGTTCTCCGGGTGGTCAACAGCCGTCAGCCCGGGGCGGTTCCACCTAGCAGCTCCAAGAGGCGCGGGTTTGCGGTGCTTAAATGCTACCCGAAACCCTTCACAGCCGTTACAAGGGAAAGGAAAGGGTCGGGTTTGCCCCACGTCTCCCGAGACAAAGAGCAACAAGTGCGGGAAACAGCAAAACATGACCTGTAACAAAAGGTTGAGGGAGTTGCGTTGTTGGCGCTTACAAAAAAAAAGGCACTTCGGGGATGTGGTCCAGGCTTTGAAAGCGTTGGAAGGGCTGGGATATGCCCGATGTGAGAGCCAGCAATAACTTGCAGGAAGGAGATACACGAAGCAGCTCTGTGATCTACCAGCTAAGGAAGTTGTGCAACATCTTTCGCCAGAGGTTTCCAAGCAGGCCGGGGCCTGCCTCGGGCCAAGCGCGCACAGGGAAGTAAGCGGAAGAGGCAAAGATAAGAAAAATAATTGTAGAAAGGAGGGGATGTGGCCATGAGCGAGATGGCGGAGGCATGAGGGAAGAGCTGAGCTGCAGTCCAGCATTAGTAAATCCAAGCCTTAAGTGGGTAACCCACTTGCTTGAGTTGCTCACAAACTAAGTGGCCATTAGTTACTACTACTGAGGAAGGACGTTCCTGCACGCGTGGTTTTCCCTCTGTGTGAATTTAAGGACAAAGCCATGTAAAACATCTACAGGGAACGTTCCCCGCTGCGTTGTGGTGAATTTTCAGTAAGCTGTTACATTGCTGTGAAAATCTGAACAACATCTACATACCTGTAAATAAGTAGTGTTTTGATCAATACACGTATTTTGATGATAACAGGCGAGCTTTTTTTTTTCCCCCAGAGACAATCTGCAATTTGTCTTTATATCAGCAACAGAACAGGCTTATGCATCTTGTAGACTTGCTAGGCCGCAAAAGCGTGTCTAACAATTTAATGTGCTTAAACAGTGAAAGAAAATGGCACACCATGACACAGCTAATAATTCATATTCCATGCAGAATTGGTATTTAAAAAAACCAGCTAGTACATTGTCCATCTGTGTGTTTATTTTGGTGCTGTTGTCAGAGTAACCATGACACTTTATGCCGACTACTCTCTCTCCTTCTGAATCTAACAAGATCTGGATGACAGATTACTTCAACAAATCTGCCAATTCTATGATCTGTAAAGAGCTAAGTGTATGTACATGACAGTGTATTTCAGGCATGGAAGAAGTGTTTTATTTGAACTGCAAATGCGTAGCTGCTCACGGGCTCAGATTCCCTACCAAATACTAACCCCTCTCCTTGCGTTCCCCAGGAAAGCACAGCAGTTTTTATTCTGGAAAAAACAGGTCGAGGAGAAATACTAGGAGTATAATTTACTTTAAATAAAAGGAAATTGCTCTCCCAAAAAGTGTGTGTTTGGTTTGACCTCCCCTGCCTTGATGCATGCTTAAAGGTATTGTGTAAATGTCTCTTATGTTAAACACATTCCCTGCAGCCCAGCAGGACTGTGCAGGTTAGAAATACCTGCGTTGAAGAGCCCTAATATTAGCTCAGAACGTGGGCATCTCACATTCAGGACATCAATAACAACTTCTTAGGTAATCTTTATTAGCAACTTTAGTCCCTAATTTTTACCATTAGCTTTAATGTGTAACCAAAACTAAAACCAGATGATCTAGTCTCAAATTTCAACACGATGAGAAAAACTAGATTTTATTCATATATGTTATTACCAATCCCAGGCAGAAGAAAACTAGGTTATAAAGGCCTTCAGAGCCTGAAGAATGACTTCAAAGCCTAAATGATCCTCCTTTTTTTTTTTTTTTTTTTTCCAGTTTGAAACCTGAAATTCCTTATTTGGAATGAACAACATAGCTTCTACCCATAAACAGTGTAAGATACTAAAAATCTACACCAAGAATTGCATCCTTTCTATACCACCATAATTACTTCCATCAGAGAAAACAAGAGCAACAACCCTCTCAGAAAAATCTCTTTCCCAACCAAAATATCAACATGAAATAAAATCTGTAACTCAACTCAGGCATCCCTGAAGCATTAAGGAACAGAGATGTTTAATGTAGGCTTTGAGCACATTAGTTAGAAAGTGGAAACTCAAGCTAAATAGCCATTAGCACAGAAAATAAACTGCTAGAATAATACTATACATATATTGAAATCCTTTTCAAAGGGATAATGAAATTATCCTTTCCTTCTCCCTGACTGTTTTCCACCACATACGCACACTTCTAAACACAAATGATTTGACTCACAAGGAAAGGTATCCAAAACATCTTCTATTCCAAGGCCATTCTCCTGACTCTCACATTGCATTAAGTGCTACTTTGTTTTTTTTCATATTTATCAGCCTCTTGGCTTTTGAGTAAACTTATCCCAACCAATCTGCCTTTTTCTGTTCCTTTCCCTATAACTCCTTATGCAATTAAGTTTGCTCTTCCATTAGCTTAACTTTGAATTACTGTCTAATTCTGTTAATTTTGCATAAAATACCATAAACAGAAAATAGTTGCCTTGTCAGGTAGGCAGATTTGGAAGGGTGGCTATCAGCATTAGATATTTAAGAGAAAATATATTACACAATTTTTAAAAGACTAAGATTGTAAAAGGGACTAGACTCTGCTCACTAAATGGTTATGTCATACAAAAATCAGTAAAGAGGGGATTTGGGGTTTGTTAATCAATACACAAGCTTCAAAGGAAAGAAGGAATTTTTAATGTGTTGTATTAATTTCTAAGAACTAAGAGAGAACACTGACCCAAATACTGAATGTAAATATATTTCTAAGAAATTTAGTAGGCAGTAGAGTAACAGGGCAGAATAAAGCAGGTGACAAGGAAAAGGAAGTGGCTTAACCAAAGAAAATTTCACCCTGTCCTATGAACTGTGTCTTTCAGTGCTTCCTATTTTCACAGCTTTTTGGCTGGAGCCTGGAACAAGACAGCAACATAACACTGTGAAACCTCTTGATTAAAGTGACACGGGGAACATTGTTACTGAAAACCGCCATCTCTGTGAGACATACACGCATGGCAAAGATGAGGACATGTACAACAGGCTGATGGGACCTCTATCTCCTGGCAAGAAAATGATCTAAAACATAGAAAGACTGGTATTTAAGAATCATTTATTAATACAAACACACATCTAGCAACTTTTCCCCATGTACTAACAACAGCCTTATCTGAACACCAGTAAACATCATTCTATGCAAGCAAGAGATACCCTAGTTCACTGGATATTATGCAGCAGAGAGAATAACCAGTTCAAATGCATTTTCAAAGGTGATGTTAAAAGCCTTCCTTGTATGCCATTATGCAGCAACGTCACATTAGCATGCATTAATGAAGGACTGTAAGCCTTACATTTGAATTATATTTTCAAGCTTGTATCACACCCTCAGAGGTATTGAGTCAGGTTTTAATATCTCCTGGTGGTAGAGACTACAAGCGTAAATGTGGGTAACTGCATTTAAAACCATATTACTTTCACCATTAATATGCAGCTTCAGCTCATGTTGAGACTGGACTTTCAAACTTACATATATTTCATCAATTTTTTAAAAATAGACTTCTGTCTAGAATAAGCGCCATTGTTTTGCCAGATCTACAAACCCTTAATTTCGGACAGCTCACTGTGAAGAGATTAATTACTGGTTATCGGTATAGTCTTCGTACACTTTTAGACTCAGCTCAGTAGGTTGTATAAAATGTACATGTCTGTCTTAAGCACCAGCAACATCAGATGCATGTAAATACACTAGTATATATAAAAAAAAGAAAAATCCTGCAACCAAACACTTTTTCTAGCTCTTTGATGAAGAATCTGAAATTAGTCAGCCACTTGTACAGGCCAATGTCAGCTTTAAAAGCACACCAAATTCTCTCAGTAGTTTAAATGTAGATTTTAAGTCCTTTTTTTTTAACTTCCAGTAAGCCAGAGCAATCATACTAATTTCACTTTAAAAGAACGGATTATTTCCTTCCACATTACTTAAGATGAAGGTCTAAATATATACATATATATTAAAACATTAAAAGACATAATTCATTTTTTTTGCCCCTGAATTAGGGTGTGCCCTTAGTAATAACCACCTCGATTTTGTTCAGTTAGGATTTATATGCAAATGTCAGAGGAAACTTAAAATTTGTTATAAAGAGAATATTCTTCCCATTTACATTGTTTTAATTAAAAAAAAAAAAGGTTCAGAGTAAAGTAGTTTCAATACAGCTTCGTGGCCTTGATTTCTTGAGTAATTTACTGTAGGCGTCTCAACTGACACCTCAAAGTTTTTGTCCATCTGTTACTACTCTTTTCTAAATTAGATTAATACTAGGTTAAGAGAACTTCCTCCCATTTGAACGACGTTTTTGGCTAACATATTAGGATTTTGGTCACGCTAATGGGATGCACAGAAACAGTATGTATGGAACAAGTGACAGCCACAGGGTGTTCAGTAGCCATACTGCAACACTTGGTAAGCCAGTTAGGCCTGGATTTAGGTGATGCAGAGGCCAAAGCATACCATGCCATGGGTGCCCTTGTACCCCCCCTCTCCCTGAAAGGGCAGTTGTTTATTATTATAACATGAGTTTGCTCATCTATAAATTGCCAGGTGAAGACAGCAGTCCTAGTTCAGTATCAAACACCTCAAGTTGGGAGCTTTTTTGGCGCAAGAACACACACTAGTAATGTTCCTGCCTGCTCAAAGTGCTTTCACTGTTTTCTTTCATGTTTCCTTTCTCTACATAGCATTGGGAGAAATCTGGTGCAGCCACGGTGACCTTCTGGCACCTCAGCCTGCAGAGAGTCCAGGAGAACATCACTCAAACCTCCTCAGGCACAAGGAAGTCTTCATGACCTTTCAGCTCCAACCCATCCATTCTCTCCCAACACCAGGAAGCTGAATATCAGATGGATCTAGTTAATTTCCCTGAAGCTTTGGCAGCACAGTGGACCAAAGGCAAATACCCTTTTACTACTGCTATTTTATATTAACTCTAAGTTTTATTTGTTTTGTGTTCCATGGAGGTAGCATTGGGTGCAGCAGGCCTCAGCAGTTAGAACATCTGCAGCCTCACATTCATCAGGGTGGGGGGAAGCCATCTCATCTCCCAAGCATATATGCGCCATCAGTCTGCAACTGCTGAAACCAAAGCTAGCTTTCTGTGTGGCTCCATACTTTCTGAAAACAGCTTTGTAAGCCACCACAGGAAGAGTATTCTACTATCCATTAAAGTTACATTGGCAATCTGTGTCTCAAAGTCCCAGCTTAGTCATGCATTTAAGTGCCCAATTTCCTCCATATACCAATTATGCACATATTATGAGCATTTTCCAACTGATCTCAACAAAGCTGTCCTGTGCATTGCAGATAACAAAAGTTAATATGCACATGTTCTGCTCCCTGCTCGTTCCTCATAAACATATACCACATTGCCTGTCTATGGCTTCTAAACCTGCCTCGCTTGTGTATCTCATTTTTCTGTAGTTCCTGATCGACCCATTGGCCTCTCTGATCACCCTCCCTTGAGTATGAAGAATTAAGCAATAACAAGGAGACTTTATGCATTCACATAGCAAAGCACAAAACTGTCTCAGAGCTGCATGTGGTGGTAAATTTCAGTAACTCCACAGCTTAAGGCTCTATTGAGGAAACGACTGTCTAACAGGCCAGTTCCTAGAGAGGACTTGTTCCGTGCAGGACTAGGAAACCTTTCACGTATATGCTGTAACCACACGAATATCAGCAGGAAAACAACTGATGTAAGTAACTTGGGCCTTGTGTACCAGACGAATTACTGTGTATGGAGAAAGGGCAGTTTTTCTGCAGAAGCCCAAGCACCAGCCACATAGAGCATCTCCTTAAGGTGCACAGGGACTTCTGCTGTAGAGGCAAACATCCAAAATTTTGCATTTCAAGCATTAACTGCTACTTTGGGTCTAAACTCTGTTGATCCAGCCCCTGTATTAAGACAGAAAGGTACATAGTAAGACTGGTACTACAATAGCAAGGAGTTAAAAATGCAAGTCTCCTCCACTTTTTAAAAACTAATAAATAAAAAAGATTTATTCCAAGCAGCCTTGTCTTTAGAAAAACATTCTATTTATGGTTAGTCTTTGTTTTCTGCCCTGAAGCCAATCTGCAATCTAATGAACCAGAAATTTTTTTACTTCAGGACTCCACACCTTTGACATTAACCCTTAGTGTACGATTCACCCGTCTCACAGATTTTAGAATTCAAAGTTTACCTTCAGGAACCAGGAACTAGAAGCATAACCTAGTAAACTAGAGTACTGCAAGTACTCTTGTTAACCAGTCCCATTGACGTTTGTTCTCATGAGGAAGGAAGGTACAAATGCTAGGAAGGAAGATCTGGCTTCTACCTCATATTCCCTGACTGCCTAACTTAATCTGAGTGATTTCATAGTACAGTGTCATTACTTGACTAACCAAGGTTGCAGAACCACAAAGTATCTGGAAGCCTTACAGACACCCACTCACCAGCGATCTTTTTGACACCACTGTAACACAGCAATGTTTTCTTCCTGTAGTTCATCTCGTCTATCTCCACAGTGATTATAAAAGGCAAACAAGATCGTTCTTATCTTCAACTGGTGGGTTTTTATGGCAGTGTCACAGTGCTGATAGCAAAGTAAATCCAAACACAATCAAGAGCAGCCATGTAATCATCTTTCAATGGCAGATTTGGTTTGGGTTCTTTTCCCAGTGTTACTGTATTTAGTAACATATAATTAATTTCATAAACATACCTCCATGGAATTTAGCATTGTCAAATTGTGCTTATTCTTGCTGGCACAGTAAGATTAAGGGTATTTATTAATCTCTTAAACATTTTTTGTCTCTACAGAATGGAAGCTACAGAAGCACCCGATAGTCCAACATGGCAAGACCATACAAAGGAATAGTGCTACATGCCTGGGTTGCAAGTTATCATATTACAGGCTAACTTGGAACATAGCATGACACCACATAATTGTTATAAAAGCGGCTCTACAGGAGGTAAAAAGACATATTAGGTTGTGACAAAGCCAAATACCTTTTCTATATACTGACTGCAGGTTTATGCAGCATTATAGGACAGTCAGTAAAGCCTAGCAGGGACATCAAGGGATAAGACAGACAGTATATAAAATAACATTGACTCCCCGAATTTTTTTTTTTTTGAAGGCAGCAAACAGATACAGTGCTGAGACTCTGCCAGACTACATATGAAAGACTTGATCCTGCTCCACTTGCAAGTTATTTTACTTCCTACTACCAAAAAAACCCCCCAAACATAAAACGCCATCAAGTCAGAGCAGTAATGCTCCATTACCATGTTGTCTTGATATAAGGTCTTCACAGCCTACAACATAGATTAAAAAGTTTGATCCTTTGGTCTTTTTTGCTGTATTTTATTCCAGCCAAGCTCAAAAACCACCAAACAAAAAAACCCCACCAAACAAAAAATGCCACGATGGAGTAATAGCTTGCATAGAACAGACAGAAAAGACCCGATATAAAATTGTTCTCTCTGGTGGAGAAACTTGATTTTGTGCAATAAAGTTTCAAGACATGCTGATCCATCCACTTAACCAACAGGTTTTCAGTGCAGAGAAACTATCAAGATTTTCCACAATATGAAAAGATTGCAAGTGCCTAGTTCAACATATTTATTATAACCAATATAGGTTTATACTGAGTTACATGACAGATTACAGCTAGATTTCTAAATATACAACAACAACAAAAACTCAAGACATGCTTTTATGTTTATTTAGATTTTAAAAGTAATATCACCCTTAAGGCAATAGCAAAATATTTCCTTTTAATTATGTGAGACTTTAATATGGTCATATATAATACTCTATGTTCTGATGAAAATAGGTTAGTTTTACACCAGATAGTGCTACTTCGTTTACATAATGAAAACTAGGATTTTTCTATAAATAAAGGTTTAATAACAAAATTGTCTGTTGATTTATTTTTAGAGAGAAGAACTGATGTGATCACCAACTCCTTTATTTCTAGTTATGCATACACCACCAATCTTAAACATACTGAATGGGTCTTCAGGAAATACCAGCTCCTGTTCTATTTGTTTTCTTACAGTGTTAACAAAATACAACCCATTTTCTACATGACAGCTGCCCTACCACTATTTTTTCTGGGCAGGTATGGACCAATGAATGCATGAACTCAATTTAATAGCAGATGAATGAGGATCTGTTCTTTAAAACAACTTGGCCACTTTATGCTTCATCAACAGTATACAGGATTTAGCTTCTTTAAAATCTCTATCTTAACTAGGCTGTTGGAATAAATCTGAAGTTAGAAGACAGAAATATGAAAGACTTAAAAAAGCTAAATGTACATCTAGCTCATGCTAATTTTAAAATATATTAAAATTTGGCATGCATTGTAATTCAAGAGTAAGGATCTAGCAAGACATGGATATTAGATTTCTCTTAGGGTTGCAGAACATTATGATCAGCTGTTGACTGTTACAGAAAGTAACATTCTCTCTTCCTCTCTGGCCCTCAAAGATGAAATGGGGTTGGTGGTGTGTTGAATGCATACAGAAACATAGAGCTACCTTTCGTGTTTTAAGTTCTCTAGTATACTCACAAAAGGCAGCCTAACAATTCAGCAAAGCCAGCAGTCTAGATTTTGGAAGTATCACAAGCCACAAACAGAATCACACAAGTTAAAAGATTTTCCAGCTAGATGTTTTTTTTTAAATGGAAAAAAGTTCGTAATGGATCTTATGCCTAGAGCAAGGAGAGAGTTCCACTGAATTCCAGCAGAACTGGTGCTGATATGGCAGCAATTTAAACACTTGTATTTAGTTAACCCCATGACAGCAAGCAGATTTCCTAAGTTTCTGCACTGGTAGTCATTCAGCTTTTAGAGCTGGGGAACAGTTGTCAGTGATTGGGTAAAAGAAAACCCTAGCTCTACTTCAGCAGTTTTGTCTATCACTTAATAGAAGGATGAATATGAACTAAGTAATAAACCATAGTTTGGGTAGAACTAAATATTTATAGCTATTATTTAAATATTTATGAAGTGCTGGAACTCTGCAAGACACTGTTTCTATTTAATATTCTCCTGCAAGTTTTCACAATATTGTTTAAATTTTTGTCCTTCACATGGCTGTATCACTTAAACCATACATTTTATTTAAAACATATGCAAGAATAAATACATTTCATCTAAAAAAAGTCTTGAAATTAAGGAGCCACAAAGACAAGCAAGATATCCCTTGAAGTCCCATGTAGTTACTGTTACAGATAGGTAAGAGAGAGGGTGATCTTAGATATGTTTAGTTTAAAATTCAATAGTAGTCATGCAAAATCAACACAGTTGTGAGCATATTGTAGCACCACTTGAAGTTAACTGGTACATATTATTAGCTCTGTTGTAGTAATACCTGTCAGTCACACTAGTGCACGTATGGAAGGGAGGCAGCCCAGTAATTGGGAGAAATGTCTGTTTTTCTAAGCCTCATTCAAGAGTGTGTATGTTTGCAAAACCTCAATTTTTAGCTGCAAAAGCATTATCACAGCAAGGCAGAAGTTTCACTGGGTTTTGCAGACTCAGGTAAATATATTATGTTACACCATCAAAAGACATTAAAAAAAAATAACCAAAGTACAGCTCAGCAGATTTATGCATTAGGCTGCAAGCCATCTAAAAACCAGGTCCGAAGCTATATTAGAGGTTACAAGATCCTACTTAGCAATTCAGGTTAGCCCACGTAAAAAGTGCAAACCTATGATATCTTCCAATTAAGTCAACCTCTGCATGTCTTGAGGGGAGAAAAAGACAGAGACCAAAACCCCATACAATTCATACTGACTTCCAATCCCATCCTACAAGACAACTTTGTGAGGTTTTTGGAACACAGCTAGGAAGCCATCTACGGTGACAAATTACAGTTGCTACTACAACACTACCATGACAGAGCATTTTAAGGATAATTTACAATAACTCCTTCAGAAGCTATTGAACAAAGAACACCAAAGCTTGCACTGACCTCTTTATAATTCAAGAACTCTCCCCACTCCATGATAAAGAGGTTTTAGAGAATATGAAAGCACAGTCCAGGGGGTCCTCATAAGACAGAGCAGATTTCAGCATCCTCTCAGTTTCCTATATCTCAACAGTTGCAGAAGTGCCATTTGTGTAGCCACCTTTAGACTTCATGTGGTCCTGAATTGATACAGCCTAGAAAAAAAGTTTATTAGAACATGCATCTTAAAGTCTAGTTGCCAGAACAATTATTAAAAGCATAAATTTGAAGAGGCCGGTGAGCCATACGTTTACACTGTTGGGTCCCAACAGTAGTAGGGAGAAATAACAGCTAAACCCAGGATTGTTAAGGACTATTTTCAGTCAGTGCATTAGATGGGTCCTGCTATTCAAAATCCACTTATTGTTACATCCTTCACCCTGGCACAGCTTTGACTTCAAGGTGATCTGTTATCTGGACCTAGTATCAAATGTATCCACAGAATCCTTATCCAAAAGGCTCTCATCATACGTAAAGATACTGGGGAAATGAGCAATTCCTGCTGAATATATCTTCCACAGTATCTTATGTTTACAAACCAAAGGAGAGTTCTGTTCTGATGCTATTCTATTGATGGGGGAGGTGGGGGGGGAAGTCAGATTTTTCTCTCTCTTACAGTTATCTAGTACTTTTTTAGCTACCTGCTCTACACGTTACTGAGTGGAGATTTCTGCTTATCCAAGAGGTGCACACTTACTGATGAATAGTCACTACTCATCTCTCTTGCCCCAACATGCGCAGTGTGTACAAAGTTCATTGGTTCTCCTATCATATTCCGGTCCAGTCTCCGACGCCTCTTCTATAAGAAAGAAGATACCTTAGGTCTCTATTCAGAAAACATGAGCAACTTTCAGACAGAAACAAGCAGCTGAGATGAGACAGTCAGTACTGACCCCTAGTAACTCCTCATGGCAACCAGGCTGAAGTTTCAGACTGTTTGCAATAAGAGAGGGTCAAAGTCACTTTTATTACAGCTCATTGAATTTTTGCAAAAACTTTCTTTAATGTTGGAAAGTCAAGGCCTGAGAACTGCAAACAGTCACATGGCCAAAGTTTCTGGCAAAACACACATAGCTTAAACATAGTTTAACAGGCCTGCTTTTAGTTTTTGCATTACTTAGCCCAAACTAATCAAAACAACGTGACAATGGAAGCATTTTCCATATAACTGAAAGGCAAAATTTCAAATCTGACAAAGGATGGCAGTTGTGCATCTACCTACCGGCTGGGGCTGTTCACCATTGCACCAATTAAAACAAACCAGGAACTCAGTCATTCTATTTTTCAGCAGGTAATAAGGTCTTGCTAAGCGTAATTATTTCTCTGGGAGTTAAAGCAACACGAAGACCAAGATGCAGTTCCTAAGGTGAGTTTAGGAAGGAATTGCTTGTGCAGATTCCCTGGTAAAGATCATAGAAAGCATCTGATGAGTATACCTGCAAAGAGATTATTATTTAAATTTATACTAAAATATATCAAAGTCTTGTAACAGTTATTGAGCAACAGACATTTCGGAAGACTAAAACAAGACTGTAAAATTCTTAAACACACCTGGACTGAAAAGTAGCATCAATTTGAAATCAGTATGTTCATGTCAGAAGTCAGGGTTAAGAACTCTGCACATTTACACCCAGACAGCCAGTAGTATAAGTTCTGGTTTCCTTACAGAAGCGTAATAAAAAGAAATGCTAGAATTAAGTTAGGTCTTGTTTAACAGTCTGCAGTCTGGTTGTAAGCAGAGCTAGCCAATACTCATGAACTATTTAGTATTTTGAAAGAAAAGAGCTTTGAAGCACAACAGATTGAATGCTTAACATTTACAAACTGGTGCAAAAGAAAGTTTCCTTCTTATATCTGACATAGTTACTCTTATTAGACATAG
The DNA here is from genome assembly GCF_026419915.1 of Harpia harpyja. NCBI lineage: Eukaryota > Metazoa > Chordata > Aves > Accipitriformes > Accipitridae > Harpia > Harpia harpyja. Next base: position 27,095,378 of record NC_068953.1, read on the forward strand.
AAAAGCTCAAAGTAAAGACTATTCTACAACTCCAAAAAGCCCTTAAAAGAGGGGGGAAAAAAGCTTTGTATACCAGCAACAGAAACCATTCATCAGAGCCTAGAGCTTCCCAGAATGTATAAAACTATTAACATAGCACTCCTGAACTAAAGACACAACCAGGAAACTCACTAACTTTAAGTGCCCTGAAGCTATGATAAAAACCAACTTTTTAGTGGTTACCGCCCCCCCCCCCCTTTTTTTCTTTTTTTAGTATCTTCCTTCAAATCAAACCCAGGACTATAGAGTAGCCTTTCATATCAACTTTTTCATACATCAGATTATTAAAACAATATTATAACATGTTAATTTATAAAGAAGGGATTGGTTTTTTTTTTAAAGCTTACAGCTTCACAGAAATTCCAGCTTCATCAATTCAGTCTTTCTAAGCTTCCACTAAAGTCTTCGCAACCAAACAACATAAGATTCCCCCTTCACAGGCATTTCTTATGTAGTCCCACAATTATGTAATTAGCACATCTATTTCTTTCACCTTTGTGGTTTTCTTACACTTCATCACTTCTCACACTTCAAGCAGATTTTTTAAATTTCTGCCATTTATCTTTCAAAGCGTTTGTTACATTTGCCTCTTAGCTTTAGGTGGCCTATGTGATACTTATTGCAGAATGTGTCATATATTATTCCATTTTATCCTGGGTAGTTTTAATACAACTCATTATCTGGCTCAATTACCATTTTTCACCTCACTTCATCCTCTCACAACGGTCTTTATCACCACTGACACCTTGTTTGAGTCCAGCAAAGAAGGGACAGTGGCCCATGCAACCATAAGAACACGCAGAAGCTGAAGCTTTTACCTACACTTCACATTAGTTGCAGAATTTGGGGGTTTATTTCATGTTAAGGAGACAGTATCAAAGCTAAGATTTTCTTAAAAATCATAAAGTGTGTCGCTGTACGCTAATAACCTATTTTGAAAGCAGACTGAGATGAGCATCAAATTAGATAGAGAAACACTCCCATCCCAAAATAACAGTCGAACTCCTACTCTCCTGCTGCCATACCCCCCAGCATTTGGCCATCTACCTCCATGGGGCTCCACGCGTACCTGGGTGTTACCTGCTGCTCCCAGGGAGTCCTGACGGGATGGTATGTCCTCATGCAAGCGCTGGCACACAGCCAGCTCCTGTCGTGGCAACTGCAGTGCGTTTACAGTTCATATTCCCAGGTTATAATTAATCCTGATTGCTAAGCAAGAATGCTTCACTGTGATCCCGTACCCTGCGACGGTTCCTTCACTCTGTAAGGTGCTGCAGAATTCTGTTGTGCACTTCACGCTTACCTACAGGTGTCAGAAAAGCAGAACGGAAACCACAAATAGCACCCTAGTTTGGCGTCAGCTTTGTGCAGCCGTGCAGTTTTCTCAGCACTATCCATACAGCCTGTGGCTCACTTCCACCCCTGCAGCAGCTCTGCAGGTGTCCTCCTGGCACACAGCAGCACTGGACGTCTTCCTGTTGTGTTTCACAACAGAACTCTTCTTTTCCTCTGCGTGAGTCAGAGTATCATCCTCCAGGACAGGAATGTCTGTGCTGGGGCATGGGACACCACCTTCCTCCCACAGACTCAAGGTTTCCACGCTAACTGGAAGAATTTTAAAAACATCTTAATGTGTTCAGGCTCACCCAGGGCTAATAAAAGCCAACAAGAATCCCCAAACCGAGGAGAAAACAACATTTTGTCAGTGTTGGCACGCAGACCAGAATTGGACAATATCCTGTTGTTCTTTCTCTCTATTTTTCACCATAGCAGCAGTATCATCGAGGAGAGAAAGACAAAGGGCCAGGGAAATGGCTAGCACACGCAGACACAGATGTTGAATGTGATGGGCAGGATGCACAGCCATTCTGGAGTCCATAGCCTTAAAGCGCCCAAGAGCTTTATGAATGTTTAGATATACTTTACTGAGCATAACATTCAATTTGTTCTACCATTGCCATGTATTAAACAGTATTCAAAATATTCTTGTATTTTACTTACAGAATATCCATTCTATATGAAGTGGAAAATGTTTGCCTGAATCAAAACAAAAGAGTTCTCCCTTTCCATGGACATGAGAGATGCACTATAATCTTGATAAATAACATCCACTAAAGGTATCTGTTCTTCAGAATTGGCCTTTAGACTCGAAGTCTGATCATGACAAATCCTTCACTCTGAGCTATTAGTGAAGGACAATGAGTGTAAAGTTAGCATATATTTTCACACATCGGGTGCAGGCTACCATCACCCTGCCTCAACCAAGCTGTTAAATTGTGGTAACTTCTGAGTCCAGTCACTGTCATTTTCATTCCAGCTCTATCAGTACTGAGTTGAGGTGAGAGTAGCATATTTCAGCCTAATTGCCTTTCTAAAAATCACTGTGCTTCTAATTTGTTCCTTATCCTTACTGTGCTCTTTTGGTATTTACAGCATGTTAAAATACTGAAACAGTTGTATGTTTACATATTTGAATGGCAAGGTATGGTAAAAAACAGTGGAACTTGAATTTCCAGATCAAAAATTAGTTTTGAGCATGAAAGTTGAACAGTGCATCTTGCTTGGTGAAAGGTGAAGAGTAAAAAAAAAAAAAAAATTTACCAAGACTTTGGAAGAACCTTGGAGCAAAACAGCTGAATTCCTGCTGTAGAGTGAGCTTAACTGCTTTAAAGTAGCATCTGATTTTATTAATACATGTACAGATTACAAATTAAGTTTGAGATGTAGTCCTCAAACTACATCATAACACTAATATGTAGTCTGATTATATATTGGCCTTCTGCCATCCTGAAGCTTCATAGGAAGCTGAGAATGGGGTTTTACCTGAGACCTCCATTAATCTAGGTGCATTGGTATTGTTAATCTAAGGAATTTGGGTGTCGTCTGAGGAGATGTGAAGCTTCTCCATTTAAAAGCTAAGTAGACACACACATTAAAAAAAACCCCACACCCAAAAACCCCCAAACCCACCCCCAGATCCTCTGCTGCAGATCAGAAATGAGCTCAGTCACAAAGTGAAAAAAAAAAAAATGCATTTTTAACTAACTGTCTGTCCCCCCCCCAAAAAAGAAGAGCCAAGAGACCAAATTACATGTTCTGTTCGCAAGTTAAAAATAACTGCGAGAGAAATCAACTGAGATTCGTCTGGAGCCTTACCAGAAGAAAATCAGTGAAACTCACAAAAAGATGAGAAGCAAGCTGAATGGTTGGCAACACACCGACCACTGGTATTGTAAACATGTTGAACTGAGTTAGTAGCTTGTAAATGATGGAATTCAACATTACCAAGAATAAACGCAGATTAAAAAAAAAAAAAAGCCACGACCATACATTTTATTTCTTCATAGAAGGGAAAAAAGCCTTAACAAGAAGAGGTAAAGTCCCTCAGGCGTAGCAGATTTTCCAGTCCTGTGGTTTTCTGCGGTTTGCAGGAGTCCAAGCGCCGGCAGCCAAGGGACAAACACCATGGCCAAGGAAATGCGTGTGCTGCTCCAGTTGAAGGAGTAGGGAACTGCCCTTCCTTCGAGACCTGGGGGTTGCAGGAGACAAACCCTCCACACTAAGTTTCCCAGTCAACTTTCTACACGCCTATTAGAACTCCCTAATTTCACGGCCCAAGGACAAATTTCGACCTTGAACGCCGACGATGCTTGCCCAACGGCTGGCGCGTTTCCCCCTGGAGACCTGCAGGGGTCACCCTGCCACAGAGCAAACCGCGCCGCTCGCGGGATTCCTTCCCCACTTTTCCCACTCCGAGCAGCCCTGCCGTACCGAGTCACGCCGCCCTCCCGGTGCCTTTCCCCGCTCCGCCGCGCCCCTGCGGACAGCCGCGGGCCGCAGCAAGACGGCGGCGTCGGGCGGGCTGGCCCCGCCAGCGCGGGGAGGCGCTGGGGGCGAGCGCAGCTCCTCGCTACCGGAAGCCGGGCCGCTCTGCGGAGCGGAGGGCCTTTCAGAGACGGGGTCTAACGGCTCACCGAGGTGGAGAACCGCCTCAGCGTAACGAGGCTAAGGGCACAGCCCGGTGGGGGGGGGGGGCCACCCGCCGCCTCACCCCGCCCCAAGCGGAGGGCAGCTCCGTCTGAAGAGGAGCCGGCAGAACCGACACCTGCTCCGCCCTCCTCGGGGCGCGGAGCTCCAGCTCGCCCCTCCTCAGGCGGAGCCCCCGCTCAGCGGCCCCTCGCTACTACCGCGCAGGAGCCCGGCGGCGCCGAGCTGCCCGCCGACCCCCCGGCGGAGCTGTCGCGGCCGAGCGGCCGCCCGCCCGCTCCCAGCCTCACGGGGCCTGAGGGGAGCGCGCGGGCCCCGGCACGGCGCCCTCGCGCCCGCACAGCGCTGCAGCCGCCGCCGCCAGAACCCGTCCCCCTCCGGCGCGCGGCGCCCCTGCCATTGGCGCAGCCGCCCTCCCCCAGCGCGGCAGCCAATGAGCGCCGCCGAGCGGCTGCGCTGTAACCCTCTCGGGAGTGAGTGAACGCGCCCTACCCAATAGCCGTGAGACGTCCGCGTTGCGCGCGCTCCATTGGCTGCGGCGGCGGTGGCAGCCGCCCAATGGGCGCGCAGGAGCGTGAGGGGAAGCCCCATGCGGGGGGTACTTGCCTCCCTTTGCGGAGCGCTCTGGTGCGGCGCGGACCAGCTCTGCTGCTGCTCCCTCCTCCTCCGACCATGGCGTTGCCCGGCAGTTGACGTTGGGTTTCTCCCCTTTCTACCTTCTCCTTTTTCTCCAGCCCCTCTCTTCCCCCCTTCCCCGGGTCCCGGCTCAGGCACGTAGGCGGCCGGTACCGGAGACGCCGGGTCCCCATACCCGCCCCCCCCCCCGCCCCTCAGGAACAGGCCGTAGGAGTCGGGCCGTGCGGCTGCCGGACGCGCCATGAACATCATCATCGGCATCGGCGGGTGAGAGCCACGGGCCGGGCCGGGGGAAGGCGGCTCGGGGGAGGGGGCGCCCGCCGGGCTGCGGGGGGGGGGGGCCGGCCGGCCGGCCGAAGCGCGGCCCGGGCACGCATCCCCCCCCGGCCCTCCTGGTGCCGCTGCCGCAGTGGCGCGAGCGCGGAGGACGGGGCGGGGGAGGGGAAGGCGGCAGGGCGCGCGCGCGCGCACGTGTCCCGCGGCGCTTCCCGACGGCCGGGCCCTTCTCGCCGCAGGGTCACCAACGGGGGCAAGACCACCCTCACCCGCAAGCTGATGCAGGCCCTGCCCAACTGCAGCGTGGTGCACCAGGATGACTTCTTCAAGGTGAGGCGGGCGCCTGCCGGCCCGCCCGGCCGCCCGCCGACGAGCGGCGGAGGGCGAGGGGTAACCCCCCGCGTGCTTCTGCCCCGCTCTGCGCGGCGGCCGGCCCAGGGCCCGCGGCGTCCCCCTGCCCTCTGCCACGGCTCCTCTGCAGCGTTGGCTGGGCTGGGCTGGGCTGGGCTGGCCGTGCCGCCGGCCCGCGCTGTCGCATGTCCCGATGACTTTCCGTTTTCTCTGGGCGCCGTACGGTGGGAAGATAGAGGAGCAGGCTACTTTATCTTAGCCTTGTTACTACTGCTTTTTATCGCACGCCAAGAAACCTGGTGGAGGGTTAAGATTCCTCTTTGTAGCTTCAGGGTTCGGATCTCGAATCTTGCTTTGAAATGGGTATCGAGCTTCCCAGCAGGTGTGCTGACCAAGCAGTTTTTTTCTTATCACTGTTTCAGCCCCAAGATGAAATAGAAGTTGAAGACGGGTTTAAACAGTACGATGGTAAGGCTTTGCTACGCGGCTACCAAAGTGCAACTCAAAAACTTGGATTATTTTGATCCTTTATGTGTGCTTTTTTTTGTACTGACTCTATTACTAGATGATACTTGATTACTGCTTAATGATAGTTGTCTGATTTGTCTTAGTGATTAGTGCATTAGATATGGAAGCTATGATGAGTACCATAAACGCTTGGATAAAAAACCCAGTCAAATTTGAACGTTCTCACGGGATCAACAACACATTGGATGTCCCAATCTTACAAGATAAGGAGGGAGGAGACAAAACAATCCACATTCTTATTGTTGAAGGCTTCCTACTTTACACCTACAGGTAATCGAGTGTGACTTCACATATTTTGATTTTTACGTAGTAGGCAAACCTCCAAGGGACTAAAAAGACCTGTTCTAAACCAAGAGTTAGCAGCTAGTATTGACTGCTGGCGAGTTCAGGTGTCACAAGTCTGAAGATAGCTCTAGATACAGGAAATGAATATAGTTTTACTTTTCCATTTCTTGCTACTAATCAAACAGTCTAGCTGCAACCAAACGTGTATCTTTTTCAGGCCACTGATTGATGTATTCCACCATCGATTTTTTCTTTCCATTCCATATGAAGAGTGTAAAAGGAGAAGAAGGTAAGTTTATCTTTTGAAGTTCCCTTGCTAGCCCAGTAATGTCTTACTCCGTTCAAGACTTTGTTTCTGTAAAGCTTTTAGATAAGAAAGGATAAACACTAATGTAGCTGTTGTTAGTATACTATAGCTTCCTTCACCAAACCAACCCAGAAGCTTCCTACCAAGCTGTTGTGTATGTGAGACTGATGCTCAGTTTCAGCACAGATCTTTCAATAGACTTTTTCCCCTTCTGGTTTTCCAATGATACGGTTCCCAGATCTCAAACTATCCCGGGGTTTTATATTTGGCTGTATTGTTGTACACGTACACTGTTCTGAATGCAAATGAAACGTTACACTTGAAAAAGTTGCTTTCCAAGGAATAAGCAGTCAACTGTTTTACCCAAGTTCTGCTAAAGCTTTAAGAGAAGGCTATTTGTCACTGTTAAGATCAGTCCGTCCTGGGAATCCTTTCTACATCTTGAACACTTTAGACCCACACATCAAATTGCAACTTTTTGGGGGTATCTTTATGCTTGCAGCTTATGCTGAGTACTGACTTTTGATAAACTCAGAAACTGCATTGGAGGCAACAGGCTCAGGCTAGTGTGTAGAGAAACTGAATGAACTGTCATTTCCCTAAACTGTAATTAGGCTACTCTTGCATAACAATGTCTTAATTTATAGTTCAAGGAATTACACTGTACCAGATCCACCTGGATTGTTTGATGGCCACGTTTGGCCTATGTATGTAAAGCACAGGAAGATAATGGAAGATCTTGGAGTTGATGTGGGTAAGTCTTTAATGATAAAAGCACTTCTGAAAGATTGCTTTACGAGAGAGTGCTTTTCAAACCTGGGATATACATACTGGTTAAGTGCATGAGAAGAGTTGAAGCAGGTGGATGGAGTATATTTCTTTGATACCAGTCAAGTTCGTGCTCTTTAAATTGGGATCTGGCAGGCTTACAGAAACATTCAATTATAGCTCTCTTATTTTACTTTCTTTAAGTGCACTTGAATGGAACAAAATCAAAGGAGGAGCTGTTTAATGATGTGTATGGACAGATCCAGAATAAGATTGAAGAATTACTTGACATGCAGGTACGTCATGCTTAACTGCAACTCAAAGGCAACCTTTTTAAAGGCTATGTTGAACAAGCATGAAGCTGTAACTTGAAGTATGTTCCTGTATATCTTTCTGTTTAGAAATAAGCTACTGCTGGTGATTCTTGTCAGTGAAGATGATTCCCGTTTGCTCTGTGCTGCCTGCCTGACTGCCACTAAAGTTCCAGCTTCTGTGAAGACTCTCAACTCTTAAATTTGACTTTGTTCATATGGTCATAATTAAAAAGCACTTCCCCCTTGTCTGTCATCTTAATTTGTGCTTCAGCCTGGTATGTGGTCTCAGATGATCTCAAGTGTTCTCCCACTCTCCAGTCTATGGGGAATTCTTTTCACTATGTTCTTAACCTGTGAGAGTAGAACACTATAGCAGAACTGAAGCAGCACAACTAGCCTATGTACATATACTGCTTTGGGTTCTTTCCTTTCAATAACTTGCTTGAATTTCTATAATCTAATTAGGCAGTAAGTATGCTTCTTGACAAAGAAATTAGGATTGATTTGCTCTTCAAAAAATGAGAGAACAATAGGAGCTTTTCAGGCCATTTTACTAGCATGGAATTATTCTGTTAAATCCAGTGCATGCATTGATTGTGGATGTAGACAATTCTGTTTAGAGTCGGGGAGAAAATTTTACATATACAACAGCTTTAAAATTATTGATTGCTCTAGAAGATTTTGGTAGTGTTCTGTGTAGCTTAATGCAAGTTCAAACTCCTGTGTAGGTACAGAAGTGGTTTAAGGCCTTGGTTTACATAGAAGAGCAGTGAAAGAGCATATGAAGGTTTAATCACTTGTAAAAAAAAAAAAAAGTGAATTTAGGAGAAAAGCTTGATTAAAAAAAAAATCAGTACTATGTGGTCCAAGAGGGAAGATATGTATTGATCCATTGTGAGACCAGTCCTTTTTCTTCAAAAGGGTTTGACCAACACTGAGAACCAGTAGTTACTTCAAGCCCAGATGCATTAGCTTCCTGACAGGAGCTGGTCCTCCCCAGTATCCCCTAGAAATGGAGAGAAGTTGTTTCATCAAGTTTTCTGTATGTACTATTAAAGTAGGGTTTGGGGGGAGTGTTTTTGCCTTACTCCCATAAGAGACCATACTTGCTAAGAGATGAATGTTAGGGGTTTGTTTTGGAAAATCATCTTTGCTTCAGTGAGGTTTTCAATAGGGCAAGGGCTGCTCTTCTGTGCAATTCAACTCTATTCTGCTTGAACAAATGAACCCCTGTTAATAGCAAAGTGCCCAAAATCCGCAGAAAGTCCAGGTCTTAGTCATGACTAAGGATGTGCTTCATTTGTTCCTACTCATATTAAGGAACTAAGCCAGAACAGGTGTCTCTACCTGGCTTTTTTCTGAATGATCACAGCAGCTCTGCCTGCTCAGAATTTAAATACTTACTTAAGTAGCGCGTTCCAATAGAGAAAAGGCATCATATCAGCTTTCATATGGTACATGGTTACTCTCTCCTTGCTCTGGTCAATGGGAAAGGTCTCCAAAGGCTGAGCATTGTAGTCAAATTCTGCCAGAATCACCTTGTTGTAGCCTGTTACTAGCGGGCAGGAAGTATATCCATCATACTGCAATGAAGAATACCCCCTTTTCATTAATGTGAATAAGGTGTAAATGCCAAGGTATTACAAGCCATATTGTTAATATTCATGTTTCAAAATAAGTTACTGGGAGGTTTCTGTGTTTACAGCATTAATACCAGGGAGTGTGGAAGGCTGCTAAGCCAATTACAGTTTAATAACCATAATACTAAGCCATTTTATTTCAAACAGACTGTAGATTTGGTTAACAATGCTTAAATTAGAACTAACCTAGAAGAATAGGGCTTTGTGTCATTAATTGCTGGTTATTATTGTAACCAGCAGAATAGGTGATTAGTAGATAAGGATGAGAGCTGGTGCTGGCTTTAACAGTCAGTATATAAATGGGATCTTGAATCTAGTTGCGAGAATTTCCAGAGGATTGCAGCAGTATGGATGATGATACTCAGGTTAGTAGCCCAAGGAATATTAATTCAGAAGCCGTATGTAAAATGAAAGCCAAGTCGCAAAGAGAAATTTGAACATAGCTATAGGCTTAACATCTTCTGTAGTACAAAACCTTCAATATAACTCCTTAAAAGATCGTGTTCTGTACAGAGGAGGCATGTTTAACATTGTACAGGTGTATCAAGTTGGCAAGGGTTTTCCTGGAGTAGGGATTATACTAGTCAACGGTTTTACTGTAAATAAATCACTTGCATTAGTGAAGAACCCAGACTCATCAGCCTTTAAACTTCTTTCAACTCAGAAGTCAGGGAATTAAATAGATAGTATTTTTAATGGCAGTATCAAGAATATGAATTGTGCAACGAAATTACTATCATGATATACAGTATTTAGCCACTTAGCACCCCAGCTGCTGATGCAAAGCCCTTCCTGCCTTCCAGTTCACATGGTTCAGCTGCTTGCAAGATATCCTGCGTAACAATGCAGAAAACATTCAAGGTAGCTTTTCCCTAAGATAATATCTGTAGGTACCTTTTTAGTTGGCAACTGGTTCTTCATTACCAGGGAGATAGTTTTATCAAGCACTCCAGACTGGGCAGCTACATAAGAAAGAAAAAAGAAAAAAAGTGTATTAAGGCTTTGTTTCAGGCAATTATTGTCATCACTAGAGCAAACACTAGTAGCCAGGCATTTTGTTGGACAATTCAGCTGTAATTGAAGTTACAATGTCATATCAGTTTGGGAAGTTTACAGTCCCGGCTAAGAAGAAAAAAAAAAAAAATTTGGAATAATGCTGTAGCCTCACTGTTTCCAACATGCTAAAGCTTAATGAAACTCGAGCTGTATGTTTTTAGCTTATACCCACTCTCCTATCCTAAATTATACTTGCTCAGTCTTCCCAAACACTAAGATTCTGGGACAGTGAAGTTTTGTTTCATTTTGAGTGCTGTAAGGAAAGTATTCTAGACCCATTTGCTGGAACAGTCAACTATACCATTCTTCAAGTTACACCAATAACATACGGTATAGCCTTTCTTTTTTTCCACACTCTTAGTTGCTTTTTTTTCAGTTGTGAGACCATATGCCTGAAGTGTTTTTATATTGGACCCTATGCCTACATGTGATCCTTCAGTAGCGACTTATCAGTTAGCTGACACATACGCATGGGCTGCTGAGATAGAGCAGAAAGTTTTGTTACTGAATGATGACGGAATGCAAGAGTATTACACTCATTTTGTGCCATTCTGTGAACACAGAAAATAGATTAGTTCATCTGTGAGGCATTTGGAACAAGAGAGCTGTGAGTTAATGGCATCAGCATGGTCTGTAGCTAATTAGTTGGCCCAGGAGACTTATGTCTTTTTGAAAGCTGGAAATAATTGAAGTCAAGACCTCAGAAGTAACAAACTAAACAAGAAGCTTACTGTCACTCTCAAACTTTTCATTACACACACAAACACACACGTGCAACTTTACCTACGGCTGCAGCAGTTTTTGATGTTGGAAGGTTGGTGCAGTCTCCAATACCAAATACATTAGGATACTTTTTGTGTTGTAGAGTTTCCTTATCTACATCCACCCAGCCCATTTCATCCGAGACAGGACTGTTGATGAGTACATCAGGTGGCCCCATTGGGGGTGTGACATGAAGCATTTCATACTAGACAGAAAGAAAAGGCACTCAATGGCTAGTTTATCAGAGCAAGTCACACCTGTGTTGATATAAGGCAACAAGCACAGTGTGGAGAGGGGTTTTCTTGGTTGGTTTGGTGGTTGTGTTTAAAAAAAACAAAGCGAAACAAAACCAAGTATACAGAATGAAAATTTGCTCTCAAATTTGAAGTGCATCCTTCTATTAACATGAACCTTATCAGATACCTCCATTTAGACTGGCATAAAAGCAATTTTCCTCCATGTACATCGGAGACATTCCCAAATTACACTAACGAGGCATACAGGACTCCAGGCATGGTTTATGAAATAGTTTTTTCCTTCTCTCCACCTTAGTTTCAAACTTTTTAATCTTCTGCTAAAGTTAGAGGTGGTACTCTCAGGAGGAAACGACAGTACACAATGAAGAAAACATTATGTTATTGTAGTGTGGCAGTTATGTTACAGCATACGAGGAAAAGAAATAGAACCAAACTAGAGGTCTGAAAGCTCCTGACCTGATGAACTTCAGTCACTCCAGGTTTGTCCAAGTTTTCAAACACAGCTTCCTGCTTGTCTGCTCGAACTTCTACAAGGTTGCGCTTATAGTTAACAGTAATATTCCTTTCCTTTATTATTTCAAGCAATGCATCAGCATACTTCTTAACACCAAAAATGACACCAAGTGAAGTGTTGAACATTATGTTTGCTTTGGAACATTTTCCTGTCTGCACAGAGAGATCAAATTAGCCTTTTCTACTAAGAAACTGTGACAAGCTAGCAGAGACAAGAGAACTATGCTACTGAAGAGTTGATAGAACTATTAATGCAGTTCAACTATTAATGAAGTATTAACACTAGAACTCTTGACGTACAGCTATTTCACACCATGTTAGATGCTAGACAAGATAATCTTTGCCCTTTCTGAGTGAGGTACTGAAGACACCCCACACAAATTGCTAGTAAGAAGAGGTGGCTGCAATTCACTGAGGAACTGCTGTACGCAGGTTAAGCACTTGTAGCAGCTTAGCATTATATAGCTTTCTGAAACCCTCACTTCTATGCATTATTCAGATACTGGCCTAGTAGATAGCTCATGATACTTAAACACATATGAAGCCTGACACTTCCACTTGAGGTTGTCTTTTGTTTCCACTAAGCTTGCTTTAACAGCCTGGCTGAGACTCCTCCTCATGCTGAGACAGTGCACCACAAGGAGGAAGCATAGGCACTTTTCAGACTAGCAGAAAGACAAATGGCAACAGGTATTAAGTACTTAAAGCAACAAGAATTACTTAATTCCAGCCAGCATTATTTTAGCATACCACCTAAAGTTATAAATTATGGTGAGAACAGTTGTATCTGTAGCTCACCAGAAGCAGGGTAAGCAGTTGTTTCCTTATGGATTCTGAATTCTACAAGTTTCTCCAGTATTGAATATATGCTAAATATGTACAATTCAGTTAGCTTCACTTATTATACATTAATAATAGAAAAAGCAACTCGGTCACTTTAATTTAATAACCCTGAGTCACATTCCTCTCGTGTGGTTTTTGTTTGTTTTAAAGATAATATGAACGCCTTAGAACAAGCCTTCCTTCCAACTGTGGGAACAAGCACTGGCAGAGAGAGTAGAATACTTACTTTCCTCCAGTAGGCCTCTGATAAATACATGATCTTCTGAGGAGCCCCTGCACACTTCACTGGTGTATTGGGAAAAGTGAAGATAGCATTTCCTTCCTTGAAATCTTGTAAAGCTTTCCATGTTTTCTCTACCGTATGAACTGAATAATTGGAACCTATTTTAGGGTGATGAAAACCCTCAGGCAAGCCTTTGATCTAAGAAAATGAAATTAAAGCACAGATGGCAAAAATTTTGTCATCATCACCAAGTATTAAATGTAGACTTGAGAAATAGCTATTTAAGACGACTCTAGCAAAAAGAAAGCCCATACATACTTGCTAGTTGGCATTTTTGAAAATAAGCCTAGCAATCAAACATATTTCCATTAGAATTTAGTAGATGATTTAGTAGATTTAACATTTACTGAAATGACTCTGGTCTGCAACATCTGTCGCGTAAGTGTTCAGTTCAGACCTAGATCCAAGTTTTTGTAGACTAGTGCATGAAATTCAGGGTAAGAATATATAAAGTCACTGCCACATCATCATAAGTAAAAATCATGTTAAAAAAAAAAAAAAAAAAAAGGTGTTATGAACATTTATAAGCTGAATGAAACTTTTCAGTAGTTGGATTACAGATACCTGTACTTCCTAGGGTTATTTTAACTCAACTGTCTCCAATAATTATTTCCCTACTACTCCTACTACGCCTGAGCATCTGCTTTTGAGAAAGGGAGTTGTCCCCATTTCAAAATAATGGATTGCAGAAATTCTGTGAGAAAACAGACTCATGTTACATGCACTGCAATGTGTTTGGGACATTACAGTCCACACCAGGAACTATACTGTTGGTGAAGACAAGTAAGAAACCATCCCTCTTTTCAAACTGGCCACTTTCATTTTAAAGCCATATGAATCTGTTACTATGAATTTTATTCACTACAGAGTAATAGTGATTAACTGTATTACATGGCTTCTACTTACTGAATACTGAATTCAGTTTTATCAGGTTGTACTGAAGAGAAATATATGAAGACTGAGAAGGTCACTGAACACAATGCAACTCTTCATTCCACAGACCTAATCACCAGAGTTTATCTGGTGTGACTATAGTTAACTAAGATGAGTTCTTGCTTTCCAGATACCTTGGAACCTTTTCAAAGAGATACTCAAATATATTATCAGGTACTACTACATCATATACAGGTCAAGTTAAAACCACAAGAACCAAATCACTCAAACATCTTGCCTTTGTGTTTTCCTCCTCCTACATATCACTAGGGTCATTCTTGTGCCATAAAATGGTATTAACATTTTCCTCTGAGCACCACCGTATAAAGTGTACAGGAAGCCTAATAGATGGGAAGGGCCCCAGGGCCTGTTTAAGCACAAGCATGGTAACTCAGCTGGTTCCTTTTGAAGTGCATCCTTTAAGAAAGGTGAGGGTGGGTCAAATTAATTCTGCAGGATGGATTTTACTGAATGCTGTGTATTCCTCACTTCTGTTTACATTAGAGATGCTTTGGACTACAGCCAGCATACCTTCTTATTTCGTTATTACAGACTGCCTTTAAGTTCTGGATTTAACTTGCTGCCCCATCTTCTGATACTGCCACAGAGATGGAACAAAGCTGTCTTAAAAGACCTTCCCAAGGGTAATTTGGGTTATTACATAGAGATCTGTGGAAGGAATAAAGTCATTAGGCCATCTTCTGGCTTTTTAATTTGTATTAGCATTCAATATCTTGCAGTAAAAAAAGTGTACTGAAAAGCCATTTACTTTAGTGAATCACGAGGGTACGTAATGCCATTAAAACTAGTAAAAACATGATAACTGTAAAACAAATACCTTTTCGTAATGCAGACTAATCCCAAGAGCAATTATCAGATACTTGTAAGATACCTGTTGTGTAAGGGAAAAAAGTATTTTAGACAAAACCCAAACCCCAAAATTACCTCAAAGCAAATTTAAGTTGCCTGACAGCAACAGAGTCATAAGGGAAGGACATGGAGGGTGCATTAGTAACGTAAATGTTAAGCTCTAAGAATAATTTATAGTTAAAATGCTAACTGCATTATGAGTTATACACACAGCCCTTGCTATATGTAAAATTCTGGAGCAAAATATTCTATCTTTTGTGTTCAGTTCACTATAAACAGGGAAAAGACTTATGATAATGATATTTTAAGTTGATGTTATTCTAACCTAGTTATCTACAACAAATTTTTATTAGGAACAGATTTTAGGATCAAGTACTTCTCATAAGACTAGGGGAATTTCCTGGCCTCCTAGATGCTGGAGGAAGGTCTTGCTCAATAGGCATTTCCAAGGGGATCTGCAGGAAGTGGACAGACAACTCATGACATAGAATAAGAGACTAAGAAGAATAACTTTTGTTTTGTTTGTTTGGTTTTTTACATTATTACCTTAATATCATTCTCCAGCCAGACGCAGTTCTTATCTGGATCCAATGCTGTAACTCGAGATTTGATCCACTCAACACCTTTAGGCATTACACTTCCTGTTGGACGCGCAGAAGTTGCCAGCTGCTTTGCACCACCGCCAACGAGGGTCCACAGTGGCTGATAGTAATGAGTCTGAAAGAAACGTTCAAATGGATGTTTAAGAACTGTTTAAAGGGACTTTAATATGAAGGCACATCACTCCAAATAGGAAGCAATGTGCTCTTAACATTGTATTAGTCTTAACAAAAGAAGCTGTATAAATAAGAATTTTGCATGACAAAGCTGGAGGGATGCATGCATCTCTATCATGGAGCAACAAATTTCTTGCAAAGCCTTCTAAAAGATGGCTAGTTGGCTTCCTCTCCACACTTAAAAACGTGTGGGGTTGGAAAAGGGTGAGAATCAGACCAATCTGGTCACACCTGTAAAATGCTTATTCTTTTCAATGCTTTACAGTAAAGGAAGAGTTACCTTACTCGGCTCAACAACAGCCACGTTTCCTGACCCCACTTTCCTCTTCATCCGAGCGCTCATGGTGATTCCACCAGTGCCTCCACCCAACACAAGTACTTCATAATAATCCTTGGCAGCACACCTGGCTGCTGTGTGTAAGCTGAAGGAGCTCATCTTCTGCATTCCCAGTTTCCGCAGCCGTACACCAGGACGGAGACAGGAACAGGAGGACACTACTCCAATTGCTGACATCTTTCCGTAAGTGGGAAGCTATAAGATAAGAAAAGGCACCAGTAACAATTACAGAATGTAGAATTTATATTTATTTATATGCCTGGATGAGTATTCAGGGCAAGAATTATAATACTAAACCTTTGTTGCAGCTAAACCACTAATTTACAAATGGATTGTAATCAATTTGGGGGGGGGGTATATCATGGCCTCCACCAGGAAACTGAAATTTCATAGAAGCAAATGAATTCTAACAAAGCATAAGAACATTTTCTGGTTATTGTTGCATGAAAGTGTATCTGATCCTATAGTACAGGCAATGCGTATGCTGTAACTCCAGCTATAATACTACAATCCTGGAGAGGAGTGCCACAAAAAGGAACAAGAATTTGCTAGGCGTTGTAGATCAATGAAATACTGAACAAGGTAGTTGTGTGAACATACTGAGTGCCTTTCCACTAACTGTAATGTGTCAGCCAAACACATCATTACATTTGTATTTTAATGTTAGGATGTACCAGCACAAACGCACACATCAGACATACCCCTTCTCGCTGCCTCCCAGGGGTGCAAGCCATTAGGGTAAGCATGCCAAGTTCTATGGTGCTTTGAGCAAGGGCATGTGTATTAGTCTATTCTTGCAGGAGAAGTAGTGAGCCCTAAGCTTGATAGAAAAACAAAGTTCCATGAAACAAGAGTTTACATCTTCCTAGACGTGGGATCTTTGAGTATAGCCAAAACTATAGTTCTATAGTTAGTTCTCTATCCATGGTCACCTCTTAGCTTTTACATCAGCAAAGTAGCTGGAAACAAAGGTCAGAAACCTACTTATCCTTGCTACAGCTGCACCCTGTCGCCTGACAAGTGAGAGCCAGAACCCTAAAGCGTGATATATCTCAACAACCGTAGCACTGGATATGCAATTGTATTACCTAGAAGACAGTCAGGGCTAACCCACGTTTCCCTCCCTCTGCTGCAGTGAACAAGAGCTTCTCCTGCTTTAAATCCATTGTTTGCACATGCTGAATATCAGTTTTTAGCTTTTCAATGATAAAAGAGGTATAAACTCATTTTAGTTCAGTTCCTTACTGCCACGTTGCCAATAAAGAATGAGTAAGCATTATAACAGCAACTTACGACAAGACTTTCCTGTGGTCTATACCTGCTCCCTTTTGTTTAATTTCTTGAGTCATCAGGCAAGAACTCCAGCTTTTTCACTTTAAAAGGGTAGAACTCATTTATGGTATTTACAGACGGGAGTTTGAAAACTAAACTAGAAACCTCAAATATTTTAAAGAAAATCTTCCAAGGTCAGCTTCAAAAATTCTCCAATTGAGATTCATTCTGCACCTTCATGTGCTATCTTAACATGCCTCATCGCCGTGTACCCCAAATTCTTTATGAAGTCCCATTATTAATCCCTACAGTACAATTAATTTGGGACAGAGAGGGAAAATCTCAGAGGTGTCCACTGTAGAAACAATCATTTTGTTTTACAGGAAGTTTCCAAGATGCAGACATATTCTTGCCATCCCCTTCCCCACTCAAAATAAAAACACCCAACTCTAGAATAAGTTAGTTTCAAATAACTTAGTTTCACTTTAGAAGGCTGTTTATCATCTGTCTAGTGCAGGCAGTTATTTAAAGATATGGAAAGACCACTCAAGCAAGGGGAGGAAGTTGTTCTAGCCCTAGAAATAAAAGTTACCTAATGGAGATGTGTCCTGCTTTCTCCAAGTCAGAGAGAGATGAATGGTGAAGAGTAAGTTTTGCAACTTCTGTTTGCGAAACAGTTTTAAGAGGGACATCCTGTTTCTGGAAGTTCATGAACGCAGGATATTGCTTTGGTTTTTATTAAACACACAGAACAGGCACAGCGGCCTACTGGTTGACAACACACAGCACGTCTGGACCAAGAGAACAAGACTTCATTTTTGTAATGCTAATTAAGGAACAATTATCCTCTCTAACAAAACAGATTTTGAAGTAAGCATGCTTATAAGCACACACAAGATGCGTCTTAACTAACAGCAGCCTAACTGATGAGAATGCAGTATTATGTTGCTTCTAAGTTGCTTCAAAGTACACAGAAATGAACAATCTGAAGTGTCATTTGTAGACAGCTGTTTTAAAAAGAACAGCAAAATTCTTCATATTAAACTCTCAAGTTAGCAGCTGTACGACTGAGTCAGTCAACAACACATCAACCCTCTACTTTGGACACTGGAGATAAAGGAACAGGGGAATTACAGAACAAAAATGAAGGTAAAGGGGAAAATTTGTAATTAGCCTCCTGAACTGAGCTGAAATTTTAAGCTTTTACAAGACCATTTTAACACACAGCACACTTACCTATCATCCTTTAGACTATGAACAACAAAACACAACAGTTGATACTAGCCTTACATAGTGTGAAATCGCATGCCTAATGAAGATTCGTATACAAGTCTTAAAGCACTGCCTAGAAAGGTAAAGCCTACAATACACTTCTCCACCTTAGTGAGTGCTCCGCTTATCCTGAGATAGTTCTGCTGTTTAAAACTAGTTCTGTTACCAAGAGAGGAAAATCTGTTCTACAAATGCATTCAGGACAGTGGTTTGTTACAGCGTCAGCAGCTTGTGTAACGCTACTGCAGCACAACTCACCTAGCACCACATAAAAATCAGCGTGATGTGACTCATGGTAAGTCCACAAAGAATGTCATTTCTACCAGGAGAGCTAACATTTCAAAGCCTCCCCCCCTACCCCCCCAACTCCTTTTTTAAAACCAGACTTTTTTTAAACAGACTTAGCTTGAAGATAGTCAGTGACCGGCACACCTCCATTCATAAATCTCTCTTTTCCCTTTTACTGTAAGGCTATTTGTTTGCATGCTTTTAGAATAAGTCTGTTTAATACTGAAGAAAATGCACTTTCAAAAAATCAACAGTTAAGACTGACCAGGAGAGCTCAGTATTACTTAGCATTTGAATGCCATTAAGCAGGTTAAGGTAGTACAAACATAAAAATAGTGACTTTTCAGTTTAAAAAAAAAAAAAAGAAAATAGAAAACACTGTTTTCCAGAGTTAGTGGCTTATATCCCCTTAAGAGATTGAGAAAACAAACCATAAAGAACTATCTTCATTAAGCTGTACTTAAAAAACAAATAAGTAACATTTCTACAAGCATCACTGAGGAAATGAACTGGTTACCAACTTTTTAAACTTTTCTTCAAAGAACCTTGCTGAAAATAGGCTTATTAGGTAATGCATTACAATTTGATATTTTTGTGTATTCTAACCAATTCCAATCTCTATCCAAGAAAATAGCAGATTCAACAGAATAAGCGTGCCTCAGCCAGTTCTGTGCAGAACCCAAACCAGAGCAGCTGAAATCCACCTAACTGCATTCATTACACTTTTTGCTACAACCTACCATCCAGCCTATAAACAGGCTCAAAGTGTAAAAGTTATCTTTGGCTACAGTTCTCCATGTATTAATGGCCACAAGTAACTAAAATCAACCTCTACGCAATAAATACATGGACAACAAAAATACAATGCTGACAAATCACAAGAGAGTGGTTAATTACAAGCACAAAAATTCAACCTCTTCTCACATGCACTTATTAGGTCCACCAGCTGATCTAACACGGAAGGCACTTAGTCACAATTAATTCTGCAGTATTACCCACATAGAGGAGGTATCACAGAACAGGTACATCCTCAGACCCAAGGGACACACGCAGAATACCAAGTGCTACAAGCCATCCTCTTGTCAGGTCTATAGATTCACATCCAGTAAGCAAGCCTTGAGACACACAGCTAGTGCCTAGAAGAAACATTTAACTGAAGCGTGACACGGAGGCACTGCGGATGACTAGACGTTCTTCCTTTCTGGAGTATCTATCGTATGCTTAGCTCCCAAGACTGACTACTTCACTGAGCCTGTTTGTGAACAATCTATTGCAGGGAGTTAGAACAAATGAAGTTGGAGAAGTCTTACTAGCAAGAGTAAAGATCATTGCAACTATCCTCTTAACAGTTGGCCACGGATTAACAGTTCAAATACTCCACCCATGCACAAACACTCAGCAGCTCCAGTGTGCTAACACGGCAGGCGGCAGTTTTTCACCCCGATGCAAAGCCTGCATGCCGTGCGTATCGAGCTCACGACGGCGAAACTGTTCCGGCCTCCGAGCCAGCCGCCCAGCGGGTCGAGGCGCGCGGGTCTGGCTGTCGCCCGACTCGGACACCCCGCGGCACCAGGGGCAGCAAACACAGCCCTGGCAGGTGCTGCCTTTCGGTAAACCCAGCTCCGCACCCAAGGCGAGGTACTGCGCAGCTCGGCGCCTGCTGCTGCCGGGGACGCCCCGGTTCTGAACAGCAATGGCTGAGGGTGCCGCAAAGGACGCGCGAGGCCCCTGCTGCACCCCGCTTCTCCTCGCCCATCCCCGAGACCCGAGGTACCCCGTCCTGCAGGAAACCCCAAAGCAGGGGTGCTTCCCGCGGCCGCGCTCAGCCAGGCTACCGCTGCCGCCGCAGAGCCCGAAGCCCGCAGGCTGCCCCGCCGGGCATGGCCGGGCAGGGCCCTCCCGCCTCGGGCGGCCTCGGCCCCGCTCGCCAAGGCGAACCCGGGACCTCCGCTCCCTCACGGCTCGGCTGACCCCCTCGGCCCCGAGCGCCAGGGCGGCTCCCCATCCTCCCCTCTCACGCCAGGACGAGCGGGCGGGCCAACCGGCCCCGAGCTGCGGCCCCCCACACTTGCCTGCCTGTTGCGCCGAGCGCTGAGGAGAAGGGCGGGGGAAAAGGACGGCGCCGCCGCCCCGTGCGCGATAAGCGCCGGGTCCTGCCAGCGGGAGCGGCGAGGCGGAGCTCGGCGGAGCTCGGCGGCGCCGGGTGCTGGCCGGCCGGTGGGCAAAGGCCGCGGTCCGGCCGGAGGGCAGGCGGGCTCGGCCCGGGCGGTGCGTGCGCAGCAGCCGGTGGTCGTGAAGCTTGTTGGGCGCTGCGCCTCCGCGAGGTGCCGTGCCAGCCGGTGCTGCCAACTTTCAGTCGGATATCTGATCTCACTTCAAGATCCAAAACCCATTACCGCAGCTGCCAACACTCAAAGGAAAGCTGAGCAGACTTCAGCATCACGGCAGCTTTGCCTGCAGGTTTGCGTTAATCTTTTTTCCCTTAAATGTCCTTCCATCTTCAAACCGATTGCTCTTGCAGCTTGCTGTCTCAAAAATCAGACCTGAGCCTGGAATCCCACCACGTTAAAAAAAATACGTGAAATATTAAGAAACAAAGGTAAGTCAAACTATTAGAGTCCTAAGCTGAAATCAGGGTGCAACTCACCTGCATGCATGGAGAAAGAGGATCCTTCCAGCTGAAGTACAAGCAGAGAGCAGGGCTGCCATCTTTTGTTTCTATCCAGCTAACCGCAGCCCACTGCTGAGCCAGGCTTTAAAATGTTTTTCCCCGAAAACTTTATAGGGCCTTTTGATTTATGGCATGGTGACAGCGTGAAGTAATAACAGCTGTTAATCCACTAAGCCATGTTTGTCAAGCCAAAAAAAGTCATGTGAAGATCAGCACTGAGAGTAACATACACAGACAAAATTACTTGTGCCAACTCATATGCATCAAGCGACCAACAGCTCCAAACCATGTGTCAGGCCATTTCCTTCTCAGGCTCAACCTTCCTCTCTTGGCACAAAGTTTCTGCACAGGCAAAACTACTCAGCTGATACACAGCCAACTATGGAAAGCTATAAAGAACGGGGGAAAGGCTTTCAGGAGTTAAATGGGAAGATACCACAAGGCTCTTCCATTGTCTGCATGCAATTGAGAAGCAGAAGGGAACAAGACATTCTGCAGGGTGCCCATCTAAAAAGTAGTACCTGTGTCAGTCCCCTGGCGCATCCAGGCACGCACACTGCAATCATGTCCTGCACTTCCGAACAAGAACAGTTTCTCTGTCCCAGCTCCACAGCTGTCATTCGTTCAGCTCAAGTGTATTACCACTCCTCACGGCCAGCCAGTGGCAAGCTGGCTAATACTCTTAGCTTGCTTGTGCCACTTGCCTTATGCTTTGTATTACTTTGAGCTTCTATTTATAGAAAAGAAGCTTCAGTTGCTTTTTTCAGCTTACGGCTGAAGGCCAATAATCGTAAAGTCAAGCCTGACAATTTACCTCTGTTCTCACAGACGCTCCCTGCCAGGTACAAAGGTTGCTGGACATGAGGCCACAGCACTTAACATCTGAATTAGAACGACTCATTTTGCCTGCTTGTAAAAACCCACACTGTCAGTGACTGTTCTCATAAAAATACACAAAGAAGCAGGTTTAGCCAAAAGATATCATTAATTTTGACAGGATACAAGTTACCCTTTCAGAGGAACTTCTCAGTATTTAGTAGTCCCATACAGGTATGTGAGGTTTCTGTAAATGCTTTCCACAGCTACGTAGAACCAGCTACACCAGGCTAAAATGTGTAAACGTAAAAGAAAGCAAGCCCAAAGTCAAAAGGCCTGCGAAACAAACCATTTTTTCCTGTTGCTTGCATAAGACTTGGCACATCTAATAGTAGTTCCATGGAAGATCTGCACAACATTCTACATGAAAGCACTGTCACATAAATAAACCCTCCCTCCCAATTTTGTCGAATGCCCTCCCTTTTCTCACTTCTGAGTGCATCTGAAAACAAAACCCTAATACATGTGCTTCTGTAAGTTTTGAAACAAACTTTGACTCCAATCCTAAATCTGGACCCCTGCCAACCCCTAATCTAAACTCAGCTGCATATTTGGCTGGCACCAGCCTAGAAGTCCCACCTAGATCCACTTAGCATAGGTCACTCACTTCAGGCTGACCTAAACCAAAATCACAACAGCTACAGTAGCTGTAACCTAATGACCACCGATACTTCGATATCTGAACTTTATCAGGTTACCTATAAGCAGCAACCCTAAACCTTAATCTAGTGGTCCTTTTCTATAGACAGAAAAATAGCAAAATAATTAAATTTGAATTAAAAAAACCCCAAACACTTATTAGATCAATAATTAATAATAAATAAATGACCTCTGATAACAGTGCATTCCCATGTAGAGGCAAAGGCTCATTTTTCAGAGCTGCTGAACACCTACATTTTCACAGATTTTACTGGACAGAAAATGTACTGGGAGAAGACACAATCAGTGTCTTTAAAAATACGACACAGAGATTAGACATCTTTGTTAATAAGAGTGACTTCTCTAAAGAGAAAAAACCCCATAGTTTACAGTCACATGTTTTAAAACACCCAGACTGCTCATTTTTCTAATTTCTAAGAGCTTCCTGACTTCCTGTTCCCAGCTGCCCTGGTATAGTCAAAGTACAGCCTTTTTTCCACATTTTTTGTTCTAAGAGACAGCCTCATCTTTTTTTTTTTTTTTTTTTTTAAACATATATATTCAGGATTGTCTTCAAATATTAAAATACTTTCTTTATGCTCCCGTGCATATTTCCCCATAGACTTCTTACAGAGGTAGTCTGCAATTTTAATAAAGAAATTACTTAAATGAATACCTTAACTTCAAAACAGAACACATAAACCAAACATGAAGAAACTACTCACCTGTAGCACAGAGCCCTCCTGCACCTGCAGAGTGTGCTCCCTAACCCTCCCGCAACAGCAAAGTCCAGGCAGGACGAGAGGGTGGAAGTTGTTCTGCGAGGGCTGGGCACATGCTGCCTGGTTGCACACCTCCTCAGAGCCACCAGCACCCCAGGGTGGCTGTGTGGAAGCTATGGGTAACACTCCCTGCTGACCAGGCAACTGGGCTTTCCTGGGAAGCCTGGAGCATGCACCTCCTGGCCTCTTAATTATACTGACCTCTCCACAGGACAACATCTACATGTCTGTCTATGCTTAGACTGCGAGTTCTCGAGGATGGGGATTATTCTTCTGCGGAAAGTGCCTACCTGACAGTGAGCACAATCTCAAATGAATTCTAGTAACACTGGGTGATGTAGAAGAAAAGCAGTAATTTCCTCACATCATCTTTGATATTTTTTCTTGGAGATATTCTTCTTCTGGCATACCTCTAAATCATAGCATCTGTAAGGCTAACAAAAAATAAGCAGTAGTAAAAGCAAAAAAAAGTAGAAGCAAAACAGAGTAAGAAATACATTCTCATGCATAATTTACCAAAATTCTACACAATTTTAAAGACTGGAAAACTAGCAACTTCAGTTGAGCGCTGAAGGGGTGAAACATTGGTTTCAGGTAGCGGGGTGGCAAAGAGTTCATATTAACTGTTCTATTATTACTCTGGCAGGCTGTATTTACATGGGAGGATATTACTCTTTACATGAGTTCCAGGTGACAGAAGAAAAGTCTTGCTTATCAAGGCAATAAACTTTATTGCTAATTTACAGATACAGTGCTTTCCTGACCAGTACATGTAGAGATGGTCCTGCTTTCACAGCAGCACTGGGATGTATTTGCACTGCAACACATGAAACAAAATAGATCAGCCTTATCTTTTGTCTTACATCTCGGTGTGAATGACAGTGCAAAATTAATTACTTCTGTGAATTACTGCTTTAGAGACTACTGCCTTTGCATGGGTACAAATTTTGAAATTATTCTTCATCAAGCTTTAAATTATCTGCTTCATTAAGTTGCAAGTTTGTCAAAGCTGAATAAATTTGTTGCAACTTTTCCAGTTGCCATGCAGGGTGTTCTATTTCCTTTCTTAAACCCCATGGCTTGACATCACCGACATAGACAGGAGCAAAACCAAGGAAATATTGAGTTTACCAGGTATGGCCAACATCTGTGCTTTAAAGCTACACAACACTTCATGATTATGGACTTGAGTTAATCATAACCTCCCAGATCTGCAGTTGCCAACAGTTACTGCCTGGAGGAAAACAGTTAAAATTCTCCACGCCAGCACTGTTGTGACACTGTCAGGTACCAATAACAGAGCTGTTCTTTCCATCAGTTTTAGTTCAATCACCTACATAGAGAATATTTGAGAAAACTAAACTCGTCACACCGTAAGAGTTCTTGGCTGCGCTGGTATCACAAAGGGATGGTTTGAAGACATAAACTGGTGATGGTGGGGATGTGACTGTCCAGTTTTGGTGCCCGTTTTTCTACAAATCACTTTGCCAAGGACTGAGAAAAGTAAAGTAAGTACAAGTGTACTTCAGTTTACTGGAAAGCAGCAATATTTGTGCCAAAACCAACTGTTTACTTCAACTTAAGCTTACACTTTGATTTAAAAATAAATAAATGAATAAATAAATAAATCAAATCATCTTTACTACCTTCACATCCTTCCTTACTAAGAAACTTAGTGCATACTGTTTTGCCTAGTATGAATAGCCGTATTAATATTTATGCTGCTACATCACTAACTCCAAGTCCTGCAAAGTTTTTAGCAGTAATTTATATTCATACAACTAATCCAACAAAGATCAAATAACCAATCAGATTTAATGAGACTTAAAAAAAATTGACCCCTACAAGGTAAAGCATTAAAGCGCCAAGCTCAGAATTAAAGAACAGCCAGCAGTGTTGCAAAGCAAGCAGTAGGTAGCAGAAGTTTCTACTGAAGCATAATTTGGAATAAACCAGCCAGAGAACTCTCTCAGCTGCTAGAATCCCAACAGAACAGCTATAGAAACAACCTTTACATTATTATTTATGCTATTATCACTTAGGTTACAGCACACAGAATAAAACAAGATAAAATAATTCTGTAGCCATTTTGCAAAAGGAAACAAATATTTGTCTTATGAACATGGCAAAACTACTACTATTACTGAAAAGGCCAGATTTCACTGGATTAAAAATCAGATCACATAAAGCTGTATGGCTATAGGTGGGGGAACCCAAATTAAGCATCCAGGTTAACAACAGCAAAGATAAAAGCATGGGAAACCAAGATTCCCCAGTTAGCAATGGTAATTCCTAAATTTGTAGAATCTTACAAAATAAAAATTCAAAGAGTTATTGCACAGTTAAGCATCTTACTTCTGCTGCTATGACTTGATAGTTTAAAAACAAGTGAGTACACTGGGTATGAAACAGTAAAAAAAAAAAATACTGTTTTAAAGCTGTCATTTTATCTATTTCTAAAAAAGATGCAGCTAGCTGCACCTCCTCATGTGGATGGAATAAAAAGTCAGTAAGAAACTGTCTAACGCTACCACATTTATCTACTTGATCAGGAATTCTTTATAAAATCAAGCAAGACTAAACGTATACAGTAATAGAGTTACTCTAGCTGTGCATATTAATGCAAGCATACAATTTTAGATGCCAGTATCATTAAATTAATCCAATGCAGCATTTACTTTTTATGCATTAAGATGCAAGAGGAGTATTTGGAAGAACAACATCCTATGGAGATAATGAATTGTAGTTGTGACTGAAATAAGTTAAGAGCTTATTAATTAAAAAAAAAAAAGTTATATAAACTGACCAAACTTCCCCCTATATATGTTAATTCATTTTTTCCCCTTTATTACAGAAAGGTCATTTAGTAAAATTGGTTCCTTATTCATACAAAATCAAGATTTTACTACAATTTATGGGAAAAGTTATAATTACATTTTTACATATGTGTATGTGATTCCTCAGGCAAGCACTGCAAGCTTTTATTCATTTGATCAGAAATTATTCCAAAGAAACACTGAAATACGCAATTGCAAAAGCATCAATTTCTATGCTTAGAATTCTGTATTTTCAGTAAAAGTAGCCATGATTTTTGAAGCAAAACAAAAAAAACCCCACAGTTTTTCACAGAAAGAGACCACAACTTGAAACTCTACACTGGATTCTAGATGAGGGAACACAAATCAAGAAATAACACAGGAATTTAATCCCGATTTGGATACTGAGGCATCTAGTTTCATGCTATACTTTAATAAGAACTGTTTAAATTCTCAGAATCTAATTTTGAGATTACATTACAAAATAAAATATTTAAACAACATCTAGTTATGTACTTTCTGCTCCAAAAATGGACTGTGGAAATTCTTTAAATTTCTCTTAGAAATACATACAAACCACAGCACAGGTCAACAATCCACCGGCAATTAACAGACACAAGTCAACTTAAAGGAAAAATACCTGTGGAAAGTTTTAATCTACTACTGCTTCAGTAACAGCATTTCAGTGTCTTTTCAGACTACTTGAAGTAGTTTGTTCTCCTTGCCCCAAAACATTATCCCAGTTTACCTTGCATGTTGGATGATTACTTGTTAGAGTACGCCTTTCACAGAAAAAGATGACAAATATTAAGAACAGGAAAGTAGTTCAGAAAATTACAATACAGAAGAGTCCAGGCAGGTGTACACTGTGTAAGTCATCTAAAATGGAAGAAAAAGTAAAATTGACTGTGCCCCTCTGATACCTTACCATACATATTTTATGGAAAACTTTACATCGCTTACCCTTCATCTTACTTCAAAACACACCACTTACATTACTACTTAAAAAATAACACAGATATAAAATAACTAGTTTGTTAGACTGTAGGAACAAACAGTTTAAAGCTCTTTTACCAGTCTAGACAACATGTACATTCATTTGAATGGGAGTTCACACCAAGTGCTGCAAGAAAGCATTTACATTCAGAGGAATGGATATCAACCTCCATTCCACATTTATCATCAGTATACGCTAATAATCATCAATTTGGGTGAGGACAGCACAACAAAAATTGTCTTACATAACCCCAAAGTGCAAGTGAATCATTTGTTAAGGAAAAAAATGTAGTAGTTTTTCCTACAGGTAACTGAATTTCACATGAAGGGGAAATTGTTTAGTTTTGGTTGTGTTTTATTTTGTCACACAAAATGAAGAAACTACAACTTCTAATTCCACAGAAATCTGCTTTGACCACACAGTCTTCCTGCTGAACCATTACAGGAGCAACAGTTCCCTCATTTGACTCAAATATTTGGGGAAGCACAAATTCATTAGTCTTTGCACTGTGCACACATCAATTTTGAGAATCTTTAGTGTTCCGCTTCCCCCCCTGCAACCAATTCAGCTGGGAACTTATTCGAAAGTTACATTAAAACTATTGTTAAAGTTACTTGATGACAAAAAAATAAGACTGCTGCAATAAAGTGAGCTTTCAGGCAAATACACCGGAAGTTTCTTCAGTTCATTAGAGATGGACCAAACTAAGGCTGCACAAAAAAATCAGTATTTATGAACCAGGCCATCAAAAAAAGATCCCAACTGCCTGAATCAAAGCAGTTTCAGTGAAATAGGTGGCCACTGAAGTCCAGTGATGAGAACTGAACTTCTAACTAGTATTCTGTATTTTGTCTGAAAAACATGTATGCCAGTCACCAAATATCTCTCAGAATTCTAAACACCAAAAGAACAGATGAAAAAAATGGATAGGTATTTAAAACTGTGATGCCTAAGTTCTCCTATATACATATATATATATATAAAAATTAACTTACATTATAATAATATCAAACTGCATAGCATTACAAAAGAAGGCAACTTGAATGGCTGAAATGAAAAAATTTGAACGTTACCAACACTATTATTACCATTTTGGAATTTACAGTATCAGAGAGTAGACTGTTGCTAGTAAAAGCTATAGCCTAGTTTAAGCAAAGTCTGCCTTAATCCCAGAGAATGCAGAAATGATTAATTCGGACAAGTTGTTGCATGCTCTGCTTTCACGTCCTCCTAGCAGGTTTTGCTGTTAACTGCTTCTCTCTTTCAAGTTCCTTCTCACGTTGCTGTTCTCGTTCTAGTTCTTCCTTCTGCCTCTTTTGTTGCAGCTTGAGCGCTCTTTTCTAAAGGGAAAAGACAAGAAAATAAGGAAGTTTTATAGCTGTTTTTAAGTTGGAGCTACCAACAAAATCCCTCCCATTCTCTTATCTTCTCCAATTCACCCTGCTCATGACTGAATGCTGCATAAACTGTTCATTTTTTCTTCTTCCCTCCCAATTCCATCTTACCATTCAGAAACGGCAAGTCTGTGATCTACACAGGGAAAATACAAACTGGATTCCCTTCAGTCTCACTAAAAGTCATCCTTCACGTGTACCAGACAAGGTGCATACTATGCAATTTATTGCCTCCAAGAGAAAATCCTTTTGTTGAACATACTGAAGGACTGGTCTTGCCAGAATGCAACCAGAGACTGCCTATATAGCATGAAGTCAGTGAATGTATGCCACTGTTCATATTACATTAAATAGAAGAAATGCTTACATTTATGACAATCTAGTTTTCATTAAAAAGGCACAGAAACTGAAACAACGGAGAGAACTAGTTGGAATGGAGTGGATTAAGCGACAGAAGAAAGCATGATTCTTATAGCACCTAAACATGATGATGACACTGAGATTTTACTAGTAGCTCAGATGCATAAGTTGCTTCAGCACAGATAGAAGTGGAAGTTTGAAAACATACATGGCTTGGCACTACTGAAAACATCCATTTAAGATAAGGATTGAAGATTCTATTTTAATCAGAACCTCCAGCGTGCATCCAAAATAAAAGTTGGAAGTCAATAATACATAATTAAATATCTATGTTGGAAAGTAAAAATATTTATCCCACTCACTTTTAACTTTGATGTCTTCTCATGGAGCATCATCATTTCATTTCTAATATTCACTAACTTGTTGTGATAGTGTTTAGCTTCTGAAAACTTAAAAAACATAACTGTTAAAGCAGTGACTGCCAAGTTTGAACAGTTGTTTTCTACAGCTACACAGCAAAACAGCCATCAAAAACAGTGATTACCGGAACAGTTTGATAATGGATTAAACATGTTCAACATATTACATGTATTAACATAGAACACTACCATATCTCAACAGATACACCCAGTAATCTACTGAATTACGATTCATTAAACAGAATAAAAATATTACCATTTTATGCACCATAGATCAGTGCTTGACGCACCCTTCCTGCTAGTCTGGAGAGGTGCACACAGCTCGTGTTGGAGCCTCAGTCCTGCCAAAAAATGGCATACATTTGCTTTGGCTACTGGTTTCGAACAACTAGGCTTACTACCACTGGCTGACTGAGCCTGCTGTTTCTTCCCAGTGCCCTTCCTATTTAAGAGAAATATGCTGGTTCCGCACCCTCTCCAGAAACAATTTGTCCCGAATATCTGAACTGGTTGGTTCTCTTTCTGTAGGTCATTAAGAACAAGGAAAAAAATCTACACTAATAGAGATTTAAGAAAGCATTAATAGTACTTACCAAAGCATTGATATCAAGAATGGAGTTACACTCTTTGAATTTTGAAATTTCTTGTTCTAGTGTTTCTAATAATACCACTTGGTTCTGTCTGAAACAAAAAAAGATGCATAAAACCAAAGTAATGCAGCACATATGCTTTTCAACCAGCCCTTTAAATAAATACTACTTTTGATCATAAGAACATAAATACATGCTTCCCAATATCAGATTCCTCTTATGCATTGCTAGGTGATTTCAATAAAGACATGAGTAAATGGTTTTAGAAAAATCCCAGCTGAGTACACACAAATTCAGCATGCATCATACAGCATGGATATTCAGGATGACTATCCAAAAACCCTGAACAGGCACTCTGCAGGCTGCAGTGAGTAAACACCCCAGGTTGAATGAAGGGGAAAACAATTAGCTCTTGACTTTCCACTCAGGTGCCTCTACGTCACACTGCAGGACTAAGTTATTTCTGTATAGAACTTGCATGGATCCTCGGTGCTTATTAAGGATCCTCCATCCCACACAAATCAGCTAAAGCCTTTCCAGACACAGACTGTCCTTGGCAGCAGCGTGACCACATCATGCATCGTGAAACCCAAACCAATGTACCCTGCAAAACCTAAGATGGATCTGTGTAAAACCCTTTCCAGTATCTCTGCATCCATGGCAGATCCAGCCTGCATTTGAAATAAACTATTCTCAGTTATCAGTGAGATGCCAATGTACAAAGAATTCTTATCTGTTTACCTCCTTAATTATATTTTCCAAGTGTTATCTTTCACAACACAATTTAGAGACTGGACAACAAACAATATACCATACTACAAGCTGCCCTGAATATGAACTGCATCTCTGCAAGCAAAATAAATCCAGCTTTCAGCAGACTTTCCACTACAAAAGTGAACAAGCACTTAAGAAATCTACAAGTCTTCTGCTATACCTGGCTGAGGGGATTTTAGTGTTCTAGTGTTATACATTCTTCAGTCAAAGTTCTGATAGGCTACATCACAGCTTATACACCTCCAAGTACTCCTGCAAATCACTTAGCTATTCAGGGTGCTATAGTCAGAACACAGAAATGCTACAATAAACTATATTCCAGTTAAGGGTCACTAGAACATTATACTGAAAGAAGTGGCAAAGCATGCACACATAAGAAGTTGGGTTTAAAAATTTACTTACGTAAGTTCCTGTAGTGCTGATTTTGATCGCTGAAGATCAGGCAGATAATGAGAAATCAATCCTTCAGTTAGCTGCTCCACAGCTTTCTCATCTATTAAAGGCAGATCTTCTACTACTCCTTCATCTGGAGATGCATCACTAGGACCTACACCAAAGAATAGCAAGGTTGAATGCGACAGGTCAGCACGCACTTCAGGTTTCACCTAGGGCAACTATACTTTCCCGTGTAAAAACTAAAAGCATTTCAACAATGAAATTATAATTCTTTGCACTTTATTAACTAAACAGCGCTTCCTTTTTCTTTCCCCTCTTTATCCCTCCCTTATTCCCAGTCCTGTATCATGAGCTTCCTGGTAGAACAGTTTTATCGGAACACCAGCACAACAGAGAGAGGGAACTAGAGTAGTCTAAAGACACCTTATAAAAAAAAAAAATTCCACGTACTCCAGTCTACTGAGGAAAAAAAAGGGGCAATATCAGTTGTTCTGGCTATGCATCAAGAATACCTGAATATTAATACACTCCCACCCTTTGCTTTCAAAGTTAGAGAAAAAACCTAGGCCCACCAAATAAAGGTCTTAGCCTGTCACCCAAAACATATGAGGAACTCATTAAAACAGCACACGCCGAACTCCGAAAGTTTGCAAGAGTTAGTTAACAGCTACTGTAAATTTCATACGGGCAAGCTGTGATTATTTATTGCGTGCAGAGCTCCCGGAAGACAGAAGACTTTAATCTACAAGACACACCGCGTGGGAGAAAACGACGACAGCGGCTCGCATTTCGTTTCCGAGCGAACCCAAGCCGTAAGACTTTTGACCGCCCTCCCCGGGGACGGGCGCCGGAGCCAAAGCCCGGTCCCACGGCGGCGTGCCCCGCTCCCCGCGGGCGCTCGGCTCTGACCGGGGCCGGGGGCGGCCGCCTGCGGCCCCAGCCCCCTCCTCGGACCTCGCTGCACCCGCCTTCCGCCCAGCCCGGCCGCCCCTCACGTACCCAGCCAGCGCTCGGGGCTGGCCGCGGCCGCCGCCGTCTCCCTCTCCTCGGGCCGCTCCGCGACGCTCATCGCTGCCGCTCCCCGCGACGCCCCTCTCGCAGGGCGGGAGGCCGCCCAGGGCGGAGTCTGAGACCGCGGCGGAAGGCGGCGGGGACCCAGCTGCCCTCACCGAGCGGGTCGGCACGGCACCGGCCGCCCCAGGCCCCGGCGTCTCACCATAGAGCCGTCTCAGCGCCCACCTGGCTAGAAGGGCCGACGTGCCGGATGCGGAAAGGACGTAGTCAGTGACGTTCCGAGCCCCGGCGGCGGGGCGGGGCGGTGTCGCCGATCGGGGCGCCGCTCCGCTCCCCTCCGCGGGCCCAGGGCCACCCTGGACTGCCCCGGGGCGGCGCGACAGGCCGCGTGGTCCCGGGAGGAGCCACCGGGGCCGGGGCCCGGGCCCAGGCCCATGCCCAGGCCCAGCAACACGGGCGGCCGCCTGTGTTGCAGCTAGAGCCGTACGGGGGGGCGAGGCGGGAGGCGGTGGGGGGTACGGGGCAGCGGGGCCCAGGGAGGAATTCGACCGCGGAGGCAGGGTTAGCTTCGGCGTCGGGTCGCCCTTAGCGGTGCCCGTGCCGCCGCAGGCATGCTCCTGTGAGGCTGTACCTGCTCTGCGGGACCTACGGGAGCAGCTCTTTCGCCTTGGGAAGGCGGGCCGGCGGCCTGCCGGTAGCTGGTGGTACCGGGCGGGAGCGGCGGCGGGCGGACGGGCGGGCAGCTGGGGTTTTCGGCTCTCTGCGAAGGCTGGCTCCCCGGCTGCTTGGGTGCGAGGGGCCTGACAAAGGCGGAGGTAAAAGCGGCAAGGAGTAATTCAGTCAGCAGCGGGCAACGCATTCACGGTACTGGGGAATAACTGCTTTCGGGCAGAAGGAATGCACGGCAGAATTCAGGGAGTTCTGTCTCCAAGGGAAAACAAACAACTAAAATCACTGCAGGGTGGTCTTTCTATGGGACGTACTTTCTCCTGTACTTAATAAATCTGTATTTTATTCTCCAGAAATCATGCAGGTTATTCACAACTTGTAGCTTTTGTTCGTAGGAAATAAGGTTCTGAGGGCTAGTTTATGGGTATGTATCTGTCTCTGCATCTCCCCCAACAGTCTTTAAGAGTAATAATAACTTGCAAGTGTATAATTTTAAATTTTTTAATGAAAAAAACACCTTTATATGGTATGGTAGGATTTATGGGTCTTTTTCTCTTTTATCTGTAAAGGTCTTTTCAGGAAAGGCAGGCACAACTATGGAATGAAACTAATGAAGGAAGTACTCTGAAAGTGTTTGAAACCAATATTTCCATAAAACCCCAAACCTTCCAGATTGAATTAAATTCAGGTAGTCCCACTAATGCTTTTCAGAAAGAGTCCGAGGCAAAAACCAGACTTTTGAGATCACAGAATCATAGAATGGTTTGGGTTGGAGGGGACGTTAAAGATCACCTAGTTCCAACCCCCCTGCCGTGGGCAGGGACGCCTTCCACTAGACCAGGCTGCTCAAAGCCCCATCCAACCTGGCCTTGAACACTTCCAGGGATGGGGCATCCACAGCCTCTCTGGGAAACCTGTTCCAGTGCCTCACCGCCCTCTGTCATTGTTAAAATTGACGTTTTTGGCAAGATTGTTGCAAATTTGTTTATATTTTTAAGTATATTCTAATTATTGATCACAATTATGTCACTATTTTGTCATCGGATTAAAAACTTACCTGTTTTTCTTTCTTTTTCTGCTTTTGCTTTAAAAAAGAAGCATCAAAGGCCTGGTCTGAAGCTGGACTGCAGCAACACGAACTTGTCAGTTAACTTAGACTGGAATCAAATTCTCAATTACAGTTGGTTAGCAATTTTTCTTAAAGTTTCTTTCAGTGAGAAAAAACTTTTTTGGCAAGTTTCACTAGGAAAGACTTCTCAGCTTCCAGATGGAATTTCTAGTACGAACAAGTGAGATAATCACTCTGAAATAGTCTCACTTGAGATGTGGGAGTTTCAGATTTGTGCTCCTGCTCTGCCTGTTCCAGGCCCTCCCACGTCTTGCAGAAATAGACCAAGGACTGGAATATAAAATTGGTATCTGTTTTTCTAGACAAGTTAAAATTTAACTATTTATCAACCCAAACGCTCCCAAAAAGAGATTGATAGAAAGCCTCTCTTGTTCCTTTTCCTCTACAAAATGTTCTCTGTTTCACGGTAACAGTTTCCCAAGTGCATTACCAAGTTCATTATCCCGTGAACGATTAGTTAAGGTTTTATTCTAAGAGGAAAAGATGTTTGAAAAGGAAGTAAAGTGAACCCTATAATAAGGAACATAAACATTTGGTTAAACTAACAAAAAGCACAGTTACCTGCTGGTCTAAATATTTCATTTCAAGGAGTTGTGCAAAATCAGTACTAACATTACCATTGTTATCTAAAAATAAGATACCCCTCAACAACAAACTTTATAACCCATGGTGCCATGCAATGAAACAACTTTAATCAGAAAGAAAATCATGCTGAGGACATCTCTATACAATTAGCTGAATTGGATTTATAGTCCCTACACAGTAACAGAGCTACCCAAAGGAGACTGTGAAGAACCCAGACTCTTTAGCGGATGGCTCTTCTACCCATCCATGGGCAGCAATATTCATGAATCTGTGTTTAATGTCCTCATACACTTCCTTTCTTTCTCTCCTGTTCTCCTACAGTCCTCTGTTGTATTCCTGCAGTTACTTGCTACTCCTAATCCTACAACAATTCCACACTTAATCTCTATCTCCAGATGCTTGCCCAAAGTTTGTATACAACTTTCTAGTTTTCTTCCTGAGGTCTTATGCTCCCGGCAAGATTGCAGGCTCATATGCTGGAAAGCTGTTAAATTTCAAACTACTGGCAAGACAAGTGCCTGTGTATGTGACACTGTAACAGCAAATAATCATGTTTCCTTTTCATTTTATATTGTGACAACTGTGTTCAGAAACTTTTAATGCAACACTGTCACACATTCTGGATTTTATTGTTGTAACTGATTTAAGCAGTTACATATGCAGTACCCCCCCGCCCTAGAAATCTGAGTAAAAATGGAATAAGTTACCTTGAATTCTATAGCAAATAGTAGGTTTTAAACCATCAGCTTTGAAAGTGCTGTATGACTTCAGGGACGACAGTATGAAAAGGAAATATTTCACATTAATAGTTAACTTCTTTAAGACTCTCTGTTCTTATTAAGTAAACAAGACTACTGAGAGAGTACAGCCTTGGCTGTCATAATAAAGAAATGGGAGTGTATCAGGCTGTTACAAAAGGCTCTGTTCAACCAAGATTCATCTTGACAACATATGACTTGGTTCTTGACTTGGCAACATTTCAGAAAAATCTGGTCTTAGTTATTCAGTAAAAGGCAAGCTGGCAAACCTTGGTGCACTGGTTTAGGGTGTTAAGTCCCCCCAACTTACTACCCTTCCTCAGTGCTAGAAGTTTCTGTTCCTGTAGAAGGGGCAGCAGAACAGAGCATGAGCCTATTCCTCAATCCCCCAGTGCAAAGCTCAACATTTTAAGACAGAGTTTTACAAGCAGGTGTTTTGGCAGCTACTACCGGCTAGTCGTTCATGCCTGTGTCCTTGCTCACTTGTGCTGGTACAAGTGGTGAAACTGGTGAAACAGAGTGAGTTAAATCACCCAGAGAGAACAAAAACATTAAGAATGGCTGAACTGGAACACAGCTGGGAGCCCTTCCCTAGGCAGCAAGGCTAGCTTAACAGGTTCCCAGCCTCCACTGCTCGTTCTGACTCCCACACTGTTAGCTGCCCCCCTCAGTTGTCATATGGATGTCTATGCAAGTTGTGATCACGGAATCAGTCTCAGTTACACATACAAATATATCTCAACCCCCTCCAATATGTATTTTTTAATTCCGGCCCATTTCAGGGACCCAGTTAATCATCTGGCCCCAAAATAATTGTGCTGGTAACCCTGCTGGGGGAATTACGAGGTGGGTGAAAGGGCTGGGGATAGGAAAATGGCCACATTGTAAAGTGGCAAGGGAGCTCAGACAAAGCAAAATACTGCTTATTTTTGGACATCATTATGGAGAACAACAGTAAGCAATCTCCACCCAAGGCCAGTCTACAACACACGACTCCCCTCCTGCGGGGCCTGTTCCAAGAAGGGGCTTGCTCCACAACCTGCAGTGCCGCCCCGATGCGTGCCAGAATCTGCTATCAGCCCATCACCAGAAAGGGAGCGCCCTTCTCGAAAATCTTGCAGTTCTGTACAACTGTCTGGTCTTTACTTGGTAATTTCGTTCAGCCAGGTAAAAAACCAGGCTACGTACTTTCCCTCCGGCAAGGCGTGTTTTTCCAGAAAAGTTTATGACTTAGGGAACTGACTGACACAGTAACAAAATTTGGCCATGGGTACAAACTGGCCCTGAATACGTGTAGGCTGGAAATTAGAAGAAAATTGCTAGTACTCAGGCCAGCGAGGAGGGGGAATAACCACTCAACAGCATTAATAAAGGCAAAAACCTAATGACTTCTAAGTTAGAGCATGGTTATGAAAGGAATTACATGACGGCAGGGCCTCTGAGGTTTGTTTCTCCCTACACCCTTCAAGGAATGTTCAGAAAGGCGCATGTGACTTCCTACAACGCGACACTGCCCTAACGGGAGGTCCTTGAAACGGTGTGAAGAACCGTGCCTTTGACAGAGAGAGAAAGAAAAAACGCTACACAATGCAAACTTGTGGCTTTTAAAATTTGAAGCTGGAGCACGGATCTATGCAGTTCAGGCTTCCAGTGTACATGAAAACTGTTGCTCGTCTGTCAACTGACCGTCTGTGGATTTTACGGCTTTTACAGTTAGAAGTCTCTACC
Organism: Harpia harpyja; assembly: GCF_026419915.1. Classification (NCBI taxonomy): domain Eukaryota; kingdom Metazoa; phylum Chordata; class Aves; order Accipitriformes; family Accipitridae; genus Harpia; species Harpia harpyja. The sequence continues at coordinate 27,132,568 of NC_068953.1, forward strand.
TCGCATGACGCTTATCCACCGAACGCGAACGCAAACGCACATAGGGACGAGAACAGCCTGTCGGGCTACCGCGAGGGAAGCGCGGGAGCCGCAAGGCCGGCCGCTGCTACCAGCCACCGCACCGGGCGACTCCCCGCCGCCCTCCGAGCTCCGCGGCCGCGCCCGGCCCCGCGCAGCGCAGCCCCACCACCTCCGCGGTCAGCGCAGGGGGCGGCGAGTCGGCGGGAGCGGGGCCCGAACCTGCGGCCCTCCCGCGCGGGCGGCGCAGCCGCAGTGCCGGCGGGGGCCGCGGCGGTCCGCGGGCGCGCAGGGGATGCCGGCTCCGTCTGCCGGCCCGGCCTCTCCGCGCCCACCGCTGCCGTCCTCCGCGGGGCCGGCCCGGGTGCAGCGCCGGGCGCGGGAGCGCGCAGGGATTTCGACTGAGACGCGGTCGCCGCCCGCGGCGATGCCCGCAGCGCGGCGCCGATAGAGGTGACGCGCATGGCGGCGGCGGCGGCGCTCCCCCTGCGCCGGCAGGGAGGCGGCCCTGCGCCCGGCGCCGCCTGCCTGGCCGCGCCGTGACCGGGGCTGCGCCGGCTGAGCGCGGCGAGGAGACGGGCTCCGCGGGGCGGCCCGGGGCTCCGGCGGTGACAGCGCCCGCGGCGCCTCGCAGCTGGGGGCCGGGCGCGGCGGCGGGGGGGGGCCGCGAGCGTCGGGCGCTCCGCGGCAGAGCCTCGCGTTGCGTTCCGCCCGGCCTGCGCAGGGCCCTGCGGGGCGATGTAGGGGACATGCCCTGACGGGACAGCGAGCGGACGGGCGCCGCCTGCGACCGGGAGCTGCGCCAGCGGGGGCCGCCCGCCGCGGATCGGCCGCGAGCCGGCGAGGCCAGCCCCCCACCCCGGGCACCGCCGCTATGGCTGGGCCCGGCCTCTGGACGAGCATCAAGTCCCTGCTGCGGAGGAGCGAGGACCCCTTGTTCCTGAACGACTCCAGTGCCTTTGACTTCTCGGACGAGGTGGGGGACGAGGACTTCCCCCGGTTTAACAAGCTGCGAGTGGTGGTGTCGGACGACGCCTCGGAGGCGGCCCCGGAGACGCCGGTGAACGGGACGCCCCTGGGCCTGCCCTCCGACGACGACTCCCTGCTGGACCGGGACATCGCCCTGCGCAGCGCCCGGGCCGGCCGGCCGGACCCCTGCAGCAGCTGCAGCAGCCGGCGGGAGCGCTCCAAGCAGAGGAAGGTGAAGAAGCGGCTGACGCTCGCTGCCCTCCTCTACCTCCTCTTCATGACGGGGGAGCTCATAGGTGAGTGGGGGGCTTGTTGTGCCGTCTCTCCGGCCCGGGTGCCTCTCAGCCTATTACGCTGCTCCAGCCTTGGTTTTAAATGTTTACTAAGAGAAACTATCTGTCACGTAGAGAGGTCGGGGAGATTAGCTGCAAGTTCAGAGAGTGAGAAGGAGCAAAGTCCACCTGTATTTTCCATGCAAGAAAAGAAAGAGGAATTTGCAACTTCCCTTACCTGAACCTCATCGGTTCCCCCAAATGGCATAAAACACAGGGGTTTTTTTTGGTATGTCTAATGGCTTTTTATTTGTCCTTTTAAGTTTCTCTTGTAAGTTTGTAAGGTGTTTTTAGCAAGGGAGAAGCTGCGTTTTAATACAGACATAAATAAAAGATGAACAATTTCATCCTCAGTATTTTTTAATTACTGCCATAATATCTTGCTGTGTTTGCAACAAGAGAAGAGGAGGGAAATAGAGTTTCTAAGTATGACATTTACCGTAATAACAAAACTAATATTGGGCGGGTATTTGTCCTTATTCACCAGGTACAGCAATACACTCTGTTACTTAAAACTGAAAGGACAAATCCTGAGCTATCAGTAACAAGCCAGTGAAGAAGCCACTCCCTTGACAACTTCCTGATGTCCTGCTGTGCTCTGGACTAGCATATGCTCTGTCCAGACATTAAATCATACGACCAAAGTCAATTAAAATAATAGGTATTGTAACACTTCCCATTACAACGCATAAGAACACCAACTTGTTTGATTAAATTCTTTATCTTTTTTGTTTGTTAGTACTTGCAGAAGGTTTTTACCTGGGAATTTGTTCCTATATAAGTGTCTGATTGTTGTTGGTCAGAAGAATGAATCTGGTGCTCAAGTTCAGCTTTTATTGCTCCCTCATAAAGGCATGCTGTCATTTGCTATTCAGGTTGAACAGAACCTGTGCATTATACAGCAGTCTACAAAAGGACTGTGCTTTATTTAATAGGCTATAGCAGCATAGGCTTGAAATAAAATTAAATTTGAAGGTCCCTTGGATGCGTAGGTGAGCTACTAAACGTTATACCTTTGCCATTATCTAATCATTTTTACAAAGGATAGTATTTATCTTTTAATCTCTGTTCATTTATCAGTATAAGTGTCCTGTTACCATCTGTCTTCTGGATACATCCATGCCATTCAGTGCAAGTGTCTGCTTGGTGCTACTCAGCATCCTGAAGAACGCTTAAACTCTCTCATCCGCTTTTCCCTGAAGTAGTGGGGAGCATTACACAGTGCCAGTACATTGATGTGCATGTTGAGCCAGGTCTCTAGCAACTATAACAATTAATGGCTTTTAAATTGCTTTCATTTTAACACACAAGTCTAAATCAGAGCTAATCAGATGAATTATTGGCTGTATTTCACCAGGAAAAAAAAAAAAAAGGAGAAATCAAGTCACAAAAACTTTCTGGAAGTAAAGAACAGAGATGCCTCAGGTACAGTAACATGGGACCTACATCCTCCTCCACACCTATGCAAATTTGGTCAGTAATGACTGAAGATCTGATGTTTGCTGGTGTGAAGTGAGCTCATGCTCTTGGATCACCTGTCCTAGGACAGTTGTGAATTATATCTTTAAGACAGAAACTTCTGCAAGATGGATAGGGAGCAAAATCATTGCCCGAGTATAAATAATACATTTTGTCCCACATATGTAGAAAAAAAATCCCTAGAAGTGGTCCGTTTTTCAGAGAGAGACCAGAATGCTGACTGTATCTGCACTAGTTTTATTTGTGGCCTTATTTCAGGAACACCGGTTAATGGAAAAAAGTGGTTTTGTCCTTCAGCATCTCTCAGTGTGTGGTTAGTCATTAATAACACTGCTACAATACATCAGCTTATCATGGATAAGGCACTTCACATCAAACCTGTTGCAGGGATCTGGTTGAATGCCTCCATTTGCCCCTTGGCTCCGTTTTTTGTCTCTGGCTGAGATTTTGGTTCAGCATGAACTAGGGTAAATTTGATAAGCAACGTAGTGTTGTATCTCAGACATAGACATCCTTTAACATGACAGTGATTTTATTTGATTGTATTCATATTGGAGTTCTAATATATGCTGAATTGAGTTTGTCTGAAGGGCCCCTTGCTGAATAATATGTCTGAGCTGTTGGCAGCTTGATGCTGAAGTCGCTAAGAGTGTATCTGTTAGGGGCTTCGGATCCGATTCATGCTATTGTAGACCTCTCCATAGCTAGTGCAGGGAGAGCTCTAGAAATAATAGGTGTTGAGAGTAAAAATACTCCCTCATCACTGTCACATCATCTGTTGTTTCTCCCTTACAGCCAGGACTTCTGCAGGCTCAGCTCAGGGTGGCGGATTTGTCTGTGCAAAGCATTAGTACTGTAGTGTGGGCTCATCCTCCTCGGGTTTATGTATGCTGTTACCAGCCCTATTTCATTATCTGGGCAGACAGCACTAAGGGCCAGACCTATAAAATATTCAGGCATACAGCCTCCACAGAGAATAAATAGAGGACTTGGGTATCTCTGTACTTTTGTGGATCTTGACCTGAATGACTTGTCATAGGGCAAGTAATCAGCAGCAGAACAAGTAATTAAAGATGGAGCCCTCAAGTCCTGGGTCAGTGCCCTACCTGTTTAATTTATTTCACTCCAGCCCTGTGTTCTGTCTGGTTGGTTTCAAATTTTGGAACTCTTTGAAGTGATCTGTAGCTCAGGTGTTTGGGAGACTTTGTTTGATCACATAGGACATTTTAACTGACTTCTTTCTATGATCTTTGACAGATTTGAGTTTCTGAAAAAAAGGCAATCAGACAATTGATTTGTTCAGTAAAAATCTTTCTGCTGTCTGTTACCGATGTCAAGATGAAGGAAATCTTGTTTCAGCACCTTTTTTATGAAATCTTGGCCTATTTTTTCCAAAGTATAGCCAAGCTCATTACCCCAGCCCACCTCAGTGTTTGTTATTTAATTTGATGAACAGTCATTGTAAAAGTCAGATAACAACTTACACTTTGCGGGAACCATTTAGCATCAAGAAATTAAAAACATATTGCAAGTCCTAGTTAGCTTTTCTGACAGGATTTTGATGTTTTCAGCTATGTTTAGAGATTTCTAATTGATCGTCCATGAGGAGGACTGCTGTCCTTCACGGGTCACTGAAAACAGTGGTGAGCCATCAAGCTGTAAAGGTTATAGATGTCTTTTTTTTCCAAGTTGCCAGTCATGTTTAAACAGCCCTTAGGCAGTACCTTTAACCAAGCAATGAACTGATACGTTTGGAAACAGAGCGCCTTTGATTTCAGAATTTCATAAATCTCAATTATGTTTTCTTAATCCACATGCTGCATTATGATTAGCTTCAGTACCTGAATTCCTTCTTTATCATTTTATTTTTAAAATCTTTAAGTGAGAGGCTAGCTGAAATAGAATTGACTCATCTTGCACTGAATTGATTCTCAAAATTAATACATGTGAATTAACATAGATACTTTAAATGATCATACATGTAAACTACTAAATTGAATGTCCTTAGATATAAATTACTGTTTCTTCTATGTTGACTTTAAAAGAGGCTGAGTTGCACATTTCTAAGTCATATTTTTTTAAATCATGTGAGAACACAAATTAATTCAGAAAGGAAAGGCATAACTCATTTTACTTGAAAAGCTGCTGAATTGCTAAATCTTAAAAACTCATTATTTTTGAGCTGTGATGGCCTTTGGAAAACTGCAGCCTCAGAAGAATGTGACTTGGAAACTTTGGAGCAACTGAAGAAAGGGGGATGGAGGAAAGGAACTGGTTGAAATGTGGTGTATTTGGTAGTTACCCACAGTACAAGCAATACTAGAGTATCAGCCATGCTGTCTGCAGGTGTGTACACATACAAACACCCACAGCCACCCACCCACACATGTTTTATAACTAGTCTTGAAAGCAGTCAGCCAGTTGTGAATTTCCCATTGCTATTTGCTCATGGTCAGCCTCTTCACTAAGACAGTTTTAATTCTATATGAAGATACCTTTACTCAGAATGTTAGTTGGAGCCTCAAGCCTGCCAAATGGCACGCCAGCTGCATGCTTGTGCTCAGTAGAATTTACAGGCTGAATGACAATCTCAAGGTAAAAAGAGAAACTAAATCACAGCTGAGCTGATGCTAAAGATGTGATCTTTCTGAGAAAACGGGCTTACCTTCATGCATATGGAAGACAACACAGCCTGTCCTTGATTCCCCTTTGGATAAGGGATGTTTAAGAGACAGGCGTGTTGTTTAAATCTCACCCATCCCGTAGTAGCATTAGCAATTGAATTGGAACAGAGATATTAACCTTTGATCTGAGGTTATTTGTCTCAATGCAGCTCATAATTATGAGAAAAAATTATGGTAATAAATAACAAAGGAAAACGCTGTGCAAGTGAAAGTCATTGTCTGCAATATGTATTGGCAGAACTTATACACCCTTGCCAGGACAGGGAATAATGAAGGTTAAAAGATAATGTAATGAGAATAAAAAGTGGGCAGGGTAAATTTCCTTGCCATTGAGTAATTGGATTTCTGTCCCTGTTCCATAATGTCAAAATATTTAACAGACATAGCTTAATAAAAGAATCAGCTGATTAAGCACATAGGCAATAATATATAGAAAAAAGATACAAAACTATTTGGGGCCTCTTCTTGCAAATGTTATGATGCAAGTAGTCTCTGTGAGAATAACAGGAGTGATACTTTCTATGTCACTCTTAATAGAACATTTCACTGCACTTGTAACTATGGTAGCTTTAAATTATAGCATGGCATTTTGATTGTAATGGCAGAAAACCCCATTTAGTGATTGTAAGAAAGGCTCTCATGCACTTAATGCTCTGTTCTGGAAAAAAAAAATACAAAACCCCCCCCAAACTGTAAGCTATGCCAAGAGGATATTATCTAGAATCATTAATGTCATGTGTCCTGACTTTTCCAACTTTGTTTTCAGGTGGATATGTTGCTAACAGTCTAGCAATTATGACAGATGCACTTCATATGTTAACTGACCTTAGCGGTATTATTTTGACCCTGCTTGCTCTCTGGCTGTCTGCAAAATCTCCCACAAAGAGGTTCACTTTTGGATTTCATCGTTTAGGTATGTAGATACCAGCTTTTGCTATTAACAGAGTATTTTAAGCAACAATTGTAAAGGTCACCTAATTCTAGAAGAATAGGTAACTAGAAAGAAAGTAGCAACAAACCTAAAAGTTGCTTTATGGTTAACACCCTGACTCTAATGTCCTTTTCACTGGCCATTGTGAATCCACTACATAGGTTGTATTGCCACAAGGGAATAGATAATAAAAAAATAAATTTTTAAATGTTAAACCTCAGCCAAAAGTGAAGTTTGATGGCAGCATTTTACTCACTGGGAGCAGGATGAGTCTCTCCATCTCTGTGGAACTAGGACTTAGCAGATTCACAGTTAAATTCTGAATGCTTGATCCATCTTCCATCTTAAAGAAGAAGGTTGGGGAACTGGATACATGATGACATTGTAAATATGACTTCCTACATATGAACCATGGCCTAAGAAGTTTAAAAAGGGCTCAGAGGAGGGAAGCTGTCCCCAGCAAGAACAAGGGTGGATACGCAGCTGTGTTTCACAGCCCATCCGTAGTTACTGGGCTGTTGCATTAGGCCAGGCCCCTGTGCACCTTTGTGCTTTGGAATTGAGGCTGTTGAGCAGAAGAGGGGCACATTCTTTGGTCACTCACTCCCGTACCACTGTTACTGTTTGTGTGATACACTGAGGAGCTTGTTGGTGCAGGAGCTGTACATGTCAGTCAGTTGTTGTTCACAACAGATTATTGCCAGTGCCTAGGATTTATGAAGTCCCATTGACTTCAGTAGAATTATGACACTGGAAAAAGGTCCTATTCAATGTGAAAAATGACATCTTAATCCAGAACTAAAAATTTCTGTAGAGCATATTATCAGAGAGCTCTGCCGTGCCAGAAGCCACATAAATCAGTATTCCTCTTGCACTCCCCAAACCACACAAAGCAGAGGTCAAAATGTCCCATGGTTTGCAATACAGGAAGTTACTTGACCTCTGCTCATTTTAGGTGTCTGTAAAAAGAAGTATAAACAGAATTATGTATTAAACCTTGAAAGGGTATTTTCAGGATTCATTACTTCATATTTGGAAACATAATGATGATAAAGGGTGTTTTCATGTGGTTGCTAACTGGATATAGTAATTCATAATGTACAGCTGCAGGTCTTGTAGACATTTTACCAAAAGCTTCAACCTTTACTCTTCATGAAATAGATAATTTCTAGTGTCACAGTTTGCTACCTCTGCTCTATACATTCTATAGTGTATATTTTTCAAGGAATTTCAAAGTCTTGTGTAGTCATTATTTGCAATTCTTATTTTGGCTGCTAGAACAGCAGTAGAATTCAACAACTCCATCACTTCTAGTCATTTGTCATCGGTTAGTCACTAATGCATGAATGCATAAATCTATACACTAGCAAAGATCTTTGGGGCTTTAGCAAGAAAGCATTAACAATGCCAGCATTTCCCATTACAAACTTTTCTTTCAAGAAGTTTTAATTTTGCGATAGAAGCTCCCCTCATACTGAAACCTGACCTTGCAGATATGCCCCTCGCATTTGCTCATGCTCCCCAGAAGGATGTTTGCTAGCATTTATACATATTTTAACCCTATTTAAAAATCATTTGAGTACTTTATGTGTCTTTGTAACTTTTCTAAAACCAAATAGTATATACATTGAACATGCCATGGCCTAGCTTAAAAGAGGAGTTAATCTTAAGAAAAATAAAAGAAACTTACTTAACCATTAAAATCTTACTCAGTTCTGTAATTTTTCACTGACTTTTCAATTAATTTGAGGACTCCATAGCACTTTGCAAACACAAATCCCTGAGGATTCCTGCCACCTCACTTTCTATATTTTTTTTTTTTTTTTTTTGCATTTACTGCAAATGGAAATACTGCCCAGACTGATCCAGTGGTGGCCCATGGGTCGGATCTGGCCCATAGAATTAGTCCGTATCACCCACCATCTTCTCCCTGGGCACCATCTTCTCCCTGGGAGAAGCTACAGGGAGCAGCTTCTCGGTTCTGCAACAATTACTCCTTCTTTTCTGCTGCCCAGTGCCAGTAGGTAGTCAAACACTAGAACGGGTTGCGCAGTCTCCGCAGTTGGAAATACTCAAAACCCAACTGGACACAGCCCTGAGCAACCTGCTATAGTTAACCTTGCTTTGAGCTGGACTACACAGTTTCCAGGGGTTCCTTTCTACCTCAACCATTCTGCGTGAGTAGCAGCAGTGCAGCTTTCTCTGTAGGAGGAGGAGGACTAGAGCCTGGGGGTGGGGGGAAGAGTTTTCTGTGGCTGCAGTGAGGAAGGAGAAGCAGGTAAAGGCCCTGCAAGAGACCCCCAAACCTTGACCTAGGCTCTGCAAGTACAGAAGATGGGATGGTTCAAAATTACTATACACAGATTTTCTAAAGTCACATTTGTGAAATTTATTTGCCTGATTTTAGGCACCCAGTCTGGATGCCGTGGCCCGAGGGCCCAGTTTCACACATCAGTGAATGTTGGCAATGGAACAAAGCTCCTTCTAGGGTATATCCTCACTGTAACATGTTTTTCCAAATAACCTATATGTAAGAAGCTTGTCAGCAAATAATATAAGCTCAACAATAGCTTGGATTTCATGAGAGAGATGTTAAAACATGACAGAATGTTAAAGATAGGGTACAGATTGAGCATCTGTCACAGAAAAAATGGGGAGCATTTGTTTAAAACTGGGAATACATGCAAGAACTGTCTCATCGCTGACCTGCTTTGCATTAAGTTTTAAGATAATGTAAGCATGAAAACATTCTAATGAACAATGTTTCTGGTGCTCATTGCAACTTTTGTTTGCAGAACGATGACTTTTCAAACTCGTTCCCATAAACACTGCATTGTAAAGACAACAGACCCATTAGTTGTCTAGTCAAATTCCAGAAGGAAATTAGCACTAGTTTTCATTTCTTTGAATTCTCTTTGAATACATAATATGTATGCTCCATCTTCAGTTTTATTCCATTTTCAGTGGTGAAAAGGAAGCTGACAGATTCAGGAACGGGTTAGAAAAGTGAAGACAAAATAATGGAAATTGCAGCCATGTCTAAGAAAGATTATATTCTTGAAGCCAAAAATAGTTCTGTTTCACCACCAAGTGGAGATACCTCCTTCTCAGCAAGATGCTGAGCAGATTTAAGCATAGATATGGAACCTGGCATTTTTCCATTGCTGCAGAGACAATGTTAGTAATGACAGAATCAGTCAGCCCACTGAGACAGTGCACAGTTCATTTCACAGGAAGTGAAAGATCTCAGCACAAATCTACAATTCTGACATGACAATGACTCTGAAAGAAACTGCAAGGAAAACACTAGTTTCCGTTGCAGAAAATACATTTTTAGATTGTAAAACCAAAATATGTTATTTCTTTGGTAAATGCTAATGTGCTATGGCTTCACAAATTTTTTAAAAAGCATTCTGGAAAATCTTCTAAGCAATGTACTGGGTTTTTTTAAGGCTGTTGCCCTGAATAATCTGCCTGCTTTGTAAAGAATGCTACCACTTGCATGGATATTTCCAGGATTTTCATGTTGCTCTGCAATCATCTGAGATTGTGACAATTGCCTTTCAGAGCCTTGTTACTGCCTGGTAATGCTGGTACTTGTCCAGGCACTGACACACTACTGAGCAGCTGAATGCGTTGGTGTGAGTTTCTTCTCCCATAATGATGTTAAAAATTCAGTGTATGGATCAAGTGATTTTAGTGATATTAAAATGCTTATATAGCTGCATGCTTTTTACTGTAATATTCAATAAATAAAATTAAGGCAGTTCTGTGTTAGAAATGACACCTTCTGCAGTAACCAAAGTTATACTACATGCTGACAGATTCAAATCAGAGGGAAAAGCAAGGCCATTCTCAGATCAGTATTCTTAGAGCTATGGTAGAGCTAAGAGTGGAATTTTGCCCTTACTGGGGAATAAATCAGGGCAACATGTGTGGAACAAGGGGGAAGAACAACCATTACAATTCCAAGTAAATTAATTCCAACTCTGATCTTTGAATTTACACAAGAAGGCTAAGATCCCAGGGGTCCATCTGGCAAGTGACAGTCAAGAGCATTATGCATAATGATTACAGGTTACTCAGGCATGGCTGCAGATTTACATGCAATACAATGGAGCTAGCATTAAGGTTTTCCCAGTGCTTTTTGTAAAGCCCTGTATTAACTTGTTTATAACTGAGACAGTCTTTTAACTGGGCCAGTGTTTTCTCTGTCAGGTATCTTGCCCCCCCCCCCCCTTTTTTTTTTTAAGTTTCAGCTGCAATAGGGCAATCATTTTCACAATATGAAGCTAGAGGGTAAAAGTATGTTTATGTTAAAAGGAATCTAGTGACCCATTTGGAAATACCTATATTCTTTATAGTAGGACCTTAAAACTGTAGTGCGGACTCATCCTCCTCAGGTTTATGTATGCTATTACTAGCCCAATTTCATGACTTGGGTACTGAGGCAGACAGCACTAAGGTCCCAACCTGTAAAATATTCAGGCCTATTTACTTAACATCAGAACAGCAGGAACCTTACAGAGAGCTGTAAGCAATTTCCGCAGATGTAAATGGCAGTGGAAGGTGCAGGACAATGAAATACTTAGTTTTTATTAACTTTCTAATTTTCTCTTTATTTTGATGTATGTGCCCTTTTGAAAGTCCCGGCTGATCAGATAAAATTCCTACACCAAAATGTTAGTCGTAACATTCTTACTTTTGTGAAATATGAGTATTTGGTAAACATTAGCTAATGCTAAAACAGCGTATTACAGCAATACAGGAACTTATATTAAGCAATCCTTCACAGCTGAAATCTGCAATGAATAACATGTAGGTACACATATGTCAAGAAGCTTAGGAGTAATATGTCTGACAAGTTTGTACTGTTCAGTTTCTTAATCTTTTTATAATTTTTTCTCCATCCTAAATAAAAAGGGATATACAAAAGTCCTATTTAAATCCAGCTTAATACTGTGGACACTTGAAATCAAGTTTTCTCTTATTTGTAGGTGGGCTGGTGATGTTTGAGATCACCTATCTTCCTCTCCTGTGGACAGGGCCTTTGTTTGTGACTTGTCAGGCAAAAGTTCTGGGTTGCCTGACAAAGTCACAGTCATCGCCTGTGCAGAAATTTTCAGAGAAAACATAATTTGAGGGATATACTGACAGGGAAGTGTGAAGGAATTGATTAGAACAAACTCCATTTGTTAATCCTATTTTATGAGTTTTATTTACTGCACAACTTGTTAGTTGTGCATAAGGGTTATAACACACATTATATAGTTAAAATAATTAAGGCTTTGTCCACATTCTAATTTGGAAATAGAAATGGATCTGAGACTCACTTTTGTAATGTTGTTTCCTTTCTGTTTGCAGAAGTATTGTCAGCCATCATTAGTGTATTGCTGGTCTATATCCTTATGGCATTCCTCTTGTATGAAGCTGTTCAAAGAACTATCCGTATGGACTATGAAATAAATGGCGATATCATGCTGATTACAGCAGCGGTTGGTGTTGCAGTTAACTTAATGTAAGATCTCCCTTTCTCTCCATTAACACTTACAAATGTATTTCTGAATAATCTGGTAATTCATTCATGCCCTGTAACTTTCTCATGGGATGTAATTTTGCTGGACCTCTTCATTTGCATAACTAAGACAAGAAATGATACTGAGTATTACTTTTTCAATTCTTTGGTTTAAAAGGAAAGAAAAAAAGCAACAAAAAAACCCCACCCACCAAAACTTAAAGCCTGTTTCTTGGAGTGTTTTTCTTCTTTCACTTTCAGAATGGGTTTTTTGCTGAATCAATCTGGCCACCTTCACTCCCACTCCCATTCCCACCCTCACTCTCACGTACCTCAGTCGAACTCTCCTAACACAGCCCACAGCAGTAGCCATGGACACAGCAGCCTTGCCGTGAGAGCAGCATTTGTACATGCCCTTGGGGACCTGGTACAAAGTATTGGTGTGCTTGTAGCTGCATATATCATACGCTTTAAGGTAAGGAATGGTTAGTCTTTGAGGCAGGGTGGAATTTTTTTGATTTCAACTCCAGGGATTAAATTAAAAAGGGACTTGTTTTTTTAAGTTATTTAAAAAAATACTTTGTGATATTCTATTATAAGCTTCATACATTCATGCAAAATAAGCAAAGGCTATCTCTATTATGTATTTTGTAACTATTCAAACAAAAAGAAATATTCATGAAAGTTGTAGCTAGAAGTAACTGCATTTTCTAAGTGAGCTTATTTTCATACATCCTTTAACACTTTGGAACTTCCCTTGCAGCCAGAATACAAGATTGCTGATCCTATATGTACATATGTATTCTCCATACTGGTGGTTTTGACAACAGTTCGAATTCTGTGTGACACAGGAGTTATTATTCTGGAAGGTAAGATCTGTGCACAGTCTGCAGTACTTTACATGTCAAATATCACTGAGCATTGGCACTTTTTTTGACATCATGATCACCATCTCTAACAATGTGGATTGTGTCTGGAGACTTGTTTATCCTGCTGCTGCTTTAGTCTGTTGGTTCTTGATGGCTCATCTAAGTTGCAGCAGTCTTTAGGTGTCTTTGACCTCTGCCAGAATGACACAAGTCCTAGCTCTGCTCACCTTTTCCCATCAGGAGATGGTAAAGTGAAATGTACAGAACTTTCTTGTGCGTCTGCAGTGCCTATCAGCTAAACTAAGTGAACATTTGCCCACACTCAGCTCTACACTTTAATTACTTGTAAAGTTAAAAGTGAATGTGAACACATGTAAAAGGAGGAAGCAAGCTTAGGCCAAATGGATGGACAGGTAGTTCACGCCTGTCCTGTCTTCCCTTTTCCACAAGTGCTGTTGTATTACTTGTGTGCTTCTACTGTTACCGTAGGGGAATCTACAAGTAAAGAGTGGTGTAAAAAGGAAGAAGAAAAAAAAAGGAAAGAAAAAGCTGAACACAAGCTCAAGAATCTTATCTCATGTGGTGACTTAGAGGGAAAGATGCCAGCAACATTCTTTGCATTATCATAGCTAACACGCCAACTATTACTGCTTGATTTAGTACTTTTACCTTATGAAAGTGAAGATGTTAGGGATGGGAGAAAAATCCTAGGTTTTAACTGCACCTTCCTAGGTGTCTCACGTGAGCTATTACTGACTTTACTTTTATTATGTTACGAGGTGAAATCAAGGACCTCAAAATCTTCAATGTCAGGTGCTTTTGCTGTCATTTAGGGGAAAAAAACCCCAACAAACCCCCCCAAAACAACAAAATGGAAGTTCACTGAGAAGGCAAAAATGGCGATATTTGCTTAAGAAACCTCAATTAGCTCCAATGCAATAGCTAAGATTTAGCTGAAGAAAACAGATAAGAAACTAGTGCTGTATCAGATTCCAGATATTTTGACTCGTAGCTGTTTGCAGAGGTATTCTAGTTGTCATAAGAATCTCCAAATTAATGATGTTATTAAAAGTGATGATAGGTGGGCTTTATGTCCTTGGAGTTGTATCAGCTTTCAGTATTAATTTTAACTTAAGTTTCATCATTATACTAGGAATGCTAAATTAAAAACTTAAATTATTATCTAATACAAGCAATGAGATTATAGCTTTTAATACAGATTTATAAGGCAGCATGGAAGCCTATCAATAGCATGATGTGAGATATCAAAATTTGAGTCCATGTTTCCTGGGCAGAAGGCGGCTGTAGAAATAATACCTCGCAGTTAGCTAGTTATTTATCAGCTAAATAATTTTTTTATGGTCTTCACTAGAAGGAAAATTTTGTTTAATATGAGACAATCCTAAACACTGACCTTTCAAAAGAGATGGTACTGGAACGAACATAATTTTAAAAGACAGTAAGGCACCGGCTTCAGAGAGAAGTCATCCAAAAATTCTGAAGAAATTTGAGAAGCAAGTGGCTGAACTCTTCATAGTACGTATAATCAAATTCCATAAAACTGGAAGATAAGCAGTAAAAAGCTATGATAGAAACAAAACTGTTCAGAAACAGAGTTTATTCAGTATTTTTGTACTAGTTTTTGACCCATGTTGATCGTCTAAAATTTTGACTCTGCCCTTTGTACAGCTAAAGGGTGGAGTAGGGAAGCATTAGAGGTGCTGTAGCTGCTGAAAATACTACGTCCAGAAGGACTTTATCAGTGCAATCATTGATTTGCAAAGACACCATGCTATAAGACAAAGTCATGTGTTAACCACTGTAGATGGATTATTATGAGCACTTGAAAATTATACCAGTTACCTGAAGAGAGAAGTTTCAGGAGACAGCAGGATACAGGCCCTAGCATTATTTTTTTTTTTAGATTCTGACCTTAAGAGTCTGGTCTAAGCAGTTACTAGGTGTTAGAAACTGCAGTAAAGTTGTCTACACAAGTACATCGCTCTAAAGGATCTAATGCTGGCTACTGCCAGAGAGCAGATTCTGGACAGGACAAACGACATTTGAGACAACACTGCAATTCCTGTACAACTTCTGTACCCATATTGGACTTAATATGCCAATTTGCATATTCTTCTCTATTGATAACTTGGAAGTTACTAATGACTTCCAACAGCACAAATTATAAACTCTTTTGACACAGAGATCTGTCATGACATTTTAAAGGCCACTGAGAGTTTGCAGAAGACAGAATTAATTTTATCTCATGTTTGGTATTGCAGGAGTTCCAAGGCATTTAAATGTGGATCGCATTAAGGAAGACTTGATGAAAATTGAAGATGTTTATTCTATAGAAGATTTAAATGTTTGGTCTCTCACTGCAGGAAAAACAAGTGCCATAGTCCACTTGCAACTAGGTAAGCTGCTGTATAGCATAATTCTAAATTAAATCTAAGTGTAGAACCCCCCCCCCCCCTTCATATTGTTATTTAAGTTGAACCAGGAAACACCATTCTGGGGGAAAAAAAAAAACCCTACTAATTACGGTTTTGTACAGCAAGGTATAGAACGCATTGGCTCAGAAGGACACAGTGTAAATGAAAATTGTGCAAAGGAAATATATTTGTATTGAAACATTCAATACAGATTCTTGGGGGGGGGGCTTGGGGGAGAAGAAAAAAAAATTTCTCTCAGAAATTCCCTTATTTTGTCCAGGGAAGGACAGGGTGAAGTTCTAATGTGGAACAATCTGACATATGAATAATAAATATGTTTTGCCAAAATGTGCTGATTTAGATATCTAATGGTACCATGAATATTAATTCTTAGTAAGAAAGCTCAGTTTTTTGGGTGGGGTGGGGGGTGGTGTCAAACACGCACACTTTTATCAAGAGGTGATTCTAGTTAGAGGATATAGACCTAAAAGGTGTAAAATAATATATAGAGAGTACATAGTGACCACAGAACAGTATTAAATTAATGAGTGTGAAAAACAATTATTCTAGTTGGTAACACTGTGATAAATTTGAGAACAGCTGGATTGTCCAGGTTTCTTGAGGATTGAATTCTATTAATTATTTTCTTGACATTCCAGTTCCTGGTAGTTCATCTAAATGGGAGGAAGTTCAGTCCAAGGCCCGACACCTGCTGCTGAACACATTTGGAATGTACAAGTGCTCTGTCCAGCTTCAGAGTTACAAACAGGAAACGAGCAAAACCTGCGCAAGTTGTCAGAGTTCCAGTGCCTAATTTCATATGTTTTGGGAACTGCTGCCTTATTCTTTATCTTGTAGTCAAAGACTGAGAGCAATAAATGCAAAATGAAAATGATCAAATAGAAATCATTAATATGTGGATTTGTACCATGTAACATGCAGCAGGGAGAACTAGTGCTGCAAAAAGTGCAGTGGTTGCCCTACAGAACATGCATTTCAGTCTATCCCTTGTACTGGTTTATCCAATTTATTATGATTTTGAGACAAAGCTGTTTTCAGATTATTGTTTACAAACTGCAACGTGGCTCTGCAGATACCTCACAAATTACAGTCCATATTGTCCTTCAATAATATGTACCACAAAGTACCTGCACTCCAAATGGAGCATCAAGTATTCAGTATTTCAATTAAAGTCTCTAATGTTGATCATGCCAGGGTTCCATAATATATCATGATCCCTGAATTCATTATGCAGTATTTTTGCAATAGTAATTTTCATACAGTATCTTAAACCATAATGCATACAGTGCTAGTTGAATTCTTTTGGAAACTGTCTCTTTGGAGACACTGCAAAATACAGAATTCACTGTACCCAGACCAGAAAGTTAGCTTTAATCTGGGCACTCAGAGATCCAGACAGGAAGATCCTTGCCCAGACTTCTGGTATTTAACTAGAGACCCAACACTGGACCCAAAGTGTTTTAAGTGATCAGTTATCTTTAATGTATTTTAGAATAGGGTTTATACATTAGAAACAGGTTATTTATTTTACAAAGTTTTGACTTGCAAGATGAATTTATTATTAATAATATCTTGAATGTCAACATTTGATTCACATTAAAAGGCCAGTTGATTAGCACACATTCTAATTATAATTAATAAATGTCCTGTAATTGATCATTTTTCCATGATTGTTTTGTTTTAAAAGAAAAGTCAAATGATAGAAACTATGCTTGATGTGGAGATACTCTCAAACACAGTCTACAGACATGTAAAATACATGCATCTAACAGGAAAGTGGGGAGCAGAAGTTTTAGATATGTACTATTCCCTCAGTCACAGATGTCTGACCTTTTTTCATCTTTGCTTTGAGCACATGATGGCAGTATCCCGACAGGAATGCCACTGCAATAGCAGTCCCCACTACTTGGCTTTATGAATAAAGCAAAATCCAAGCAAGCTCAGTAACCTAATGGTGCTGGACAACAATATCATAATATTGTTTTCGACAACAATATAACAACCTACAGAGGTAGAAAGGCCTTTTCTTATTCATAGAGAGATGAGGCAATTTGAAAAGACTATTTATTCATCCGGACACCTTGAAGTTCACAAAACTGAATTGCTTAGCCTCATGGTGGAATCCCTGTACTTTGAATGTACATGGGATGATAAAACCTGACACTGAGCTATTATCAAGCTCCGATTTACACCCGCTTCTGAAGTAATTTCCATTGAAGAAGCTAAGCGCAACAAGAATATGACCTGCAAAGTTCAGAAGATGGGAAGAACTTGGCTTCAAATATTTTTTGCTTATTCTGTACTTTGATCTTTATGCAGAACTTCCACTGACATCAAAAGTAGTTCTCTATGTGGATCAGAAAGGAAAATTTTTGCCCAATAATGGATATTGTGATACTCAGCTGTGAATACTTAAGCTATTGCCTGTTTTGAAACTTGCTAGGGTTTCACATATTCATCAGGCTGGTTTATACCTGCAATTGGTGGTAACAGTCTTGGCTTCTTTTCTCCCCTTTTTTGAGGTAGGGGTCACATAATGAATTTTTATTGGTGAAAACTGACAGCACAGTATTAATTTGGACAAAGTACACATAACACTGGATTATGTTTATGTCTGTTCTGGTAAGAAATGGGAACACTTGAGTACAGCATGGGAGCACATACAGCTCAGAGGCAAAGTAGCACTGTACTTGGGAAGTTAATGCTTCAATACAAACACTATCATTAATTAAGTCATATCACAGTTCATGAAGAATGTGCATCCTGTCCTTACAAACTTACTGGAAAAAAAATACCACAAATAAACAACAGGTATTTTGCACATACTAATACTCAAATAGGTTTTAATTAAATTGGGGTTTACAATTGATGTAATTAGAAGTTGAAGTACAGTAGACATGTATTGTATTTGGAGTTTTTTAATAATTTACTACACATTTGTTTAATTGAAGAAAAAAGCAGAAGTGTGTTGCTTTATTGTGGGTTTTATTAAATCAATTATTAAACTTCACATTGCTGTCTTACATTTATTTGTATTGCTGTCTCTTGTCATCATCTTTGATTCTTACAGCAGCTGTTTTTTGAAATGTCTGAACACTCAAGCTTAACTCAGTTTGGAGATGCTATATATAGAATGAATTATGTCTCCCTCTTCAGTCAGAAGAATTTAAGTCTTGTTATTTCCCAAGCAATAATTGCACTTTAGAAAATATAAGCTGACAAAGTATGGTGAAGGATCAGCCATAAAGCAACTGGCAAAACATTCTTGAAACCCTACATTCACCCTTGAGGGGCCCTTGTTATCAAGGTCTATAGACTGGAAGGAGTTCAGAGAAAAAGCAACAGAAGATGAAATGAGAATAAAGAATAAAAGAGTCAGTGCTCAGGGAGCCTCTGAAGCATACATTCCCTGTATTAAGGTCTAACTAAACTCACATGGAAATGTATATCTGTGTGGCCTATCTCTAATCCTTTTCTTATTCTTTTTGAATTATTCAGGGCACAGGTTGTCTGGCACTGCTATGTTTAATGTAAGAATCCAGTATTCTTCTGAATCTGCTATTAATCAGCATCAAAAGGAATATGCATATTTTCACTTATAATACTCCAAGTGATGGAATAAATGAGCGCAACAGAACTATAAAAATTACCAAGTAGAAATAATCAGTACACTTACTTATAAGGCTAGAGAAATACTCAGAAAATAACACTGATTTGCAAACAAACTACCAGGAATTTATGATCTAATACACAGTAACAGTACTCTGGAAGCATAAGTGACTATAAAAGAAGACAAGTTATTTTTATAGACATTGCAAGGTCATTTTCAGTACCAGCTTAGAGGAGAAGGGCCTTAGTATAAATAAGGTCTAATGTCTTTCCAAGCAGCTCTCCAGCACATCCAGATTATTTCGCATGGCAAGGATCATCTACACCATTCTTTTCCTTCTACAAAATCCTCTGCTTGAAATGAAAATGCATTTACTTAATGGGATTTCTCTCTAACCAAGAGACTTGTAAGATTGGAGCAGGTTTCCACAACTAGTATCCCTGCTTTCCACAGCAGTGCTGCAATGCTCTCGCTGACTGAACAGCTGAAATCCTGTGAAAATTCTGCCACCTCTAACAGTCTACATTGGGAAGAGATTTTTCCTTTCTTAATCTCTGATTGTCACCCATCCTTTTCTAAAGCATAGATACAGCTTTGATGACAACCTACTCATATGAGTCAATGAAGCATTTTTATATCGAGTAGACTGAAAACCCTCACATCCCACTCTTCTATTCTGAAATGTTCTTATCCTAAGAAGAAAATTAACAGAAACCCATCTTGTTTCTTAATGTTTTCCTTGCTTAATTCTGTGGGGTTTTTTGTTTGGGTGGTTTTGTTGGTTTTTTTTTTTTTAAATTGTATTGACATTTAGTCTCTTCAATACCAGCAGCATTTCTTTCTACACCAGCAGAATTACCATTTAAAATGTCATACCTGAATCTCATCTTCAATTACTTTACTACTGTACGTACCTGCTATTTCTTCCAGAATCACTCCCAATTGGCAGAATGACTAAGAAAAGCAGTAGGCTAGCATTTAAAAGTAGTTTTCTGACATAAAATTAAAAAAAAACCATAAGACACCCACCAGCTAATGAGCGGTAAGTCTTTTGTTCAGGTATTTGGCAGAATCTCATGACAACACTGTGGTGAGGCTGCCTAGAGCAGGGCTGTTAAGTATTATTTCTCTCTACAGATACAAGAATTTCATAAATGAAGATAGGTTGTTGGGTAATTAGATATGATATGTACTGCAGCAGCTTCCTAGACTTCAATAAGCTAGTCCATTGCTAGAGAAGTTCCCTTGAGTTCTCAAGGGGAGGGGACAATTCACTGTAAATACCCAGCTCATTTCCCTCTATCCATCCAAAATGGTGTCGCCAAGCTCTTTTTTCTTTCTGGTTGCTCCAAGCACATTCGGTTGTTACAGGAGTTAGCACACCTAGCTCAAATGTCATGTTTCATCAGCACTTCGCATTACGCCACCACTCTGCTTCTCTCACCTTATTTTCTTGCGATACTCTACCCTCTCCACAGTTTCACTAATAATGTCCAGCTTGTACCCTGTGCAACTGCCGTTTACATGGTCACTAGGAGCTTCTCATGCACCACTGGGTGTGAAACACCCCCAAACAACTTGTAAGGCCTGTTCTATTCAAATACATGCTTGCCCAAAGTCCGTTTCCTCTTTGATCTCTAGATGAAAAAAAACTTCTAGCCATCAAGTTGCTAACTCACAAGGAAGACCTAATCTGAAAGCCTCTAGATTCACTTTCTACCTTAAAAAAAATAAAACAAATGTCCTCTATCTTCCACACCCTCAATCCCCTTTCCAGCTTCACCTCATCCTCCCCGTCTTTGTAATACATCATGCTGGGCACTAACGAACACTCTCTGTGCTCTGGAGCTAGCAAATCCCCTTGTGTTCTACTCTTCTCATTCCATTTTCCATGGCTGAATGCTCTGGGAAGGACCATACATGCTCTTTCGTTCTATGAAATACGTGACACAACTTTGGAAGCTGCTAGAATAAATACTTATCTTTTCTATTTGCTGCTATCCAGCTTCCACAGCAATCTGCTCTTATAATGCACACATGCCTGCCTTCTATGTTTACAGCTGTAAAATAATGACATCCAAATCAATATTTTTGCTCTTCTATCTCTATTTTCCTTTTCTCCATCATGTTCTGCTTTTTTGTCTCAGTATCACACAGTTTCAAAATGACTAGCGCTAAATGTACGGGACAAAATAACTTAATTGCTTTTATTACAGTTACGAAGCATTTACACCTTTTATGGCATCAATTTCTGTAGGAAAAAAGTATTTCATAAACACAAGCATAATTTTATCCATATGATGACTGCTTTATGATTTCCTTACTATTATACCCGGTGAAAAGATAAGTTGTTTTTCCGATTGTGACTAGCCAGTACATGAGTGTACATAAAACCAGTTAATGCTATCTGTCCAGAGGGTGTTTCACATTAAACTCAGTACTGATATATACAAGGATTTTTTATTAAGCTGATGAATACATAAAAGCAGCCAGATGCCAAGCGGACAAGAAATATGCTTTTCTCTCAGGCGCATTAAAAGCACCCAAGTCCCTGCACTCTTCCTATTTCTTTTTCCCCAAAACACAAACACAGAAATTATCTAATAAATGCCTAAATAAATTGATGAGATGTAAATGTAAAAAATAGCTATTTAATTCTAGTAACTGGCCTTTTAAATTACAATAGAATTTTTGCGAAAAACACCATAAACAAACATTTTCATAGTTAAGATGATGCTACATATTTGAACCTAGCATACAATTACTCTTGATTTTTTTATAGATTTCATGTGTTCCCTTTTTCCAAGCCCACTGTAAGAACAAGTCTGACACAAAACTGTACAGACAAATAGTCTTCCCTCTGAACTGTCAGCCTTCAAGGCCTTTCCCGAGTTTACCAGGAGATGGTGCACTAGTCCCAGCTTTAATAAAAAGAGCTGTGTACTGAGTATAACTATTCAAACTTCTACTTGTCAAAGGAATATACTTTGTTGCAAATTTTTAAAAAGTCTTATTAGTAAGTAAAAAAAAGTCTTAATTTTTCCTAAGGATAACACACGGGATTTAACTTTATCATGGATGCAATAAGGAAAAGCACAAACCTAGCACAGATTTGCTAATCAATTACTGGGAAGGGCTTAAGATACTTCTTAAAGGCCTATACAGGTAAATATCATGGAACACAACGCACAAATGCCTCCCTCCAGTTCCAAGTATGTAATAAAAAAATTGTATGAGTGGAAATTAGTTGTAGCTATGGGTATCTGAAATGCAATTAGAACAAATTATATTCATTAATGTAAACAATATAAGCTATCATGCAAGCCCTTTGTTTCTATGAAAATAAGTATTGTTTCTTTGGGGCGCTGAATTCATGTTTCCAGGACAACAGATACTTCCATCTGAAACTGTCTGCTTTTTTATGAAGGATCTGATGACACTTTCAATCAGAAACATACACGGAGGGAAGCAATTTTGTTTCAAAATAGGCAGATACAATTATAAATGTAGAATATCATTGTGTTTACACACTGCTGCAATTGCAAGTATAATGTTGTCTTTTGATCTAGTTGAACAGGCTTCACAGAGAGAAAATACAGATGACAGAGGCTGAAAAACTCAGAACCACAACTTCCTTCCAGTAAGTCTTCTTTCATTTCTTCAAGCTATTAAGCAATTCTGTATTTTCTAAGCTTCTGCAGAAGACACACACCTCCAATTGGAAACGGAAATTGCCCAACCAATTACAGACACTGGTTTCTTTCTGCTTAGATATTTGCTTTAAACGTAACTTAGATGGAACAAATTATGATGGTTTTCAGGCAGCCTAGCTGCTTGGACTTGCCACAGAGCAAAGGTCAAGTCATATCATAGGAAATTTAAAAGAAACTAATTCTTTGCATACCAGAAAGTTAAAGGGCCACGTGCAGTGATCTGTAAATGAAGATATGTTTTAGATACACTCACTTGTGGATAACTATGCAGGATATCACATTATATTAGATCTATTAACTGTCTTTGTAAAGCAGCATATTATTCTTCCACACTTGGACTTACTACATCTGAAGTTGCTCTGGAGGAATGATCGAGGGAAGAGGTAATCCCTGATTTTAGCCATCAGAGATCGAAAGAAACAGCTCACAGAGCAGGAGTAATAACAAAATTAAATCCTACTAATAGGCCCACCAACTGCTATGGCTAAGTAAGAGTATTCATACTGCAGTTTGGTTGTGGTGGTTTTTTTTGATACTTCGTTGATGATACAAGGTGTGTTTGTGTACAAAAGAGGAAGGAGGAAAGAAAACAGATAAAGACAGATCATGTGGGTACTGGAGCAACTGAAAAACATTAGACTCCATTACATTACCATGCAGCCAACTATGGAGCATACTAATATTTCTGGATCAAATTGTGGTGGTCACAAATGAAGTCAGTACCAATTTCTTTTACAGATTGCAGCATTAGTTGATCTGTTGTGCAGTTCAACTGGGATGTCTGATGTTAGTCATTTTTCTCTTAAGCAAGGTACGTTTTACCCATCTAGCCCACACCACACACATACGTTACTGATGCTAAGAAAAAAAAAAAATTGGAGCGTTACCCTCATCTCCCTTCTTTGTTGGGTTGCCATATTTTTATCTCTTTAGTGAAGAAGAAAAAAGCCCAATAGGTAAAGAAGTTCTCTTAGCTTTTGCCTTTTGTAACTCTGATTACACATTTCTTCAACAAATGCTCATCTCTAGCTGCAGTAATACCTTTGTGCTTTAGTGTTTGTTATTGAGGAATGTACATTACATGTGTGGTACAGCCAAACAGACAACTGTGAGGATTTCTAAAAACAGATAGGAAGGTCAAACACTTTGGTTCTTTATTGAGTGAATCAATCTATGACTTAGGCGGCAATTTTGTTTATTTAAAGCACTCGCCCACAGAGGGTATATACATTTGTCCTTTACACCTATCAAAAAGTGATACACTCAACACACACCTCAAACAGAAACTTCCATGTATCACCCTGTTCTGCATACTACAAAAGCTTCCTCTTTGAACTAATACACATAGAGGAACTTGAGCAAAGACATGCCTGATCCTTAAATGTTTTTATTTCTCTTAAGGAGAGAATTTTCAAAAACCACGTACTAGTACATATACACCAACCACTAGAAGTTTTGTTATATTAATTCCATGCCCCCCTGAAATCAGTATAAGAACATTCCCATAACTTCAAACTAATTTTCTTTTACATCTACTTTGTACAACATGGTATTGTAATATTAAAATTATGGCTAAGAGTTTGGCGATGAGGTAATGAACAGAACTGCAAGTCATCATGACTAGGATTTTGCTGTGTATTTCTGCTTTTGGGAGTAAGGTGGATACCGCAGCCTAAGCCAAACTCTGTTTTCTGACCATAGCAGGTTTCATTCAAAGCACTTCACAAGAGGAAAAATAAAAGACAGTAAAGGCGGCATAATGCTAATGTATCATTTAATAACGCTAACAGCATTGGCAGCATAATGCTAACAGTAATTTTAAAAAATATTCAGGCTTTACTGAATTATAAAGAAAGTCATACAGCAGGAGGGAGAGATGCATCATTAAATGAAACATTCTTAACAGCTTTAATAGAAAAACTGCTTTCCCTTTGTTTTGATATAGTGAATCAATGATTTATTACAAGTAGATGACTTTGCTTTTCTTTGGCAAACTGATAAGATTTTCCTGTTACTACTGGGGATTACAACTATCTGGATTTTCTGCATTTACTTCCTTGTTCGTGCAGTAGCAGCAAGTCTGGTAAAGGATGGTGTTATTAGTGACCTGCCTACTGCAAATACATTTATTTCAATTAAAGAAATGCCAACAGGAAATCAAGAATGAGAAAATTTTCCTAAAGTTGAAAGCTTAAACATATTTATTTACACTTAAGAAATTTTTCAAATTTGTGTGGCTTTCTGACCTCTCAGTTAATCTGTTTGCATCCACAGCTACCCCCATTTGCCCTCTATACATCACACAATGTAATATTGTGTTGAAATAAACTGCATCTGTTAATGCATCATGTTGACCCTACATGAATTTTGCAATTAAAAATCCACATATTCTACAATACTGAAACAGGAAGACAAAGAACTTCAGCTTTTCACAAACACTGTGCTGTTAACAATCTGTGTAACAATCTAGTGGGGTGATAAGGTGGGCGTTCCTCACTTACACTCACAACGTGCATCAGTCCTTTCCAAAGATGAAATACAGTTCTGTGCAAAAGGCCAATGAAGCACTCGAGCCCACAGTCACTAGCAGTCCACCTCTGGTCTACCAGAACAGATTGGTCTCATGCCAAATACCAAACAAAAGAGTAAAATGATAAAAAGTAGCTTGAAAATCAAAGAGTCCTGGAGAACAGCTGTAACCATAAAGTGGAATGGCAGGCAGCTCTGCCTTGTGACTGCATCATTTAATACATGTTCCTTTACGCAATGCTGACTGGATTGCTACCGAGCTCTGGTCCCCACAGTCTATTTTTGGTGCTCTATCCTATTGACTTTTCCTCCTGAGTCTGTAGATCCTCAGTTTGCCACCATCTGGTAACAACAGTGCCTGTGCAGAATTCCCACTCACTTCAGCAGGGAATTCTGCTTTAAAAAAAATCAATTGCTGTGATAAAGTCCCAAGTTTAAGAGCTATCATCTCCTGGCCCTGCTTCAGCAACACTGGGGGTCAGTGAAGTCAGCAAGTCTGGCTGACTGAGAGCTAAGTGAGTTTGAACTTAAAGAAATTACATTTTCCAATTTACTCAAAAAGTGAAAGAAAATACACAAATGAAAAAGCTGTTTCACAGCTGTTGCCTGGACTGCAACTATCATGGTCTGCAAGGCTACAGGAACCCTGATGATTTATAGTGTTTAGGATTAAAAACTGCCAGACCACTTCAGGTTTGGAGTTACAGAACACGAACAAGTTATTTTGCCATTTTCTTGTAAGGAAACAACCAGATGAATCAAATTTCAATAACAGAACAGCTCTTACTCAAAGCAAGAAATATTTTGATGGACATGGGTAGGGAACACACAGTCTCCCATAATATTATTAGCAGACACGGCCTTTATTTTTCTGCAGTAGCAAAATTAAGAGATAGCTTTCAAAGCAATGGACCCTACCAACCAACATAACATTAATATGTTAAAAAATTTAAAGAAAAACTGCAAATGTTTTTATGTGAGTCTATTAAAAGACAATGCATGCTTATGTATGTGACCCAAATTTCTTTTTTTTCAAAATGGAAAGATAACTCTTAAGTATTTACTGTTATTTATGCATATACTGAAAATCAACAGACTCCTGCTTGAAGAGTTTACAGACTATGCATCCTTACTGTTACTAGTAAGGCTCCTCTTTTTTTTTTTTTTAAGAATCATCCCGATGGTGCATTTATTACAATACCATCAGCATAAATAAAACAAAGCAGAACAGGGTGGAGGGAGAAGGAAAACACACATTACAAGCAGGGCCTTTTTTGCTTGATTTCTGAGTTTAAATCACCAGCCTAATTATATTCTGATCTACTCATTTTACATGTGTAACTTCCTAGAACACAGTGCAGGTGTACTAATAAATAGTAGTAACAGTAGAAATAAAATAGGCCAAGAAAATTTTAAGACTTTCTGATGTGTTTGTTTTGGCGGGCGAGGCAGAACGAGATTTGGCAAGAAGAAAAGATGTGTCAGCAAGGGAAAGAAGGAAGGATTCTCAGTAGAAAACAGGGAGGAGGGTGTGGGAGACAGAGAGCAAGTAATACCAGAGTCTAGTACAGTCCAGATCAAATGCTTCAAGTTGAAGAAACTGATTTTTCTACTGCTTCTCAGCTAGTAAAACTGAAAGCACATTTATCTGAATTTTAGCAGACATGCACAAGCACTTTCGAAACCTTATAGAAACAAGGTCACAAAGATGACTAGCTTTATCTTAAAAATGCTGCATCACGAGGTCCAAATTATTTATACAGAACACTTTTTAGGGAACGTTACACGTGGTCAAATCTTGGCCAAAAGCAGCAGAAATGTATCATCATCCAGGACAGGCGCACACCTCCAAGCCTAGCACCAAGGTACCGCTGTGGCAGGAGGCCCAGCACCACACATGGCCTGTCTCTGGCCCTTGCTGTCACTGGCTGCTATGCAACCTGTCCGGTTCACCAGAAGCCACAAACTATACGTGCACAAGCCAGGACACTTGACTGATGCACCCCAGAGACTACAGACACGCAGCCTGAAGAGCAGCGGCCTGCTGTGAAGAAGGCAGTGTTCAGCACCACCTGAACGGGAGGGCCATGGCCATGGCCCACAGCACCTGCATGATGCATTGGGCCAAGCCTTGCAAGTCTTAAATGAAGAGAAAACCAAACCAAACCTTTTGTGCATGCTCCCACTGTTAACAGATAAGGGTTTTTAAAAATTATTTTTCCAGACTGGCCGCGTCACCTAGTATGTGGCCTATATGCTGAAGGCCAGGCAAATTATTTCTAGGAGTCTCACTTGCTAACACAGCCCCACACCAATTAAAGCTCTGCCATCCCCCAACACCCGAGTTACAGTTTTCTTACAACTCCCTCATTCGCCACACAAATCCTTTACCTTGCACACTGTTGAGTACCTAGGCAGCATACTACCACAGGAAGAGCGCTCAACTCCCCTAACCACACACCTGGAAATCTGACATTAACACAAAACCCGGAGCGGGAGGTTTGCTTTGCTTGTACCTGTTTTTTTAGCAAGAGAGAGGCCTTCTCCCCGCTGCAATAACCAGCGCTGCTGAAGGCTCACAGGCTTTAGGCGGCCCCACAGGCGCTCTGACAGCGATGCCCGGCGGGGCTCGCCCCCCTCGGCCCCGGGACGCGAGGGAGCTGCCCCCGCCGCGCTCCTCAGCGGCGGCCCGGGGGGGGGGGGGAAGGGAGATGAGGCGCTGAGAAAAGCCCCCCCGCCCCCGCGGGCGGCCCGGCACCCCCTCCAATGAGAGGCCGCGGAGGGAGGCGGCAAGGGCGGGAAAAGCGGAGGGGCGGCTGCCTCGCGCTGCCTCACAGCCCCGGGGCCGCGGCGGGCGAGGGCTGCGGGGCAGCTTTTCTCTCCTGATGGCGTCGTTCGTCACAGGCCCCTGGCTCTCCGCGTTGTATGACCGCACGTCCCTCGTGAGCCCTGCAGAAGGACATTACATCCCCATTAACAGCTCTGCCCAGAACATACACGCGACAAGGTTATCTAAAAGTAAAAGCTAATTAAACCAAAATCCTTTGGTCACCAGGTCAAGGTACAGCATAAATAGGGTTGGTACAGCCGCCGTGAAGTGCGCTGTAAAGGTGTGTGATCTTTGATCGGGGCGAGGCGCCACAGGAGAACGGCTCTTTGGACTTCCTTTGAAGGGTGCAATTAGCGGTGATGGCTGTTTGACGATGGGAGATCGCTTTCAGCAAACAACCTGCCCGCTCTCTATTCACATCGGCACCTGAAGGTCAATAGTTACTTAGTCCAGCTGCAGGGAGCCGAGTCCACTGCCTTGCGAACGCTTTATTTCCATCTCAGTTATACTTTCAGGTGATCTCGTTATCTTGTGCGCTCCCCGCCCGGCAGGGATGTGCTGTACAGCAAAGACTGCAGACGGCGAATTAAAACTGTGCTGAGTAGCGTGGCTGTTTGTTTAATCTGAAAGCTTTTTTGGGAAATGTCCAACACCAAATATTGGCTGGATCCAGCCTATCATTCCCATTACTCTTGTTTGTTTTCTACACCTAGTCCTAGGGACAACCACCCTCTGCACCGATGGAGACAGATGATAACTGCGGGATGAACAATTTTCTTTAATGATTACATCAGGCCCCTCTGTGAGTTACTATTTTCTACAGAAACCACACGCACCAATGAAGTAACTAGATAGTATAGTACTATACTAATAGCATCTTGCAATAGAGAAATGCAGGGGGTAGGGTACATCAGACACAGAAATGCTGACACCAGGGCTATCAGATGCAAAGAAAACCAAATCAAAACAACAACATAGCTCTTGGATAACCACAACGATACCAGATCTGCGGTTAAGGCCTTTAAGTACTATTGTAGTAACAAAAATTAGTAATTAATGATTGCATGTATACTGCAGAAAGTAACCTTCTATTCTTCCAGAAAGTTATTTACAGACTACTTGACAGCCACCTGCAGTTAGTAAGCATGACCATAGATTCTAATAATGCATTTCTAATGGTGATTAGAACCATTAAAAAACATTTCTAATGGTTTCTAATCTATATTTGAAACTAACAAGCCAGTGAGCATTTTAATTTAACTTTGTAATTAATATTAAAGTTGGAAGTGATACAGTTCCATGGAAAAGTACTAGACAGTATAAGCAAAGATAGTGATTGTTAAAAACAAACAAACAAACCAACCAACCAACCAAAACCAAGAAGAGAATGGAGTAGGAGACAAAATGGAGAGAACAGAATGGAGAAAAGGAAGAAAGTTGCTGTATTATTTCAACAGCCTTAAATTGTCCGTGGAATAAAAAGTCATGGGTTTGCATAAGACAGGACATGGAAGTCTTACTGTTCTCATAAAAGTCAGCTCATAAAATTCAGCTAATTAAGTCTTTACTGTCTTAACTCTGATGTTTGTAGAATAAGGCAACAATTTGTATATTGCTTTATAGATTTATGTTGAGGGGGGGGGAGATACAGTAATTTTTCTTGGTGGGCTCTACTTCCAAGAAAAAAACCTCATCTATGCAGGAGACCAAGTATTTTTAGGGACAGTCTAAGAACGCACAAAATTGTCCCAAGAACTTTAACAATACCCAGTCTTTTTGAAGTGCAGAAAACCTTTTTGATTTCTCACATTATGTGAAAACCCTCCCCACAAATCTACATTTAAAAAAAAAAAAAAGGAGCAGCTAACAAAGCAAAACATTCTATTACCTTAGCTATTATGCTTCAGGACAGGATGAGAGAAGCAACAACCTGTGACTGATGGCAGTCACACTGCTTAATGTGCTACTGCAAGACACCACTGGAAAATAGTTAAGTACAAAAATTATGTAAAAATGACTTACACTTATTTCCCTAATGTTGACAGATACTTAGGTCATAGTATTTACAGACCATACAAGTGATTTACTGAAGAACAAACTAATTTAATTCATGCATCAACTCAAGAGCACAGCACTTTTTATTTGATACAGTCCAGTAAAAATATGGAAATACAGAATAACTTACAGAAAATATTTTAAAATGTTTCTCTATTAAGATACTTAAAACTTGTGTTCTGTGGAGCACTGGATTTTTGTGGTTATATGCTGTCCAATCATCTTGTAATGTCATTCCTTAACATGAAAGCTAAGAACATATTCTGAAGTCTTGTAGTTCCTGTTACTCTTAAAGATAAATACTGCTGAGTCATCCTTACTTGATAAACAAATATTTACGCTGCATCTGCATACAAGTATGGGATAAAATAGCATTTTAACTTTTTTTTTTTCCCAGCATCAACAAATCTGAATAAGACAAAGCTTCTGAAGCCAAGCTACCTTAAAATTCGTGAGACAGCTTTACTAGTTTAAGTTTTGTCTTTGCTGCAGCAGAGTAATCTAAAGCACTTCACTATTTCCCACTTACAGGGACTTTCTCCAGTTAGGAGTTGTTTCACTTTTGCTTTCTTCCTCAAAGAAAGTAATATGCATTCTGCAGATCCATTGTAAAAGAAACTGTGTAATATACTGTGCAACTGCTTGGAAGGGGACACATACTGAAAATATCCACAAAAGGACTGTTCTACCACTGGATGCATGTATTGCCTCATTAATTTACTGGGGGTCTGCCCATTACATTCTTTCCCTGGCCAACCCATAAGAAAACACACAGATGCTTAAAGAGGAACTGTCTCTTCATAGAATCATCGTAATTTTAACCTGTTATTTTCTCTTCGTTAAAGCAAATGTCCTTAATAGCATGTATCTACAAATGTTTAAAAATATTGCTAACTGTGCAGTACATTTGAGCTTGCACATGAACTACCTTGCATAAAAAGAAATTAACATTACGTAATTAGTTTTGGATAATGCAAGTTTCCTAATTCTAGTAACTTTTTCTAAATTTAAACACTAACAATATTTAAACACAACAGAAATTATCTGATTTCCAATTCCCTTTTAGCCACGCTTAATTCTTATGTTCTAATCCTGCAGTCTCAAATACACTCTTAAATAACCTACTGGACTCCTCAGTAGGTTAAGGTGAGCACAAGTAAAAGTTTTAGTATTAGCAGTAGAACACTAGTTTTGACTTAAATTGTCATCACATCTAATGTAGAAAATTAATTCAAGTATACTTTATGACCATGTATGTTGCCATACAAAGGCATCATCTGGCTATGATGACTATTTGGTCTGTATACAGCATTGAAATACAGTATAGAGAGGGAGCAGACCAGAAATCCCAATGTAGAAGGGCTTTTGGGTAATTTCCATTTATGGAATTTACATGGAACGTTGTAAAAATTTTAAACATATTTTAATTAAAAGATATAAAACTACAAAATTAATGTATTTTGAGAAAAATTAAATTCTACATAAAGTCTGAATGCTTTTTCCATCTATAATTACCATCTGAATATTCAACATTTGACATCATGCCTACTGAAAATGAATATTTGAGACAGATTTTTGGACTATGTGGATGTTGTATGCCAACTTCTAAAGCAACATGAAACTCCTCATCCAGAGTCCAAAAAATGTAGGGAGACCCTAAAAATGTAGCAGAAGCATTTCCGCACACTGATTTCAGTAGTCAAGTTTGTGCAGAAGTGATTCCACTAGATTCATAGGGTACCTTTTTGAGGCAACAGAAGCTTGTTACTTCGTAAGCTTTCTGACATTTTCCAGCTCTTCTATGGGTTTCCATTTCTGATGGATTGTTAATAGCTGGAAGAAATTAAAAGGAAAATATGAATTAAATTAGCAAAATCCCAGTGAGCATTTGCTCCACTCCCACCCCCCCGTATCATACATCAATTTATCAGTGAAGAAGGATTTCTAGTAGCTTTACATTTTCCTTTAGAAGTACGCAAAAATAGCAACTGATGACATATTAAATAATTTGTTGAAGAAAATCACTTGGATATTAAATAAATAATAATGCCAAATAATTTTATTTTTCCTTATCGTAGATGCTCCACTAAACTAAGATTTTTTTTTTCCTTCAGGCTGCAGTACTCAAAAGCATTCTTAGTCAATTTCATAGTTCAGGAACAAGGCAAAGGTAAACAGCATTTCCTCTACACTCCAAATTTCCACTGTTATCAATGGAATTGAGTAAATGGATGTTGGGGGAGGGGGGGTACACCAACCAGAAGTACATCATAAATTCAGGATCAGACCTAGAATGTAATAGCTGAATCCCTATCATTAATACAGAGAAGATACTTTATGTAAAGTTATAAATTAAGCAGTTCCACTTTTAAATAGATAATACGTCAGCTTCACATTTGTTTCCTCACTAATATTTTGCTAGTTCTTACACATTTAAACAAAGTTATTGTGTTTGAAATATATGCTATTTGTACACGTTACCTTCTGAGGCTTGGTAGGCTCGACAGTTTCCCATGGTTCTGGATTGCCACTCTTGTTAATGCTTTAAGAGAAGATAAACCAAAACAGGTACTATGTTTTAGGGTGTGATCTTGCATACATTTTTCTTATATGAGCAGTCTATTGTCAGTAGAACTATTTATGTAAGTAAGTAGTTTCCTGAAACACAACTTTACAAGTTTGGGCATTTCTTTTTTAAATTTTGGGTAGGAATCAATAATGGCTTGCTTTATTTGCAGCTTCCAAAGCACCAAACAAGCCAACATTGTTCAGGTATAATGTGTTATCATAAGGGAAGCAAGCTGAAAAACTAAAACTGAATAAAGACACAGAGAAAAAGTAAGGAGATTCTTACCCTGACAGCTAAAATGCCTATTCCAATCACTTTAAAGTAAATATAAAAATTCCCCAAAGCTTAAAGAGTATAGGACTTAGCTCCAATTATTAGCCCAGCCATTAAAATATTAACTTATTGTAAGTTCATATTATCAAACGCTGTTCTTCATATACAAGTCAATAGCCTGGCTGCAACATATCTGCATGTCATCTACCTATCTGATTATTTGAAGTTCTTCAGAAGAACATTTAAAACCTATTACACCTAAAGCAAAGAAAAAATATAATTATTAAATAAAAAGTTAGGAAATAATTTGGACTACGCTCCAAATTAATTAATTTTTTTCAGTATTCACAATCTGCAGATATCTTAGTCATTACTAGTAGTAGTCCGGAACATCGCCACGGATTTTTATTTTTTTTCTTTTGGTGCAAAACATGATGCTCAGATACCTCCGTTGAACAAAAAATGGTTAGTGTAAACTCCAAGCAATAAGTATTTTGCTTACATCACATCGGATTTGCTGAATAGGGAATAGACAGAAAAAGAGAGCGCCCCAACTGCTGCAAAGGACACGACTCCAGCCAGGGGAATGAGCTGAAAGACAAAAAACGGAGAGTTGAAGAACTAGTGTCCTGGCTACAGAGCCATGAATAGGGGCAGCGAGGGTTACAAGGAGCTAAGGTGTGATTCCCTGTTACGGTACATTACCCCTATATTACTGTTTGCACCACCTCGCTTCCAACGCGTGGATTTCAACTTACACGCATCCCCTGCTCTCACCATTTCCTCTATAAGGTGCTCGTTATTACATGGCAACCCCCGCGCGCCTGCTTGAGCCAGCCGGCATCCCCTCACCCACAGGGGTTATCACAGACCCAACGCCTCTGACAAACTTACTTCTTTTTTTGCTTTTAGTATCTGGAAGAAGCTCGTGTTCATCCTCGCTGCGGCTGCGGACCTGGAACAAACGGTTCCCTGTTACCGCACCCCGGCTGCGGAGCCACCCCGGTTGCGGGGCCGCCGGCCCGGGGGAGAGGGAGGATGCCTCCGTTACCTGGCAGGGCGGAGAAAAGCCGGCAGCGCTTCCGACGGGCACCAGCGCCGGGGCAGCGTGCTCTCCGCCTTTTATACGCCCGGCAGCGCTGCCTGTGCCCCAACGCATGGAGGCAGGACGCCCGCCCGCCCGCCGCGCCGCGCCCCTCAGCCCGCGCCCCGCGCCGGCAGGGCGCCCCCCAGCGGCCAACGCGGGGAGCAGCCCGCGGGCGAGCAGCGCCGCCCTGCGGCCCGTGGCGGGCGGGCCAGTTCCGGGTCTCACACCGGAGCTGCCCGGAGGCGCTTTTCCCGCAACGCTTCTCTCCGTTACTGCGTTCCTCAAACCCTGCTTCTCCGTTTGCCCCTTGTCTTCTCGTTTGTCTCCTTCTCCAGGCAGTTGCCTGAAGAACACCGTAGCTAGGCAAATGCACAGGCAAGGCCTCGGCCTGCCTCTTTTCAGAGCTCAGCAAGGTGTGTGTAGTGACCAAAACAGGAGCCCGATGTCACTCCGTCCCCTTCTGCTGCAACAAAAGCTTAACCCTGGCACAGATTCTTGTCACCCTACTGTGTTACGCAGCTCCTATCATTTCCCAATACCCCACAGTCTGAGAAAAACTCCTACCGCAGGCAGGCTGGAGGTACATGGTGCCAGCAGACTCCTCCTGTCAATCTGTTCCTACCTTTCCCTCTTGCCCACCAGAAAGCAGTAAGAGGAAGGAGAGGCTGCCTTTACTGGATGCTCTGCTGGCTTCGTGTAGCAAGGAGGGGACACGACAGGGCACAATTAGCGCGGCTGGTCCTTTTAGGGAACGAGTACAGAAGTTAAGCAGCAGCATCTTTGAAACAAAGGAGCTGACAGCATTTTGCTGTCCTAACAACTTCCAGGTCTGGCAATTCTAAAGCAACGCTCTCAAACGCTGGAAAGCAAAATAGAGAGTTACCTTGAAGGTCTTCATACTTTATCTCCAGCACTACTGCTGAGAAACCTTTGGGTGTTTGGGAAGTTCACTGGCACTGGCCTACTTGTTGCCAGCAATAAAGCAGCAAGATGGTCCTTCCTTAGAAAACGGTGATCAAAGCCACCGAGCTGGAGGACAGTCGTTTATATCTGAACCCTTTCCTAAGTTACAACGGCTTCTACTACTACCCTTTGCCCTCTGCAGTCGCTAACTGCCTTGGAACTTCCTTTCGTGATCCCTCTCACTGTAAACTGCACTGCAGCGTAGGCC
The DNA here is from genome assembly GCF_026419915.1 of Harpia harpyja. NCBI lineage: Eukaryota > Metazoa > Chordata > Aves > Accipitriformes > Accipitridae > Harpia > Harpia harpyja. Next base: position 27,167,658 of record NC_068953.1, read on the forward strand.
CTAGTGTCCCTGTTATGAGAAAGAAGTATTTGCTAATGGGTTTATAACTTAAGAACCTCAGCTGAAATAAGAAACTATCTTTGACAGTGGAGTATTTTGTTCACAAGCATTTTCATGGGGAAAAGGAAAAAATAATTAAAAAACTACCTACCCTGGTAAAGTTAAAATGCACAGTTAGATACATGTAGTAACAATTTCCTTTGATTTATCTGTGTATTTAGAAGGCGACCTACAAAAAAATATTGTCAAAGAACGGTTGGGTGGGGAAAAGAATTCTGCAGGAAGTGTTATAAAGCAAACTCCCTTCTCTAAAGAAGAAATTATTATAATTTGAGTTGATGACAGACTTAGTATCTGCTTACTCAATCCAAATCTTTGTACACTAAGAAGTAACTGATCTAAAATTAGTCCCAAAACCCCAGACTCCCAAACTTACAACAAGGTATTACTATGTTACTGACAACCTTTTCACTGCGGCTATATTTTGGAATCTGCTTCTAAGAAAGCAAGCCTGTGGATACACACATATAAAACACCTTACATTTTATATAGTATGGGACTTACTTCCTCCTATTTAACATTCTGAAAGCTTTTCTATTTGTTAAATATTCACTGTCCTTTGGAGACTTCACAACACATTTTAAATTAAATATTCTTCTTATGCCAGTGTTTGTTCTGAAAAGTGGGACATCTACAGTAACTAAGCTGTTCCACAGTGCTTTATCTAAGTATCTCAATTACTCATTTCATCAGATGGAAACCTAGCCAAAGCAAACAAGATTTTAATTTATTCTCCATTGTTGAAATCACAGATTTTTCACAAGTGAAATTTTACTCTATTTCATACACACTGAAAACTACAGTAGGTACAGTATTAAAAAGCAGGAAAGATGTAAGCCATTGCAAAATCTTTGCAATATATTTTACAATACCTATGCCACATCACTCCTTTTTGATTCAAGAGGCTAATTCTTGATTACAAAATTTTTCATAAAATTCCAAGTCTTTTGTGTTTAAGGATGGTTTTACAGTCCTCAATGATTTTACAAAATGCTCGTGTTTTACAGCAGTTGCTTCAAGTCCATTCTCCTGCAGTGCCAACAAAGCAGCCTTCAAAAAGAAGAAAAAAAAGAAACAACTTGAAGTCTTATCATGTTTTAAGTTGCAAAGAAGTTATTGTAAGTATTCTAAAATATTTTACATGAAACAAAATTTTAGGTAAAGCATCTGAAAACAGCATTGTATAATTTATGGTTATTTAACAATAGATAAACATCAAGTGAGATTACTGTAACTTTTTCATTCACTTCTTTCTCTAGATTAGACAATATATCCTTGATCACTTACATATTTGGATTTTCTTCCTAGTCTTCTCTCTTTTATACAACTTATTTCAAATACTTACGGATTTCTCTTCTCAATTTTTTTCTCTCTAGCCTTGACAGTATGTGCTAGTTTCAGCTAAAAATGCTGCAGTTGCTTGCAGTACGCAGAATACAATTCATCTAGGTTTGAGCTTGGATTAGAAAGGGCAATGTGAAACAAAGGGTAGTCCACTTCCTTAACTTCTTGTAAATTATCACAGAAAGCTTCTATTCTTATTTGGCTTTTTTATTTAAAGAATTAGCCCATGTTCAGTTCTTCTGTTTTACTCAGTCTCTTTATGTTTTCATTACAAACTGTGAAAGAATCTGTACTACAGATGGCTTGGTAACATCTATGAGTTAGCACTCTCCTTCCATTGAAAGGTTTCATTTACAGTTTGTTTCACAGATTAACCATCAATCTTTTCTTACCTCCTTGCACAGATTCTCAATATCAGCTCCAGAGAAAAGGTCTGTTAGGACTGCCACATCTTGTAATGACACGTCAGTATCTAATGGAATTTTTTCTGTGCAGATTTTTAAAATGGAAAGCCTTCCCTGTAAATTGGTGCATATTATACAAGAAAACAAAACCAAACAAACCAGTAATTAATCCCTCTCCAAAGCAGTACCAAATTTGAAATTAGAACTAAGGAAAATCCAGAAGAGTACCAAAACCAAAACTACACATTTTTGGTGGAAGAGTGAATAAAATGCTATTAATGGAGATAATAATTACTCTTACGGTTATGGTTCTCTCATATATTAGTCTGTTATTCACAGTTACTCGTTACTTCATGAAAACACAGTATTTTAGACTGAAGAGTCCATATTTGGCCTGCTTTGGATCAACTCCTTTTTTGGGGGAAAGTTCAGGACAAGCAGCTACACCACCCTTGGGAACAGGGCACAAGAATGATTTGAAGCAAGGACAGACAACTTGTTACAGTACTTCCTAAACTGCAGCTTGATTTTGTAAATACAGAATTATTCCAGATTTTGTCTGTTTTCTATATGCAATAGTATAACTACATATACCAGTTAAAGTGTTACTGGTGTTTAAATTACAAATGTAATTATTCCTTTCTAGACTTCATTGTACCTTGAGTCTGGTGACTGACCTTCGGCGAATCAACCATCAATTATTAAATGTATTATAGGAATATGCTCCCTTTGCTCTTAAAGTAAAGTATGCTGGCAATTAATATCTCTCCTTTCAAAGCCACGTATGGATTTGTAATACATCACCTTCAGATCTGGAGGTGGAATATAGATCACCTTGTCTAGCCTTCCAGGACGCAATAAGGCATCATCCAACATATCTGGTCTATTTGTTGCAGCAACTACCACAAAATCTTTGTTCAAAGTTTCCTGACACTCTAGCTGAGTAAGAGATGATATAAACAAATTAGTGCAACATGGTTAAGATAACTGTTTAGATAATACCTAACTACTAATGAGAAAAGGGGAAGGGCAAAAAGATTATGTATCTTTACATGTAGTTATATTCCTTTCAATATTAATATTTTTTCTCTTAAGGTAAAAAAATGCCTTGGCGCAGGCCAGATTAGGTGACAGGGAAGAAATATAGTTAGTATCTGCCTTGACAATAAATACAGACTTTTCTTTGGCCAGATTGTAACAAAGACCTTTTATATGCAAAAATTCAGTATCTTATAATTCTGAAACTGTTTTCTTCAATTTTCCCCCAGAGAGTATCATAATATTAAGACAGAAATTTAAATACAGAAAAGCTAATTATTAAATGTTGTGAACAATTCACTGAAAAGTCCAGCTGCAACTTTTTGTTTAAATAAGTAACTGATCATAACTGTACTGGTTTTGTATAAAGTATGTATGAGAAAGCACTGCAAATGAAGTAGGGGAAATGCTTATAAAAAGTAAGTTCAGGAAGGAACCTGTGTAATAGTAAAAATAGCACAATTAGTCTAAAAAATTACCTTAGTGTCAAGCAAGAGGTTTTTTGTGACAGAAGATGAACACCAACTAGCAATGCTCATTAGCCTGTGTAGGTATTTTGTTCAAACAAAGTCCCATTGAGGAACAGTGTATGTAAAAACAGTTAGCAGCCTATATATGGTTGTGCTGGTTTTGGCTGGGGTAGAGCTAATTTTCTTCATAGTAGCTAGTATGGGGCTATGTTTTGGATTTGTGCTGGAAAGTGTTGGTAATACAGGGATGTTTTCATCATTGCTGAGCAGTGCTCACACAGTGTCAAGGCCTTTTCTGCTTCTCACCCCACCCCACCAGCGAGTAGGCTCTGGGTGCACAAGAAGTTGGGAGGGGACACAGCTGGGACAGCTGACCCCAACTGACCAAAGGGATATCCCATACCATATGACGTCATGCTCAGTATCTAGAGCTGCAAGGAGGAGGAGAAAGGGAGGAGCGTTCGGAGTTACAGCATTTGTCTTCCCAAGTAACTGTTACACATGATGAAGCCCCGATTTCCTGGACATGGCCAAACACCTGCCTGCTGATGGGAAGTGGTGAATGAATTCCTTGTTTTGCTTTGCTTGTGTGCGTGGCTTTTGCTTTACCTATTAAACTGTCTTCATCTCAGCCCATCAGTTTTCTCACTTTTACCCTTCTGATTCTCTCTGCCATCCCACTGTGAGGGGACTGAGTGAGCGGCTGTGGTGGTGCTTAGTTGCTGGCTGGGGTTAAACCACGACAATGGTATTTTCTAAAAACTGGAAATTATGACAGAGTAGAAGAGCATCTTGTATATTTTTAAGCTTGAGGATTTTAAGTTTAGAAAGTGTGAATGCCACCAACTAAAATTTTTGGAACAACTGGACAGCATTTATCATTCTTCCTATATGGAAAAGTGAACATAAATACCTTTCTTTCCCCATCACTTTGTTCTTGACATTGACCCTCAAGCTGTAGTTTGCTTCCTCTTCTTTCTGTGACTTTCAGCCCAATACCATCCAACTCATTGAGCAGAACAGAAAGAACCCGCTCTGAGACACCATGGCCAGTTTTGCGGTGTGACCGAGATCCCAAGATAGAATCAATCTCATCTAGGAATACTATTGCTGGAGTATTTGCTCTTGCTTGGCGAAAAACCTTTTATTTAAATATCAATAAAGTAAAAAGTTAATGCATACATTCTACCAGGTAAGGTGAAAACACCTATTTACATACACTCTGTATTTACATACTTTAAAGATAGATTCATAAATATTCACAAGAGCTGTTCTGGCTTACATTTACTATAGGCAAATTCTGCTTCTTATTTAAATTCTTAAGTGAAGTGAAAACAAAAGGGTAGAAATACTTTCACAATTTAAAACTGGCATAATTTTAGGGCTAGATTCTCAGTTCATATAAATGTGAATCTGTTAAGCTATTTCTATTTAATAATCAGATGAGAGCTTTAACTATCATCTTTTCAGTAACAAAATTTAGGCCTAACTAGTACTTTACAAAAATCAAGCAAAAATAAGCTACAGACTTTACACAAATTAAAAACTGTACCTGAGACAAAATCTTCTCTGAATCTCCAACATAAGGTGAGAAAAGGTCAGCACCACTTACAGAGAGAAAGGAACAGTGACAACTTGTGGCCACAGCCTTCACCAGTGTGGTTTTGGCACATCCGGATGGCCCATAGAGAAGAATACCCTTTGGATGAGACAGGCCCATCCTAGCAAAAGCCTGAGGAAATTTCACAGGCCACTCAATACTCTGTCAATACATAAAAAAGGGATGAAATTCTTACTAAGAAAACTAAAGTTCATAGGCAATCAATAAGATTACTGAGCACATTAATTCCTATCCTTGGCACGAACATTAATTTGAAATCAGAGAATACTAATTTGGTCTTCCTTCATGTAATGCCCTTCTTAAACTTTCCTCTCTGTCTCAAGCAGAACAAAAGGCAATCCTTGAAAGATGATACGCGAGAGCCATCACTGGCTACAACTTCAGGAATGGACAAATTATCTGGCTACAAGTTAAGTGTTTTTCAGCTACTAAGAAACATGCTTATTTTCCCACGATATTATGCTTGGTGGTAATACCTTGTGACTGGAAGATTTCTAACTCACAAACATTGTAATAACTTAATGTAGTATAAAAAAATGTTTAAAATAGAATTTATAATCAGGTAATTTGCCAGAGAATTCATTTCCGTAATGTAGCATACAGAATACCTCAGAGGACACAGTTATTAGAAACTAGCTGTTTATCTAAATTTGTTTTATACATTACCTGTTTTAACTTTAATTTCACATCTTCAAGACCACCAATTTGCTCCCAAGTGACAGGTTTACACTCTGTTAGTCCAACTGCATTTCGAAATGAGGATGGCTGAATTTTTTTAAAAGCTTCTTGGAAATCTGCCATGTTAATCACCGTTTCAGCTGAATCCTGAAGAAACTCAGATAAAGCATATTAACAATATTTTTACATAATAACTTATAATGCTGCATTAGTATGCAAAACACTTCACAAAAGGCCAAATGCAACTAATAAAGAAGCAAATACCTGCCCTAACAAGCTTAAGCACTGCAGACACAAAGATGGAAGATAAAGTAGCATATATTCTCTTTAACAGCAAGTTTTTACACAGGGAAAACCAATTTTAACAGAAATTAATGTTTTAGAGAAAACTACTGTTTTTCCCTAAAGTATAGTGTAGCAGTGAACCATCTGGAGATGTGAGCCGAGTAACAACCGGACACCGATACGGTTAAAGTTGTTCTCCCTTTATTGCCCAAATAGCGTGCTTATATACCTTGTCAAGCTAAACATCAGCTGTCCACGCGCCAAAAGCTAAAATATAATTGGTTATACTATCTCTGTCCACGCGCATAAACATAGGACACAATTGGTTATACTAACTAAAACATGCGAAACTTGTCTCAGCCTAATTGGTTAAGATAAACTGCCAAATTGAGGTTCTTCGTGCCAAGTTCCCTTTATCTTGGAATGTGCACCTGTGTTCTTCTAATTGGCATCTTTCTTTTTTTGTCTTCTTGTTTATTCTGTTCAAGGCCTTCTAAAGGCGTCTGGAATACTTTTGCGACCGTTAGCTAAATATGTGTCCGCAACAGTATAGCTTCCCTAAATTATAGCTCCATTACACAGTGATCTCCTAAATCAAATGGGTGCTAGTTTCAGGGTTACTACACACCAAATTCTAGAACCTCTTGAATACAATTAAAAATGTTCTAACATCCATTTTCACCACATACTCAAGAAAGTAAGGCACTTTATCTCAAATAGGCTATAAAATACTATTATTAAGCTACAGATGCTGTAACAGAACTAAGATGTATTTTACAAAGGCGCTTGCAGTTCTCAAGCCAAATAGGCCATCTACTTATTCATTATTTTCATTTGTCCACCTATTTCTTTATGGGATACCATGCTCAAATTATTTTGCTTATTACTTTCAATATTTGTAAGGTTATCTGGAGGAGATGGAAGTTCCAGAAATACGATGCTCTCTTTTTTTCTACCCCTGAGTGAAGACAGAAGGTTCTACCATTCTCTGTAGATGCTCTGACCGGAAATTTTGCAAATACAGCTTTAAATTTCCACTCAGCCATTCCAGATGAAAAACCACAGCAAACAGATCTCAAAATTCTTGTAAAAGTCAGAATACAGAGAAGGAATATTAAGAAATAGATATTATAGATATGGAATTAGAGAATCACTAAAAAGTGAAATTTCTGCACACTGGGCAGTTGTGTCTACAGCAATGCAATATCCAGCCATACAACCCAAATGATAATAGTTATTATCACTAGCAGTTACATACTCACGTGTCAACCTAAACTTTAATTTGCAGTTATTATTAAGAAGTAGAATTTTAAATCAAAAGCTTCAAAAGAGAGCTTTGGAGGACATTATAGTTTAGTTTGCCAAAAAGGACTAAAATCTCTGCTTCACACAATCCTAAAAAGATAAGGATGAGGATAAAAACTTTTGGCAAAGCTTTCCACCCAGAAAGGAGAAAACAGTCTTTTCAGGTGAGACCTGAAAGGACAAGCAAAGTGCTCTATTTACATTTATAACACACTTGGTGCTTTTCAGTATTTTAATTCGTGAGTTCTTCAACTTGTTGAGCTTTCCAAGTAAAGCCGAGTATAATGGGGAAAGGGTGGTACATATATTAATGATATTCTTCTCGACTTATTTGCAACCATACCAAAGAGCTGTGGAACACAGCCTGCATAGCAGCTTCTCTGCAGAGTGCTGTAAGGTCAGCTCCAACATACCCAGTTGTCATTTCTGCCAGTTTAACCAAATCAACATCTGTAGAAATCGGCATACTAGATGTAAGCAACTGCAGGATGGATCTTCTTTGTGTAAGTGTTGGGGTCCCGATAATAACCTAAACCGAATATAATAAACAAAAAATTTAAGTAGATATTTTGCTTTATTGCTCTTATTTTATAGACCTAGGCAAGCAACTTTGTCTCTGCTTTATACTGTTTACTGAAGATTTATATATACTTATACTGCAACAAGAGAATTTTACAAGAAACTTATTACTAGAACTATACAAACAACAAATATTTAAAATACCCTTCATTTACACTTACTTTCCAAGTGAACAGTGTTTGTATAAACAGTTGTTCATAAGACACTGTCAGCTAGTGTCCATCAAGTCCTATTTTAAGGTAATTTCAACATAAGACATAACACTTAAATAATAATAATTTCCTTGCATCACAAGGACTGAATTAGACTCATCCAAAAGAAAAAAAATAAATTAGATAAATGTTCATATATTATTAAAAACCTGGTAAAATACTGCCATAAAATATATCTCAACAATCTATAAATCTTGGAAAGTAATGAAAATTATAATTTTGAAAGCATTAGAGAACTTGACTAAACTGGATGACCCAGAAGCACATCTAGCCAGCAAAAGAAACAACACAAGCAAAAGTATTGTGCGTTGCATAACTGCATGTATTCTTTCTTCTTTTGACCGTTAGGCTAGCAGAAGTTTTCCAGAGTTGACCTAGCCTCTGTTACTGAAATCTGAATAGAATTTTTGACACAACAGGTTACTAGTTCTCTGTCACAATAAAATTCTAAGGAGAGATGCATAAATCTTCGATCTGTGATTTAAATGAGAAAAATCTAAGTCTATAATGCTTGACATGCGGAAGCATCTGCAAGCAAAAGAAAACCCTCAAGAACAGGTTCATGTCTTTATGATAAAGAAGCATAAAGACTCCCCTTGTCCATTTTCAAGTATTTGGAGCTCTCGGTTTCCCAAGTAAAATGTGCTCCCTACCTTACCCAAGCTGCAGCAAACTAAAGAAACAGGACACGTCTCAAGCCTGTAGAATCCCCCTAGGAAAAATGACTAGTAGACATTAAAAAAAAAAAAATTACTTCCCCCTGCTCAACCTCAAAAAGGAAACAAAAAGGAGAGCGTATGAATAACAGGGTTTTCTTACCTCTCTGTCAAATCTGCCAGGTCTTCTGAGTGCGGGGTCTAAGGCATCAGGCCTGTTTGTTGCTGCTACAATGACCATCTTACCCTCACTACCTACACCATCCAGTAGTGTTAGCAACTGAGCAACAATACGATCTTCAGGAGCATTGTTTGAACTTCCTCGCTTTGGGCATAAAGAATCAACTTCCTCAATAAAGAGAATGGTTGGGCCTTCATATGACATTTCTCTGCCCTTTTCAAAGACTCTTCGCAAATTCTGTTCACCTTCCCCTGGTCTTGAACCATAGAGGGCTGGGCCACTGATGCAAAACAGAAATGCACCCACTTCTTTTGCTACCGCCTTTACCATAAGAGTTTTCCCTACACCTGGGGGCCCTATTAATAGCACTCCATTAGGGAGAGAAAGTCCTAGCTTCTTAAGAGTTCTTGGAAAGCGGAAAGGCAGATCAATAATTTCTTTCAAAGACTTTCCCACATCATCTAGTCCTGCAATGGAAGTTTTTGCCGTGTCTTCTGATAAATGTCTGTACCATTCAAAAGTGACCACCTCCTTAATTTTTATGCTCGTTTGGGGGGTTATCAGCCCAGCTTCATCCATCAAAGGGTCTACAGACAGTATTTCAATATACACCACGGGATTTTCAAGATTTGGGGAAACAGTAACAACGTAATTAAGTGAAACATAAACGTTTCTTAGCAGTTCTCTGATTGTCTCCTGCAACACCGCTCTAGGAGTTGACTTTTTCAGTGCAGAGCTCTTAAGGACCACTTTCACAGTTGCCTTTTTTAACTGGCGATACGCCAGAAGCTTCAGCTGGCCGACATCCAGCGTGAGGCCCTTTAGGTCCCTTGCAGTCACACCTGCGGTCCTGCAGGTCAGATCAACCTGCAGGTACCCGTCCGCCAAATCGTGCCGGGGCCACGCCGTGCACAAACAGCGGCCGGTAGGCAGAGAGATCCTCAGCGGGGCACCGATCCTGGCTCCCAGGAAGGCGAGGGTGGCAGGTCCTATCCTGCACCGCTGGGTGCCTTCATCTCCCGGGTCCAGGAGGAGCACCTTTAAGGCTGACGCCTCCATCGCGGACTTGCGCGGCGTTCCCTCCGCGAGAGAGGGCAACAACCCCCCCTCCTCTGCGCGGCCCCCTCCAGCTCCTTACTCACCCCGCCTCGCCCTCCCGCCGGCCTCCCGCTCCGCCAGCGCCAGGCCCGCCAGACCTACCGCGGCCGTCCGCCACTCCCACCCCCGCGGCTAACCGGCCAGGCGAAGCAGCCCCCGCGCAAGAGTCCCGCCACGCCGCTCCGCGCCGCGCTGACAGGCGGCCACGCCGCCCCCTGCGCATGCGCCCGCGGCGGAGCACGCGCACTTGGAGGGAGCGCCCTCGGCGGGGCGGGGGGGGGCGCGTCGCCTTCCCTCACGCTCCCGCCTCAGCCGCCGCTGAGGGCCTTCCGTTGTGAAGGGCCGTCAAACCGCTATCCGTGAGGTGAACGCTGTCCCCTAGCGACAGGCCGCCCAGCTGCGAGACCTCTCTCGACTTCAAATACCCTCTTCCCACAGACGAAATGGATTCACCCTCCTCCTCATTACCACTCGGTTTGTTCTCCACAGAGCGGGTCTTGGCGGGGCTCGCTCGCCTCCCGTATTTCGTCACCTCAGCGCCTCTCGCTTGTCGGGTTGGCGCTTCTTAAACGTGTCCCCAAAAGTTGGGCTTCCGCTTCCCGTGTCCCTTGTCCGTACCTTCCTTGACTCAGAGTAGCAGTTTTTCCACCAGCAGTTGGGGTTAAGTGAACTGTAGGTGCTGGCTGAGAAAAACAAGTGGGCAGCCACACAACTGACTTGAGAAGCTGCTGATACAAGTAATCAGGACACAGATATTTATTCAAAGATTGGTAAAACTGTAGTAGTATGTTGCTCTGGCAAATGTTCAGTCAGGGTCTAAGAAAAATTAATTGTATACCTTTTTGGTCCACCACTTTCTTAAATTGTGCCATGAATTGTGCAGTACTTTTATAAAAACCTTCCAGGAGATCTGTTAGCATTGTGGGTATTTTGAAGGCCTCTGGAGGGGAAGCATAAGTAAATATTTTTGATAGTGTCCTGCTTAATCACATTCCTTACTGAACCAAGGGCTGTACACAAAATGTTTTAGTAAGTCATATGCACAGGCAGGGTTAATAGAGCCAGTTCAGCTAATTTTAAATACTGAGTAGGAACTCAGCAGAAAGTGTAGGGCTGAGCAGTGTGAAAACCAGCAAGCCATCTCTTCATGCCTAATTATGTGCAAAAGGGCCTATATTCTATTTCCTTTCAATTCATAACCAAATTTTCTCCTTTCAGTGTTTATTTTCTGTTCCTTTTTTCCTGGATATCTACTTAATATTTCTTTTCCTAGCACGTTTTTGTACTGCACATGTATGGAATATGCTTATATGGAATATGCAGACTTATTAGATATTTGGTGTGGGACAGACTAATGTCTGTCCAGAGAATGTACAGACAAAAGATTATAAGGAGCTTTCATTCCAAGAAGGAGAATGTATTTCAAGCCAATGTCTTATAAACACATTCTCTTGTTTTATTTCTTTCCATCAAAGTTTCTCGTAAACAGGAGTGTCCTCGAGTATGTACTCGATTAAACAAAAAACATTCTCTGTTTAAAATGGCAGATTTGTGTTTCAGAGTTCCAAACTGTAAGTGGTAGACACTCTGCTTGGTTTTAGAAAGTTGTGTTTAGGAAAGAAAAGTATGGAAAAGTGCATATTTGAAACAAGCTCTGTGGTTTATATTCATATATAGTTGTTCTTTGTAGAGACTTTTTGTAACATCTGGAAAATCTGATTTCTTATGAGAAGGAAAACACCTGCAAATCTAATCTTGAGTGACAAAGAATTCCAAATAATAGTTGTTAGAATTATTGATTTGAGCTTCTGTTGGCTTTAGTGAGGACAAGTTTAGATCTTCTTGCAGATTTTTTTAATGACAAATGCATGGAAGAGGTGCTTTGCAGCAGCCCATCTATTTATCCAATCAAAAATTTACTTTGATACAGATTTGCGTAAATATAATTGGATAAGTAGCACAGTACAGTCACTTTTCCTTCCTGCCTCCTGTTTATCATAATTCCAGCATCAGTTTAGGCAGTAAAATAGGGGGTTTCACCCTTTATCAGCTTCATTATATAATTCCTGTCCTTCCTTTTAATAAGAAAGGCATCAGTATGGCAAAGATGGCGAGCTTGTTTGGTGTAGTAGTATTTTTTTTTTCTTGGTGAGTTAGTTAACTGGCACTTGATTTTGTGCATTGCACTGCCATGGAAATGCTTGTGTCAGTGCAAAGAATGGCTTGAAATGGGCAGCTGGAAGAGGAGGGAGGGCTGTGACCTCTTTTGGTGGCAGTTCCAGCTTGTATCATAACATTGATTGTGGAAATGCAAGTGATGGTTTAGGAAAAAAACAAGACAAAGCTACCAGCCTGCTTGGCAGGTATCTACCAGTAATAATTTCTGAAATATGAATGGAATATTTCATGCTTCACAAAAATGTGAAACGGGAATGAACTACTTACTAATTCATGAAACACAGTAGTCTTACATAAGAACAGTGAATTTGACAGTGTTGATGCACACTGGTAATATTTTTGGTTTTATTCTAGTTATCCATAAATTAGTTACTAAGCGTAAAACATACATATAACAATAACACACATGGTGTCCTACATAAAAACTATGATGTTGTTGCTTGATAAGCACATCTCAGTCAGTGAATTTTAACTTAAACTTCTTCAATTTTTAAATGTAGTATATTGTTGTAATACTGAATATTTTACTTTAAGAGACTGATAGTTCAGTTCTTTTTAGTATAATGAAGTGGAGCCCAAAAAAACCTAATATGACTTTTTGAAAGTGCTCAGGATTGGCTTTTCTGGAGCAAGCTGTGGGATCAAGACCTTATTTATATATTTTAATAGAAAACATTGCTGAGTGACATTGCTCTGCTTTGGAATGCATACCTTTTAATAGCCATAGTCCTGAATAGTTTACAGACCCCAAAATTAACAGTGACAAAATGACAAAAAGGTATTCCACCAAGAATCTAGTTTAAACTGTCAAAAAAATAAAAATGCTTTAAACAGTTTTTGTACCATTCACTAGATGGCAGCTGATCTTCAAGAATGGCTGTATTTCTCCTTTCAGATCCGATAATTTGACGGGAGTAGTCCTCAGTTCATGGAGAAATCAAATATTGTCTATCATTGTCTTCACTCCGTTTCTAATATGAAACTGAAAAAACCAGCACAGTGAGTGTTCAGATAATTTTCAGCTTCATTACTGTTTTGGCTTTTTCATGTTGAGTTTGTTGCTGTTTATTTCTGGGGAAGAGTGGTCCTTTATTCTTTGCTTTCATATTTAGCGGGCCAGATTAACTTCTTTTTAAGGAGAACATACAATACTCTAATAATATTCTAAAAAGAAAGAATAGTATTTCTGTTTTTTATATACATATTGGGTTTTGGTAGAATAAAATAATGTTCAAAATTCCCAATTATTATAACTCACAAAATAAAAATGACTGTGTCTTGTTACAATAATTCCCTGCATACAAAGTAAAGAAGATATTAAGCTGATTATATTTTTGGTAAGTTTGACTATATGTAGTATCAGAACTGAAATTTTTGTTTAAAACTGTCAAATTAACAGTGTCTTTAATATGGTCTTTTTAAATGGTAAATGGATTTGAAAATGTGCTGTGATTGTCTGTTAATCAGGTAAAGATAGCTCTAAGTGAGTAGACAGCATATATATACTTTAGGGCAGGATTTTAGCATTTGTGGAGGTTCTGTGACTAAATATAAATGCTGTATTATACTTATGCTAGATATTACACATTTCAAACACCAGGCTCTGTTATAACAAAACTTCATACATAAATTGTAAAGACATGCTTAGAAAAGGAGTGGAAAGAGCATTTGTATGTCTGCATGCCTTTATGGGAGGGCCACCCTCAATGTGTTTACTTAATTTTCTAGTGAACATCCAATCTTGTATCTTTACATGGAAAAAGTTCCCATTGCAGTTAGTAGGAATTTTGGATGTGCAAGGCATGTGAGGTTAGGCCCTGCATTTCTCAAAGAGTATGGAAAATCTCTGCCAGCTGCCAGAAAACTATGGTGAAGTTACTGCACTTTAGATAACATTCATGCTGCAACTCTGCTGGAAGTTACTGCCATCACTGCAGATGCATCAGAAGAAAATGCGTGCCTGTATTTGAAGCCTTCCAATGGAAACTCAGTTGTCTTAGCTTAAGTTGCCAAGGAAATTATTTTATGCTAAAACACTACATTTTCTTGGGAGTGACTTGAGGCCCAACTGCACATTGCATTCTCTTGACACTTCTTTGGGGTAGTAGCCTTTCCAAGAGGGGAAAAATGGACAGCAGCAGATAATTTAACAAGACACATTTATCAATTTGTCAATATTTGTCTTTAGCACCTTTTGATTACTGCTTAGAGATGCTTGGTTTTCTGTTTCAGCATAATATATAATCCAGTGGTTCACTAGATCTTACTTTGGATATGGAATAGTGAGATCCTTGTGTGGTATTCAGTATAGGAATGAGAGCAGTCTGTGGAGAATTACAGAAGGACCATACAAGACTGAGGTACTTAGCAGTAAAATGGCAGATGAAATTCAGAATACATAAATGTGAACTGATGCACGGAGGGAAGAGCAATCAAAGGGAAGGGTCACTTTTATAGTATCAAGACAGATGATTCCATGAAGATGTCAGCTCAGTGCTTGATGTGCAAAAAGCAAATCAAATGTTAACATTAAAAAAGGAACAGAGAACATAACAAAAACCATCTCAGTCCCACTGTGTAAATCTGTGGTTGTCATGGGTTAGGCCCAGCCAGCAACAAAGCACCATGTGGCCGCTCGCTTACTCCCCCCGGTGGGATGGGGAGGGGAAAATATAATGAAAGGCTCGTGGGTCGAGACAAGGACAGGGAGGGATCGCTCACCAGTTATGGTCACAGGCAAAAACCAGACTCAACTTGGGGGGAAAAAAAAGTCAATTTAGTTTGTTACCAATCAAATCAGAGCAGGATAATGAGAATTAAAACCAAATCTTAAAACACCTTGTGGTCAGTTTGTCACACGTTGTCTCTGCCGCTCCTTCCTCCTCAGTGGGAGGACTCCTCACACTCTTCCCCTGCTCCAGTGTGGGGTCCCTCCCACGGGAGACAGTCCTCCATAAACTTCTCCAATGTGAATCCTTCCCACGGGCTGCAGTTCTTCATGAACTGCTCCAGCATGGGTCCCTTCCATAGGCTGCAGTCCTTCAGGCACAGACTGCTCCAGCGCGGGCTTTCCAACGGAGTCACGGCCATCTTTGGGGGCATCCACCTGCTCCAGCACGGGGTCCTCCACAGGCTGCAGGTGGATATCTGCTCCACTGTTCACCTCCCTGGGCTGCAGGGGGACAGTCTGCCTCACCATGGTCTTCCCCACGGGCTGCAGGGGAATCTCTGCTCCAGTGACTGGAGCACCTCCTCCCCCCCTTCTTCAGGGACCTTGGTGTCTGCACAGGTGTTTCTCTCACATCCCGCTCCTCTCTCTGCTGCAGGTTTCCCCTCTTAAATCTGTTATCCCAGGGGCACTACTGCTGTCACTGACTGGCTTGGCCTTGGCCAGAGGTGGGTCCGACTTGGAGCTCGGGAAGCTTCTAGCAGCTTCTCACAGGAGCCACCCCTGCAGCCCCTCCCCCACTACCAAACCCCCGCCATACAAACCCAGTACAGTGGTTCACCTGTACATTAGATATTGTGTGTACTTCTGATCTCTCCCCAAAAATCTGTATTAGAACTGGGAAAGGTTCAGAGAAGGCAGCAAGAATGATCAAAGGTATGGAATGGCTTCAGTGCAAGGAATGACTAAAAGTAGGCTGTCTCCTCAACACAGAAAGAAAACTCTGGGGTGGCTATGGAAGAGGTTCGCAAAATTGTAATTTGGATAGGAAATGCCTGTTTTAAGGGTCTCTTGCAATGCCAGAACAACTGATGCTACTCAGACTTGTGTTCAAAACAAAGAAAAAGAGGTAATCCATCACACGGTGGTTAGTAGTTCTGTAGAACTTCAATGAAGGGTGCTGTGGATGCAAAATTGTATGTAGGTGAAAGGGGAGACTGGACAAGTACTTAGAAAAGGATGCTGTTCATGAGAGTTCTCAGGATTGAGGATGTCTGCATGAGAAGAGAGCTCAAAGAGGATTGCTGAAGAGCCACGCTCCCATCGGTGTCAGAACATGCTGCAAGTTGAAATCGTTGGAAACTGGGAGTGTATGACAGACGCAGTGTCATGCATGGTTATTCTGTCTATTTCTGACCACTGTTCTCAGTTTTCTCTTTTTAAAGGCACATTCTTAAAGCATCACATGCTTGTTTCTTAAATTATACAAAGAATTCTATAAAAATAATTGGTTTCAGGCATACAAAATGTTAGGTATGTGTTTTGTATTCACATTTTCCCTCTTAGAAAATCCCACATAGCAGTTATACAGATTAGTGTATAGTTTATATAGAATTGTCTTGCAGCTTTCTAGGGATTTTCCCAGCGCTTTCTAGGAATTTTCCAAATGTTTTCAAGGAATTCCCACAGTGATTTCTAGGAATTTCCCTTGTACTTTTAAAGAATTGTCAAGGATTCTCCTTAGGCTTGATAGGAATTTTCCCGATGCTTTCTGGAAGTTTTCCTTCCTTGCTTTGTAGGGATTTCTGCCAATGCTTTCTAGGAATGTTCTATTTTCTTTTCTGCTTTCTAGGGATTTCCTGAGTGTATCCTGGGAATTTGTCTGGTGATGCAGCATGTTCCCCATGCTTTCCAGAAATTTTCCAGGTGCATCCGGGAATCCCCTCTGTGCTTTCTAGAAGAATTTCCAGGACCTGTGCTTTGCTCTCTGTGCTTTGTAGAAACATTCCTACATTCCACGAACATACCCCAAACCATCTAAGGATTCTCCCCAAGCCATCTAGGAGTCCTTGCCATGCCTGCTTTGAAGAGCTGGTTGAGCAGGAGCAAAACTTGAAGTACTTGGGTATGAAGCTAGTTGTTCAGCAGATCCGTTTTCCCACTCGGAACTTAGCTTGAAAAATGTTTAACACTTTTTTTTAGACTTCCCTTCCTCCATGCTACAGCTATGTATTGTACTTTCTTCTCTCTCTTCTTTCCTCTGGTTCAGATAGATAGATTTTATTTTTTTTCTTTTTCAGGTTTTATGATAGATCATATTGGTTTCTTCAGAACAATTATATCAGTTCTTCACACATTAACAGAGTATTCATGTCAGACTCTGATTTAGACTGATTTTTAGAGCAGAACTGTATATATCATGAAGTCTTAACTTGAAAACTTCAGATAAGATCATGTAATTTACAACTTTTATTGATAGGACATCAGTAAAAGACATTGATCTACAAACCAATATTTGTAATACAGTGATAGCACAAAGATTAAGTACTGAATCAGAGGGTAATTAAAGTAATTAAGAATGAGTCGCATGCGAAACAGCTGTATTACCCTAGCTAGCATCACCTGCACTCAGGTTGTCATTTTTCAAGTACTTGCTTTGCTTAATCCACTAGTCAGTATACCTTTGGCTCCTGATAATCTTTTTTATATTTGGGTTCAATGCTGTAAGGAAAACAATCTTTTGACCTTATTTGAAGTATTTTTATGAAATTTGAAATCCATTTTCTTTGGAGACAGTAGAATTAGAGAAATGCGTTAGCAATGAATCCAGTTGTGTTAGCATGGGAAACAATCTGCTTTTAGGAAGGGAAGCTCAGTGGTTAACTATGTTAGAAAGACTTTGGTGGGTTTGTTTTCGTTTCCTTTATTTTTGTTCCTAAAACCTGTCAGGGCTCAGAGTGCACTGACAGACCTAAATTACCTTGACCAGTCTCACCTGAGGCTTCCACCCACACCTCTGCCCATGAGCCTGCAGCTGTATTTAAGCCCAGGCCTGGGCCTTCACTCTGTGATGGTCTGAGGTATGTTGTAGGTGTGCCTGTCTTCAGTGATAGCTGTGGTATAGCCTATGGGCCTTGTTGTATAGAACTGGCCTCCTAACTTGCCTACAGACCTTGCAAGTTTGTCTGATGACCTGGGCTCTTGGCTATTGTTCCTGGGCCTTGGAAACCTGGACCCTGCTTGAGTTTAGGCTTGTGAGGCTGTACCTTGCCAGGCTTGTTATTAAGTCTGGCTACTGGTTCCTGCTGTTCTCTGGCAAGACCTTTTTCACAGCATTGCTGATATACCAATATTATGTAGTAATGTGTACATTGGAATTATTCTTTATGAATATGGACTTTCTTGTTTGGGAACTCTGTTACCTCTAAGGTTTTATATTTTATTTGCTTGTTATAAAAGTTCTCAATAAACAGCTGTCAGTTTCTATGGGTGTCTGCAACTATATTGGAGTTCCTGAGTAGATACCCTATACTGTCATCTCTTGTTACTTATTGTTGCAGTCTCCAGTTTGTATGCCTTTATTGAAGCTTTTAAGAATTTCTTGTATTTGTACATACCATGAAAGCCAGATCATAAGTGATTTTTCTGCTGTCTTTAGGTGGCTAAATTATGTAAGTTATGGTAATGCACAATGGTATATGCTGGTCTCTTTTTTTTTTTTTTTTTTTTCCTTTCCTTCTCGTGAGCTCTGACTTGCTTGATGTAAAATTGTGCCTATGGTCCAGGCTAAGTCTTACTTAAACAATTTGAGATGAAGAATCACATTTTTTTAATCAGCTGTTGATAGGTTGATAGCATCAGAAGTAGAAATGTAAATAGAAGTTCTTTATCTGAGGATGATCCTCTTGAAGAATAACCATGAGCAGCATTCCCTTAAAACTGGCTGAAAATCTTAAGAAAATTACACATTATGTATAGCAATATTGACCATTAATAATGAGACTAAACAAAGTTTAAAGAAAATATAAAAGCTACTACAAATTATTGTCATTCTATCTTTTGACAAAAGATACTTATACAAAGACCTGCAATGCACAAATAGTTATTAAAATATATATAATATTAAAAACTGTTCAGCAAAGAAAAACAGAATTATAAAGAGGGAGATGGTTGACACAATATACAGAGAATGTGAGAAAAATAATCTAATACAATTATGAACATCAGTTAAACTTAATTTGGATTGCTAAAAGCTGGTCCCTATGGTTATTCTTCATCTTCCCCTTTTCATTCTCTTTGCTTTTACATAAATAGCCTGTGAAGCTTCTCATATTTCATTCCCACAAGGAGCAGGGATGTGAACCATAAATTATCTTTTTTGTTATTTTCTTTCAACTATTTGAAGAAGGACTTAATTAGTAAGCAACCGTTTCATGAGATGAGCTATTTTGAGGTTAATATCTTTCCATTGCTGAAGGGGAGGCAGTCCTGTTCCCATCTGGGTTCTCCCACTTCTTCCTTTGGTCAGCCTTAATACATGTCTAACTCTTTTGTCACTTGATTCAACATGCTAAACTGACAAAGTTTTTCCTTAACTTTCTTTTTTTTTGTGTGTGTGTGTGTGGTTCTGGTGATGAATTGGCTCACTAAAGAACAAGGTCAGTGCATGGGCGAAAGCTGGGAGATGAGAAAAACACAATTGCTCCTTTTGGTAGCAGTGAGCTGTTGGACTGGCTTTAGCTACTCACTGGGCAGTACCCAAGAGCCTGAATGGGTATCTCCTCTTCCCCATTTTTTTTCATTCCTTCCCTTTTCCCTTCTAATAGCTCAATATTTTGAATGAGAGAAAGCAAGCAGAACTGACTGAAACCTGCTGAGTAGGTGAATAACAGCTCCATTTTGTGGCAACTTGTGAAGTTTAAAAGGAACACATAAAAAAAAAATCAACTTTCTTATAGGAGAATATTAAATTCAGAATTGCAGCTCAGAAAAGATAAGCACAAATCTTGGGCTCTTCTGTTCCAGATGTTTATTGCCCAATATTCTGTCTATGTGTCTGTTTCACTTGTTCTAAAGCTGTCCCAGGAACAGTTTTGTGAAAGTGGGTACTTTTCATGGAATACTTTTAATTCAGTAAATGTATTTTTGTAGTAATGTCTGACCAGGTATATAGATGGTTTATGTAGAATAAGCTTTTTAATCTGGAGTTTTATTTTGGACACTTGTCTAATTGGTGAATGCATTTATTTAAACTGTAATATTAAATAGTGAGTCTTGTTACCACATTTTCATTGCATACTTGGGAAAGGTAGCCTCTCCAATACTACTTACATATTATTTTTGTAGTCCTTGTCAGAGAAACAGCTTTGGACAGCAAAGGGATGGTATTTTCTGCTTAAAAGTAATTGGTTTAATTATCTTATTGAATGGAATGCAGAATATTTTATTCCATTTTAAAAATAAGGAAACAAGCACACTCTGAACACTACTTGTGCTTAAAGGTTATTACTATTTTTGGAGATGCACTGGAACTTGTGTGATTTCCATAATGTACAGTGTCCTTACAAAGCATGTTAATATTGTCATAGCAATCCTTTAGTGTTTTAATTATGCTTTTATACAAATGTTTAGGAAAAGTACAAGAAACAAAGCATTAGTGTAATAATTCTTCTCTTGGGAGTGTTATTGTGTAAGGAGCATAATCAGAAGTTGCATCTAGATCATAGTTTTGATTAAACCCTGGATGGAACTATTCTTTACAAATCAACAAATTCTCTCTTTGAACTGCTTTATTATACTTTTGGCCTCTACAAGTTCTGGAACTTGGGCAAGTTCTGTACTCACGTGTGTAACAGTGTTTTTTACTTCTTGAATTTGACTGCATGTGAAGTTCTACAAAATTTTTTCCACTACTCTTTGAAGTTACCTGTTGCCAAATAATTAATTTCTAATAAATTTTAGCAAGAGTAAAACATCAGTTTAATAGTATTAAAGTGATGATTACATGTCCAAACGCCATAGGTCAGTTTAATTTATAGTTCCTAATGTCTGAAGTGTTTTTAACAATATATTTAATTGTCTGAAATTCTGAAAGAGAAGAATGGTGCTATATTCCATTACTTAGTAAATTTTCTAAGGGTTTTGTTTTTCACTTATGCAGGTTGTCAGGGTCTGTTTCTGTGAAAACTCACTTGATGCAATAATGCCTTGTAGAGAAGAAATTTTTAGGTAAATTCTTTCCCATGAGCGATTTCTGTACAGGGTGAACAAATACTGTGTGTTCAGTTTCGATTACTGGATGGTAAGCAGTTAAACTTATTGCTGATATATATTTACATTAAAAATGGATAAGCTGGTTTCTTTTATAAAACAATATGCTGGCTGAAAATGCTAATGTAGATTCTATTTGGTTTAAGGATCATTATATCATAGAAATGTACTGCTGGAAAAAATATTTATTCTGTCATTGCCTGGAAATTCAGTTATAAATTACTTCCCTCATTCTTGTTTTAGTGGTTCATACAGGAACATATTAAAACAACTGTTAGAATGGTTCTGAACTGAATAAGATTAAACAGAACTTTCTTCATATGCTTTCCACTTTTTTCTTGTAAAAGGAAGACAAGATTTCTAGGAGAGGTAATACTATGATTTGGTTTTATAAATGCTTATTTATGTATTAAGTATACTTGGTCACAAGCATAGTTGATTAAAGGTAGCTACATTAATTCATAGCAGCCTATTATTGTAGAGTCAAAAAGGAGAACTTATTAAGCTGGCATTGCTGCCATATATCCTTATCAAAAGAAATGAGGCCACAGTTGCTCATGCAGGAAGAGAATTAAGCATGCTGTTTAGAAAAAAAATACAAACCAAAAAACCCCAAGCAGCCTAATTGTGGGAGGTATATGAGCACCTCCAACTTCCTGAGACAACTTAGGTCTTGGCATTACCTAAGAAATGCTGATTACGTTGGAAAAATCTGACTTCAACTTAGTACCAGTAATTTGGTACAGATATACCACATAAAAAATGTGGTAAATCTTTAATTCTGTTAGTTAAACTATTGTGTTCCAAACTGAGTACAATGTATCTGTTTTTTCTGCTATACCAATTGTCTTTCAGGCATCAAATACTCTACAGTATTAATAGAAGTCATCTGTGTTCCTTAAGAGGAACAAATAACAGTCAAAGTAGAAAGGGACCAATACAGCAAAGAAAGGTCAGGAATCTTGGAATAAGTTCCATGAGAATAGTATAAAATAGGAAAGACAGTATGAGGGGAAAAGCAGGAGTTCTTTGAACAAAGACCTGCAATTTTTCTGTCCTTACTGATGCATGTATTATTTATGGGAGTGTGAATGATTCTACAGATATTATCAGGTTGTTATATAACAACAGAAAAATTGTGTATGTTTTATCCACATTTATGCACATCTCTCTTGCTTTAGCTGAAGAGAAATGTTTGAAACTCTTTGGAGAGACAGTCAGTCCAACTGCTGGTAGGAGCAATTGTCTTTGAGTAGTATAATAGTTTTACCCTCTGCCTTTGGGAGGAGTCTTATGCCTTCAGCATTCCTCTTTCTTAAAACAAAGATCTTGGAACATAGTCATGACCAAATATCAACATTTTTTCCCTTGTCATCATCCCTTAAAATTAGATTAATTATTCTAGGCTTGTATAAATTTTCACTTCTGTGTCTGCGTTTTTGCATTTCTGTTTTTGAGTTGTGTTATTTTCTCTTATTGCTGTTTTAAAATTTCTAATGCTTCTGGAATAAGTCACCTTTTCTACTTCCCACCCTAACCTTTGATTACTGAACTTACTGATGTGAGACTGTTACGACTTACACAGGAAGTGGGAATGATTTCAGAAGAGTTCCATATCAGAAAATATTACAATGCAAAATATTTTGGAGAATAAAATACTCTTAAAATATAGCTGACTTTCAGATGCTGGCAGTTAAGTAATGTCTACCAAGCGCTGTAATGAACAGTAACGAAAGAAGACCGTAGCAAGAACTTTCAGTGGCTGACTTCCTTACCTTCTGCTAGGCCTTACTATGGAAGTTGGGAGATCTGTTTTTCTTTTTGAACAACATGAGGTTGAAGACTCACACAGAAATAATGACTAATTCATATTTCCAGATTTCTAGGTTTCATGTGAAGTTCAGTAGAGTGGGCCTGAATGGCAAGCGGTTAAATTATTGCTCATGCTGCTCCATCTTTAATGTCTTTGTTTCTGTTTGTGCTTTTAGCACTTGCATCCAGCTGTGTAGGTGGATGGATATATACTGAAATTTTCCTTGATGAGAAGTATTTGCTTTTTCACTTTAAAGTTAGATACCAAGTAGCAGTAATTTGAATCTTTGCTGTTTGCTTTTCTTACTGAAGTTGGTATAATTTGTGCTGGCTATGTTTCCTTAGTGTTTCACATGGGCATTATTGTTGTTGCATCACAAAATATACTTTCTGTAAAAGCTTTAAAGCATGAGTATTGGCAGATGCTGATATAATCAATCTGACTTAATTCAACTATTGTGAGCTATGAAGTTGTTCATTATAGTGATGATTCCCAGGTATTTGCTGAGATGCACAGATCCATTACTGTCCAAATACCAGAAATGGTTTCAAGTTGAAGATACCAAGCTAAATAATAACCCAAACCACAGGATAGTCTCTCTAGTTTTGATGTGATCCAAAACAAGAGATCACTTGAAAAATTCAGCATCAGATCTTGAAATGTCCAAAGCTAGGTTTGAGTACTCTTAGGAAGTCATAACATCATTGTCTTGTCTAATAGAATTCTTCCTATTGAAAAAAAAAACCAACATTCTCAATAGTTATAAACTTTATATGTTTTTTCTTGTTTTAAAAATCCTTTGTATGGGCTCCAAGGGACTTAATCTCTGGCTGGGATATTATCTACAAAACAAGTTAAACTGAAAATCGAAAATAATGGTTTACAACTTTCTTACTGGTTAACATACCACTCTGTGGACATGATGCAGCATGTTCAAACAGTTATATGTTCTTTGGTTGATATTTCAGAAAACACTGTTTTATAAAATATTATTGTTTTATGTGTCGTTCAAACAGAACACTGCAGAAAAATGATGAACCAGGTAAGATAAGTAATGTCTGTATACTGCACTTGTAAAAATTGATTTAAATTTTCAGTCTCTTAGTGAAAATTGGTCATGTTTGGTTTCTCAGGCTGTGTACAACATTTGTCTTGAATGTTCTTCTGTTTTGATGAAAGCATCTGTAGCTTGCTGTACTGTTTCCACCTTTGTAATCTTTGGGGATGTGACAACAGAATTTTTTCAAACATCATTACATCTAGCAAAAGTCAACTAGTATATATGAGCTTGGTTGCTTAGAAGCAGCCTGGTATCAGTATGGGTTTGGAAAAAGGATAGAACTGTATTTAAAGGGTGAACTAGCAGTGCCAGGAGAGAGAAAATTCCAAAATCTATAGCAATTTTCTTTGTTAAAATTTCCCTGTGAAAACTGAGAGGGCTAGGCAGATGCTTCCTGATGACAGGACAGCTTAAACAGTTATGAATAAAAAGTCCAGATATACTGCTCTGTTTTTCAAAATATAGCTATTAGCTAGACTTGTACATTACTTCTGGTTAGAATTGGGTGTTGATTAGATGCACTTTTGTTTACTTACAAAGAACACAGTTATTTTTCTGAATGCAGGAGTCACCTAACATTTAGAGATGGTGTTTATAGCACCTACAATTAGTATATAAGGGACAGAGCTTTTGGATTTATTTGAAGCCACACAAAGAATTCTTACTACTTAGTGATATCCCTCAAGAAACCTGGCAAACCCTGGCTAATAGCAATCATTTGATTTCATGAGCAGCCTACTCTGGCCTGGATTTTAGGGTAGTGACAGGTACTTAAGTGTCTTTTATTGTAACCTTAACTGGAAAGTAACAGTGGATGTGCCTCAGCTAAACCTAGTCCAGTCTAATCTAGGTTCAGTGTAACCTTTCATTACCTTTCACAGTGAGTTAATGTCATCATGGTATTGTGAACAAAATGACATCTTTTTCTTTTAAAATGGCATTCTCTTCTCTGTATCCATAGTGCTCTAGTTCTGTCAGCTGTAGGTATACAGTATGGTGTACAGCACATATTAAAAGAAATCACCTTGTTTATTCACATTATGTTGCCCTAAAGTGATCATTCAAACTGTTCCTTTGAAACATTATCTATAGCATAAAATAGACTTTTCAAACTTAAAATAGTGACATTACATATAATAACTATTATATCATCTAATGTAATGTTCTTAGTTATTATTGGATTTCTAGCTATTGCATCAGTAGTAGATGTAACCAAATACTTAAGTGCATAATTTAGCAATGGCTGATACCTTTTAGAAGAGTATCAAGTCTGCCAGGTCCTCAGTACTTGGGAATGTTGCTTAAAATTAGTTCCCTGTTCCTTTAGTGCTGTGGAAGCTGAATTGAATTTCTTAGCTACCAAATAATTGGAAACAGATGTTTAGGTTTGTAAATCAGCATCATCACTGGATATAAAAAAAGTATTTAAGGCATTGGGAATAACCTGAAATCTGTGTGTATGTTTCCCTGGCCTTTGAGAGAGCAAATCTGAACTTGGAGACATTTCCCAGAATAAAAGAGCTACTATCTGCATTAATAACTTAGAGATGTTGACGACTGTAAGGGATCAAGTATGCAATTACCTTGAATTTGCATCAGCTTTCAGGTGTTACCAAGACCACCCCTGTTCCTTTGTAAATACCGTAGCTGTGTCTTATTTTGAAAAATTGCTGCCAGGATCTCTTTTTCTGAATGAAGTAATGTTCTTTTTCTTTGACTTTTCCTGATGGAAGAATTACAAATTCATCCTGTCTATGATGAGGTCAACTTAGTGCTATGATGCAGATGTCATAATTAGACTTTGATCTTAAGTTAAATACCTTTTTCATTGAAGTAACTAAGCAACATTCTACTGATAGTGTCTGTCTGGAGATCTTACCTTGTGCTTAAAGGTGCTTTAGGGGGTTAGCTAACTAAACCTGTACAGAAGATTATTTGATTTAGATACCTACCTTGTTGTTTTGAAATTTCAACTTAACTATGTATTCAAGTAGGAATAGAATTAGCAGAACTGAAAAAGGGAAAGGCTAGAAGTATTTGTAAAAGAAATACTTTTCTTCATAGGTTTAGGCTTCTCTAACTTCTTGTGCAATGAATGATCTCATTGAAGTAGGTCAGAAGTATAAGAATACTCTTCCAAATTCATGTTACATTGGTCCGTAATATAGCAGTCATTGGCAGTGAAAATAATATGTACTACTTGCGTTTTGGTTAGCACCCCAAAAAAACAAAAATAGAGAAGAAAAGGGGGACTGATTTTTGTGTTTCAACCTATCAAGCTAACAACATAAGCGAAGGCGTAGTTTATTACATCACCCAAATTGCTGTTGCAGCTTGAAAAGCATCATGAACGTCAGTAGCCTGAAGGAAATGTTTTATTTCCAGAATCTCTCCCAAAGGAGGTTCCTGTCAAATATAGTTTCAATTGTAATTGAGAATGATGATTAAAGTTTGTGAAAGATTAAAGTGCATAATTAAAAAGTAATAAAGCCACTTGTCAAATAGAATCTTGCTAATGGTAAACAGCTGTTTGTTATTGTGGTGAACTATGGTCTCTGAAGCAACATCGGTGAAATAATTAACCTATTGAGGTTGGTAGAGCTGCATCCAGTCACAGTAGATCTGATTATGACTTCAAATATACTTGTATGTGATGGTTAGCAGAGTATGAATATATTCCTTTCTAGAATGCAATAGGTTAAAACTTCTAGTTCTTTATTTCATTTATTTCACCTTTCATAAAGGTGTAGCATTAAAAGAAGAACTAATTAAAATTGTCAGTGCGTTAATAAAAACTTACCTTAGCTATCCATC
Organism: Harpia harpyja; assembly: GCF_026419915.1. Taxonomy (NCBI): domain Eukaryota; kingdom Metazoa; phylum Chordata; class Aves; order Accipitriformes; family Accipitridae; genus Harpia; species Harpia harpyja. Next base: position 27,194,392 of record NC_068953.1, read on the forward strand.
TCTGTTCTCTTGAATAAGACAGATTCTTTAGTTAGGAAATTCTTGGCAGTCTCTGCCTTTCAAAGAAAGAAACTATACAACATCTAAATTAATCTTAAAGGAAACTAACTTCAGGGAATTCTATAAAATCAGAACTTCTGAGATAAATAACTTACAAATTAAACTTAGCTTTCACATGAACCACAGTTCAGAGTCCAGAGTGGTAATCTGGTGAATCAAGTTGGTATAATCACACATAGCTGAGTACACTGTTAGTAAAGTAATTTTTAGTGAAAATGTCCAGAAAGAATCCTCAAAGCATGTCAGGTCATGTAAACCATGACTGAGGAGTTACACTCATGAGACATAAGTGATGGTTTTCTCCCATCAAAAAGACTGAAAGTGACTATTGATTCAATAGATCTGAAGATTAATTCTTTTACTCTGAATGTTCTAAGTAAATCTGGTTCTTGAACAAATGCTTTCATAAAACTAAAGATTCTGTTCTTATTTTTCCAATTTTTTATGACATGAAGGATCTCAGTAGAAACATTTTTCCTTAAGACATGCAGTGTATGTGTTTTACCCACTTAATGCTTTGTTTCTTAACTTTTTTGGCTTTGTTTTGTCAGTCTCTTTCAAAGTTATTAGAAGTTGTGCTAGTCTTGCTATGATCTTCATTTTCACTGAAGGTGAAAACTGGGGATCAGACTCCTTCCAAGTTATAAGTTCACTTCATTGAACTCCAAAGCTGGATAAGCCATAGTTGCTTAATTAAAATAAGAGGCTGAGTAAGAGCTTGCATGTAGATCCGAACCAGCCATTGGCTGTATTACCTTTACCACACCCAGCAGGAGGTTGAGAGTTAAGGTCCAAATTTGTAGAATTCTATTTGCTCTATTGCGTATAGATTATAGACAACTTCTTTACAGTAGAAGCAGCTGCTCAGTAGGGGATCAGTTATCTCCCAGAGCATTCATTTGAAAAATCCTACCAAATTTAGTGCAAGTTGGACAGACCCCTGGCAGCCAATCTAGGAACAGTGCATACTTTGCACAGAACAGAATGTAACTGTTAAAAGCATATTTGCATGAAGATTGTGGAGTCCTACTGTGGAAGCACCTGTGGAAAAATTACTATATGCATTTGTTTCTCAAATTAGTGTCTCCTGATCAAATTATTTTTTTACTTCAAGAAAGCATTTTAAACTATTTTCCCTGCTAAAGGCTGTGTTCTAGAGTTTGAGATTTGAAAGCTGGAATACTTCCAGCTTGTGAAGTCACTAGTAGTCACGATTTTACTTTTGAATTCCTATAAATGTGTTGTCCTCCACTTGTTGGTTTAATTTTTTCATCTGAAATATTGCCTTTGTACTTACAAAAGAAGGAAATAATCTTGAAAAAAGTGAAAACAGGGAGATATAAGTGATAAAAATTTTCATATACTTGTTTTTAAACAAGCTGAGGACCTTCTCCATTAATCATGTGAGATCTCTCTATTAGAATGACATTGAATAGAGAAGAGGGGGAATGAATAGCTAGCTGGTACAAACCTATTGCAAGAGTGCCTACCCAGAGTGTATGCCTATGTTTTTGCTACATCCCAGGTTTTGTATAGAGTGAAGTGGATACATAGTCTCCCAGTTTCAGATTCCCCTGTATCTCTTAAAGATTGATTAAAAAATACACCTCTGCTAAGTAAAATTAAACATATTTCATAGTAATTTAGACACTTTTGTGCTGCTGCTTTGTATTATGCATTGCATTATCTGAGGCTAATTTAAAACAGATCTTTACTAGCATAACTTTCTATAAAGATAACTTACAATGGAGGTTAAAGAGCAGTATTAAAAAAATGCCAACTGTAGTTGACTTCTAGAACAAAATGTCTCCAAAACAGTAATACTCTGAAGTTTTAGAAGTCACAGAATATTTCACCCATATTCCGACTTTCAGCTGCTCTTTGGATAAGTTGCTCTCTGATCAGAAAATTTATCTTCTTTATCCCTGTAAGGAAGCCTTTTCTCCTTTCATCATATGCTTTCTCCATTTTTTTTTGTGGGGCTAGTACCTCTGCACATTTGATCAAAGTGTTTGTGCACCTTTACTGTTTCTTTCAGCGTTAATGGTCAACTGGAATAATGTTGCAGATAAGTAATTTAAATTTCTGGTAAGTATAATTAAATAATATACATGGATGAAGTTTAGCAATGAAGCAACATGCAAACCTTCCACTTTAATGAGGTGTGCTTCAGGCTGTGCTGATAGTGTAATAAAGAACATCCAGTAGGCAGATCAAGTGGGTTTTGATGAAATGCCTGTGTTAGTAGGGAAAGGTGTGGTGAAAACTATCATTGTGACAGTGACTATCTCCTGCTGTACTGCAGAACGTGCCAGAGGGAGGGTGCTTGTTTGAGAATGCCTACTGCTTTGCTTGCCAGCCAGCCCCAGGAGAGACTGCTTTGTTGTGTTCTCATGCCACCCCCGCCTTCCCATCCTGTAACTTTATGGCCAATGTATGGTGTCAGTTCAGGGACCGTGCAAATAAAACTTCATGCATGTGAACCTATTTCAACATCCTTTATGCAACAGACATGGAATAGAAAAGTGTTTTAAGGCCTATGGAGTTTGACAAAGAAGAGTCATCCATGTGAAAATGCTTGACAAAATATCACAATTTAGCAGCTCAGAACCAGACGTGTTCAAATATTCTGAACCAAGAATATACAGGATCCAGAGTGTTACCATTGGAGACGTGCTGGTGCCTTACCAGCAGAGTGTAACAGTTTGTTCAGGGCTTCTGTGTCTCATTTCCTCTTCATAGTGATAGCTTGGATGATGCTTTTGTATGTTGTAACAGACACACTTTTGCAAGAATTGGAAAAGAGCAAATTTGAGATCAACTTTTTTATTTTGTCTCTAATATGCACTGTAAAAGGATTTGTGAATAACTTATTGAGATTTTTTTTCATTTTTATGGCTTAGACTTGAAAGGACTTTTTTTTGAAAAAATATAAAATTACAGTAGTGAGGATAATGTGTAGTAGCATAGTTAGATAAATCAAATGTACATTCTAAAAGGAAATGGAAAGAAGTTTTATTTTCGGGTATCTCATCCTTTCCTACAAATCAGAATTATAGCTGTTGTAGCAGTTAAGCTAAAGTTATCTTGTAAAAAGTTATACTGAATTCAAATGATCCACAAAGTGCTTTTTTGTATGGGCAAGTGAACCTGTGCGGCTTGTGCTGCACTTTACAATTCTTTCAACATATGTGCCTTCTCTGCACCTGCCTTGCAGTGACATCTGCTGGGAAAAGCAGGAAGCCCTTATTGTAATCACAACAGTTTGGAATGAAAGAGTTAATCTCAAAGAGTGTAAGTATCCTTTTTCCAAGCATGTGTATGTTTTCCTATGCAAAAATCTGGTACTGATGATAAATGTAGGCAATATGGAGCACTCCAATACTAATTTTTTAAATGAAACTCAAATCAGTTAGAATTGCAGTTGTTTCTTAGCTACAGCCATATATTCTTGCCATATTAAGGGATAATTACAAAATACCCATAATGCTAAACTTGTGGCTTAAAATATTTTAACTGCCATACTGATGTATATTCCAAAGAAATGCTTATTTCTTTTTTCTTCAAATTTTACAGGTGATATATAACTCCATTTTTTTAAAAAAGTATTTTGATGCAACTTTTCTTTCTGAACAAATTTTGATCTGTGTTTTATATCTGTCAGTTAATGCAGTAGCTTTAAACAAATGAAGTGAAATATTTCTGTGTTCATGATATTCAATTCAATGATTTTCAAAGGTAGTTTATAGACGACTGAATATATGGTGAGTCTTTCTGGTATGTGGTGGTACTTGTGCCAAGTTAACACTGGAAACATTTGAGAAGTGTGTGTGTGAAATTTAAGTGATGTAGAGGAGAAACTGCATTTTCTTTTAGGAGAATTTCAGAAGTGAAAAATGCCATGTTTGGTAGTCAGGCAGTGTGTGGAGATGGAGACAGGACAAGAAGTTGAGTGGTCCCTGTCCTCCAGTAACCCAATGAAATGAAAATGGTATTATAAATATTTAAAAAGAATACTTTAAAGGGGGAAGTATTATGGAAGATAATAAAGTAAATATTTTCAATAATGTTACAAAGTAACATTATTGAAAATACTTTGAACATGCATACTTCTATTCAAGCATATCAAAGAGCTTTGCAGGTATTTTTTCTATCAGCTGATGAGAGATGAATAGTATATTTATTTTATGGGTGATAAGAACTGTAGGTTTGGACTATTCAGTAACTCAGGACAGCCATGTGCTAGTCACATGATTTAGCCCCATTATTAGAGCTTCACTTGCACTGCTTGAAGGTTGCATGGGGCTCAAGAACCACAAATTGGCCATGTCTACATTATGTGATCATAATGGAGCTTTCTGTACTTTATATAAACAGGTAACTCGAATTTGCTCCAATTTTTAAAAATGCTTGAAATATTTTTAACAACTGAGCTTGCTTTTCCCTTGTTTCCCCTCAAATGCCTCTGAAAACCAGTAAAATATGTAATAAAACACAGCAAGATGTAAGAAAAGTCAAACACATAAGATATTAGGGGGAAGAAAAAAATGTGTTCATTCTCTAATGTTCATGGAGAATTTGTGCTTTTTCTTCAGTGTGGGCAAACCTGTCGTGCCCATGGTGAGAGACAAAGTAATTATTCTTGGCAGCAATACAAGTAGTTAGGAGTTGGGGTCTCAAAGGTGTAGTGTAAATAAACTCAAGCTAGTTTTAATCTTAGACAAAATATGTAGAAGTAGCAGGTTGGCTGTGGCAGCATAGAGCTCAGAGTGCATGAAATTAAACCCAGAAACAGTTCTCTGGGCTCGTATCCTTACAGGCGGTGTAGATGCATATGAATTTAATGAGAAACAATCTTGTCTCCAAAGCCACAACATATTTTAAAAAGTTTATTGTTCATTATAGAAATTCAGCTACCATAGCTACCTAAACAGAGCTCTACTCTGTCAGTGCCTACTACATAAGCATTATGTTGGCTCAGAACATACTAATGCAACTTACTTGACAGGAAACTAAAATAAGCTCCCTCTCATACAAGTGCAATTGCTGTATCGGAGTGCTACGTAGTCATTAATGTATTTATCTCACATTATGTAGCTCACAATCATAGAGCTTAATGTGTCTAACATTATCATTTCAGTGCAAAACTTAAGTACTGAATTAAATCTATAATGTAGACTTCCCTTAGGACCTTTCAATGTACGTGGTGGGATGTCATGGATAAGTGGAAGTAGCAGCATTGTTGTTCATGCAGGAGACAGGAAAAATATATACATTGAAATACTAAAGTTGGTTATGTCTCTAGCATCTATGGAAATGCTTTGTAAATGTTGCTAAACAACTACAAATGACAAACATCACTTCACAGAAATAACATTCTTCTGAGCTGACAGCCAAAAGGCTAGATTCTGAAAGAAATACTGCAGTAGTATTGCTGATCTCCTTACTGCTGTTGTCAAGTTTCTAGTTCAAGGCTTTGCTTAAAGTCACTAATAAAATGTTATCATTCTAATAACCGTAAACAAACACTATTTTTAGAATTATGTCAAAGACAAGTTTTCTGACACATCACATGAAAAGTATTCCTGGGGAATTTGAGCCATTGATTTTGAAGGGAATCATTTAAATGAAAACCAATAAATTAAAGGAAGCCATTTTCTTTGTATGGCTTATTTAAAGGAAGAGATCTGATTGGAAAAGCTGGGTTGTTTTCCATTTTGTTAATGTGTAACAGTAATGTAGAAAGATTGACAGTAATAGATCACTCTGGATGGGGGAAAAAACTTGTTTTGGCAAACGGTTTCTCAAAAATAAGTTATTTTATATATACCAGCTTCAAAGAAAGTCATAAAAATGTAATGGTTATTGGATGTTGGGCTGAGAATGTGGTTTTTGTTTGTTTGTTTGTTTTAAGTAACTATTGACCATATTTATGTTAGAAATGAAAAGAGCTTACTGTAGCTAAAGAGTTCAAACCCAAGAATGCTGGACAAGGTTCTTCAAACTTATATGGAGCAGTATATTTATTCAGAAAATAGGCTTATAGTCTGAATAATTACAGGATTTAACCCTTTAACCTGTAACTGGGCTGCTTGATCAGTGGAAAACTGCTTTTGAGAAATGTCAAGAGGTTTTTAAGTAACAGTGGTAAACTGTAGTTTGGAAAATATGTAAAATAGACATATTTTTCATAGAAAACTTAAGATGTGTTCCAAATACTTTGTAAACTGGAGTCATGAATCAGAATATTATAAACATTGAAGAAAGTATAGACAATTGACTTATACAGGTAATGAACATTTTTTTAGTTGGAAACTAGATGAAGGACTGCAAACAATTTATTAACCCTAACTGGATGTACATGGAATTGGTGGAAGCTGCAGCAGCATTTCTGAGACTGGCAGACTTACGGACTTTGAACAATAGCTTGGAGTTGTTTATATGTGAGTTCAAATCAGATATGCTTTTTAATGACCTGAAAAATGCTAAATAGTCTTATAGAACACTTAATGCCATTAGGTTTACATTCAAAATGAACTTTTTTCATCCCAAAGGATAGGATTTTGGGGCAAGACAGTTTCTTTAATGAAGATGCTATATATTCCTCAAATGTTTTGCTGATGCTCAGTTATCTTCATGTTGGATGTTGCAGTTTTGCCATAAAAGTGATAACCAGCTGAACAACTGACAATCTGAAGTGTCCATTGGTGACAAGTAAGAAAATATTGCAGTTGATGGCTTAATTTTTAACTACGAGATTATTTTGCCAAAGTCTAACTGTTTACTTGCATTTGATACTGTTGAGTTATACATTTGAAATGCCAAGTGGTATTTTCTCAGTTTTGCTTTTGAAGAAGTTTAGAAAAAAAAAAGTCCTGTGAACTAGCTTCATATGATTACAATTTGGGATCTTTTAGTTTAGTCATTTGTTTCTGTATGACCATACTACTCTTGAACAGAGTGGTTAAGGCAACACTGAATATCATTATGTTCTGATGTGGTCCTGTGGAGCTATGGTACTTTTCCGTGCTGTTTGTATTGCCCTACCTTATTCTCTTCTAAAAGCTAAAACCATCCTGATTTTGTTCAGTATATACAGCAATGTAGCTTAGTGCTTGGCTTTCTGAATTTAATGGTCCTTTATCGGGCAGTTAACGAATTCCTACAAAAATGAGCATCTCAAACACAGATGTGTGTGATACAATGCCCATCTTAGCAAGTGTGTAATGTAGTGGTAAAAACAAAGAAATGAGAATGCGTTTGGGGAGATGTGAATTCTTATCTTGCTGTTTATGTGGTGGTCCTCATCTAACAAAGCATTTTATATGTGTATCTCTGTGTGGAATTTTGTAAGAAGGGTGGCAAACTGTCCAATGATTAGTACTGTAACCTGGAAGTTGTAAGGCCTGGTTCAGTTTCCTGTTCTGCTACAAATTTTTCATAATGTCTGAGCAAGCTGATAAGTGGATATTGATTGATATTATATCAAAATAACACAGATTGTTCTGAATAAAAGACTACATGGAGTTTTACACAAAGATAACTGGAATTGTGAATTGCAGCTAATAAATTTACTTTGTTTCCAATTACTATATTGAAAATCCTTAAACTAAATCAAAACTAAAGGTCAGATTTCTGCAATCCATATAGAATATATTTTTTTGTTAAAATGCAATCATCTGGTTGATTTCCTGTTTTTTCCTTTTTAAACCAAGCCAGGTAAAAAAATGCATGGAAATTCTTCTAGAAATGTGTAACTTACAGGATAAAACTATGTTCCACTTAAAAATAACAAGACGGCTGCTGCTAACCTCAAGGGTTTATATCTTTTCTTACATAGTACTATATAGAGAAAAGAAAATATTATCCCAAGCTGTTTGTAGCTGCTTTTTTATTTATGGGCCATTGCTAATCTTGATTATGACATTTCATATCCTGTCATATGTAGAAATCCATGCAGTAGTGGTACTTAAACTCAGGTATTTCAATGTGCTCTAAAGGGGGAACTCTTAGAAGCTGTGCAGCAAACTTCTTGAAAGAGATCACATCACCAGTCCTTTTTCAGCTGTCCTTGATTCTTTGACTTTTGTGTGTAACAATGACTGTTAGTGCTCTCTGAAGATCTAGTAAATAAAAACACTGATATTAGCTGTCATATTTGTGTGTTTATATATTTTTAAAGAGAGGAGATTAAACGTCACAGGATTACAGCCCTAATTACGCAGTGTTAAATTCATAGTCAGCAAAGAATTTATTTTTATTCCTTAAATTGGATATAAAAAACCTAACATACCCCATCTTTAGTGATACTGAAGAAGCCTGGACTTAAATATAAACTGAAACTCCTGCTTTTGTCTTGCTGTGTTTTAAGTGAAACAGTGTATCTAAAGAGAATTCACAGAAGTCTTAAATGTGTATTAGTAAGTAGAATTTGAAACTGCTTTTTAGGTGACCCAGTTGCTGAAGCAGACTAAAATTTGGCCTCTTAGTTACTTGATAATATCTGTTGTATGGCCAAAGCAGATGGACTGCTTGGTGGTCAGCATTTTTTTCCTGTCCTTTCTGATGTCTTGCCCTTAATCTTTCACCGCTTGTACACCACATGCACTAGACGAAGCATCTGTCAATGCAGTTAGTCATAACCAGATAAATGAGATCAAAATTCCTGACTTCAGCTCTACTCTATTTGCAAAATTTCTGCTTATAAACAGATGCTAGCAGTTCTCATTCAAATCTTCGTATAAAATGTCTTTGTGTAGCACATCATATTAAAATCATGCTGCTGTTATTATTGACACATGTAAGTCACACGGCAGTAATGAAAAGCAGTGCACTTTTGAATTTTGTATGCTGTCATAATTACAATTATATCCTTTGCATCATACAAGTGAAATTTGAATAAATAGGATCCTTACTGGGAAGAATATTATAGGCAGCTTCTATTCTTGTAGTTTTCTTTTTTTGAGTGTTCCTCAAACATCTCTTCTAACAGATTTGACAAAAATGGCAACACATTCACTTTTTCATTAGCAACAGATTCTGTTATTAAAAAGTTTGAAAATCAAGTAATACAGAGCTTAGATCCACTGTCCTTATATAGTAAATGATGTGGGTAGTTCTCAATCTTCAAAAGCAGTTCTATATTTGAATATCTGTCCATATGCATTTATGCTGTAAGTGCATCTGCCCAGACATTCAAGACAGAATTTCTTTCCTTTAACTCTTACTTCTCATTCAATGCATGAAGATAGTGGTACTACCATGTTTTATTTCTACTGTCCAGTGCAGACAGATTATTCCATTGTTCAAATTAAAAAAAAAAAAAAGTTGCTTTTTCCTTTCATATTTTAGACATACAAACTCAGTAAGATATTATATAAAGAGTGATCCCATGCATTTGATAGAGTTCTCTTTTCCCATTCTTGTTATGACTGAGGATATGCCTGATGTCAGGGTGATTCTCCTTGGCTGGGACTTTCCTCATTATTTTTTCCTTCCAGATGCAGAAGTATGGTGTTAAGGAGCTGATGGATCTTCAGTCAGTCTGTAATTTGTAAGATACTCAGGTCATCTCTGGAATGAGGTACCTTTCCAGTTGAAGACAGTTAAAATGTTGTATTTTTTTAGGTTTTTGTCTTAATTCTAATATTTAACACAGTTGCTATGTAGACAAAACAGAACTTCATAATTTCATTTATTTCATGTCTTGTAAGAAGCAGTATAATTTTTGTTATTGTTCTACAAAATTTAACTGCTGGAAGACTGTGGGAGATGTGTGTGTTTTTGTCCTGGTTTCAGCTGGGATAGTTAATTGTCTTCTTAGTAGCTGGTGCAGTGCTATGTTTTGAGTTCAGTATGCAAGAATGTTGATAACACTGACGTTTTCAGTTGTTGCTAAGTAGTCTTTCGTCTAAAGTCAAGGATTTTTCAGCTTCTCAAAGCCCAGCCAGCGAGAAAGCTGGAGGAGCACAAGAAGTTGGCATAGGACACAGCCAGGGCAACTGACCCAAACTGGCCAACGGGGTATTCCATACCATGTGATGTAATGTCTAGTATATAAACTGGGGGGAGTGGGGGTGGGGGGATCGCTGCTCAGGGACTAACTGGGTGTCGATCAGTGGGTGGTGAGCAATTGCACTGCGCATCATTTGTACATTCCAATCCTTTTATTATTACTGTTGTCATTTTATTAGTGTTATCATTATCATTATTAGTTTCTTCTTTTCTGTTCTATTAAACCGTTCTTATCTAAACCCACGAGTTTTACTTGTTTTCCCAATTTTCTCCCCTATCCCACTGGGTGAGGGGGGAGTGAGTGAGCGGCTGCGTGGTGCTTAGTTGCTGCCTGGGGTTAAACCATGACAGTTTTATAATGAAAAATGACCATGTAACAGAGGGATGCTACTAGTGGGCTTCATACCCAGCAAAGATGATAAAACGTAGGGCCCCAAAACTTTCTGGAAATTAGCAATGGAGTCATTGCACAGACCAACTAGGTGTTACTATTGAGAAGGTAAGCCCTTAATATCTACCCTAACCTTATCAGTTATCTGCAGTAGTTCACTTCAGCTGTTGAAGTGATTACATTTTATTTTATGACAAAAAGTTCAGTCTACATTGGCTCCTGACTTTTACCCATCAGGACATGAAAAAGTGAGCATTGTGGATTTGATGCTTAGTAGTTTAAGATGACTCTATGCTCATTCAGTTGAGGGACTTCCTCTATGGTAAGGTTGTTCTCAGTGAGAGAACATTGTCAATTTCTTTGGATTTCTCCTTCTGAGTGGCACCCAGTCATTGCTGATGGAAGGGTGCTAAAGTAGAGGTGTACATCTCTTCCACTTTCAGTGTGAGCAAATTTTATTTTATCCATATACAATGTTATTGGCAATGGGCATCTATTTGATATGTATATAAACTTATGACCATATATGGATTAAGTTTGATTCTCATCATCAGTTTGGTATCTGTCACAGGATTATGATAGATATGTAATAATCTGAGATTGAGGCTCCCTTTCTGGTCTGCTTTTCTCTTTTTATGAGGAATGATGTGGGTTACCATATCTATGTTTGTCTGTTACAATGACCAAGGATTCTTACAGGAGCTCTTTCTATGTTGTCCTGTCCCCCTGTATACTTTCACAGGGTTTGAATCTGTTTATACTTGGCAGTGTGTTCTTAGTGCCTTACTGGTGAAGGTGTCTCTATTTGATTCAGAAAGGTAAAACTAAAGCAGAATCACTGATGTTTTACATTGCCGGTTCTCCAGTATCTCAGCAGACATTTTATGCAATGCCAAGAAGGTGACTGATCATGAATTTATGAAAATAATGCCTCAATTTGCACAATTAAAGTTCAACATGATGATTTTTGGCTTCACAGAAAGGGAATAGATTTATAATTCCTGATTTTCAGGATTCCTGTTTCTAGGTCATCTTTGGTTTTAAATAAAGATATCTTAGAAATTTTAATTTTACAATGACCTGGAAACAAACATGACCAGAACCAAGTACTTTCCTTGGAGAAACAAGATACTTTGTGAGGTTACTGAGTTCAGTTCATTTGGACATTAGATTTCACGTGAAACATCTAGAATTAGTATGAGAGTCCTTCTGCTGTGGGACTGTGTTCAGACAATCAGGCACACTAAACACTGATGGTCGCAGTCTTTGTTTCATTCAATGATTGGATTAAAATGTCATAAGACCATGAGATCCTCTGAGATCAGAATGCAGTCAAGCAAATAAAGCGATGTCACTGACAATACCAAAGAAAATGTGTGTGCATTCTTTGCATCTGAAGAAGAGCCTACTAGAGCTCATGCAAATTTTCATAAGGCATTGTAATGGCAGAGATGCACAGAAATGATTTTGTATTTGGAGAAGTGGTTCAGCAGTTTCTGTTCACATGGAGGACTCAATACCACCTAAAATAATTTTGACAATGTGGGGGGTTATTTCTTGGATGTCAGTCACAGTCCATGTGTACAACCACTTAAAGATAAAAATGAAACTTACTAGTTACAGGAATCCTTCGAGATGTTGTACATATGTATGCTCCACTTTGATCGTCCTTCAGAGTCTTTCAGAGCCTTCCTCAGATCTTTTTGTTTCCAAATTTTGCTTTGGGGAGAGACCTGAGGGTGGTGCCTGGTTCACTTCACCCTAATATGCTCAACATGGGGAAAGAATTCACCTGCGTAACTGGGCAGAGCACGTCTCTGAGAACCACTGACTGGGGTAAGCAGTTCTCTTTTCATGACCAAAGTTTTTCTGTTGATAAAGTTGTAGTTTTTTTGGTATTCTTGGTTTGTATTTTTGTGTTTCTTTTTAATATGCATGTAAAACCTCTAGGAAACACAAATGAAGTACACAATTTAGTATGCAAGTAATGTTTACATGTTTTTTGGTGGACTTCATAATAGGCTAGAAAATTAAGTGAGAGAAGTGTATTAACACTGTCAGAACAACAATATATTTTGTATAATTTTTCACAATAAATACTATATATAAAGGGCAGAGCTAGATTCTACAAAAAAGGTATCATGCCAAAAGTGTATCTAGGAAAGGCAATGGAAAAATTTGCTACTTTTTTTGCATTCAAAATTTTGTACTGTAGGCTACCTGTGGAGTGTTAATATAGTTCAGATACACAGGTGTAGTAGCAAATACTTATTTTGACTTAGAAATTTTGCAATATTGGATGTTGCTTGTGGTGCATATTGACGGTGTCTGGCATCACTGTCATACTTCAGGGATAAGAGGATGATCTCTGTACTGCACAGCTAACTTCCTGCTGATTTATTTTCCCTAGTATTCTGCTCACAGTGGAATATACAGTAGCTTAAAAATAACTGTGGTTCTTTTCCTGACAAGCATCTTTCCCCAGCCTCGCAACATATCCAATAAACAAATTCATTTTACAGGGTTATGAGTTTCTTGAGTTCTTTTCAGTGTTCACAGTAGCTTCCTTTGGGTTTGCCTAACAATCTTCATACTGAGGGCATATGTTGAATGAAGGGTTATTCATATCAGTTTCCCTGAATGTTTCTGTTTTTAAAAAAACCCTTTGAATTAAACTACAGGTATTTAAAAAAAATAATTTAAATACCTTTAAGTTTTTTTTGTCATGGCTTTCTCTCAATTAAGAACCCTAAAATATAAAAGGGTGTGATTATGTGGCAATTTGTGAATAAATTTGCTGGTATTTAAACTTATTTTTTGTTCTTCTTAAAATTAGATTTTTTTACAACCACAGCATAACTGAAAATTGTCACCCTTTATCACTTTGTATTTGTATTAAAAGCTTTTCTCCAAAAGGTAAGTATTATCGACAGTTTTGAGTATATTTCTGTAATAATCTCCCATAGCTCTTCTGATATGCTGAGAAATTTTATTTTAGAATTATTTTGCCTTAAAATACAAATATACAAAATATGTAGCTCACTTTTCTGATTGTAAAAGTATGCTCAAAAAAGGAAAGCTGAAGTAATGTCCTGTTGATCATCTCAAAGCCATAAACCTTGTAGAATGCCTGTTAAAGGGCATCTGGCATTAAAGAGAAATGAGGAAAGGTGAGAGAATTCAGTCTGGAATTGATTACTGAACTGGCAAAACTTAAACTGTGTTTTGATGTATTTTATTCCATTGCTATTTTGTATTTCCTCTGGTTTTATTTTCATGTCTCAAAAATGACCATTTGCAAACCTTTTGAGTGTTGCACTCTTTGGCACTTAGTACATACAGAATAGGTTCTCTTGTACTAATACCAGATGGCAATACTTTCCTGACTTGTCCCATTTCAAACTAAAAGGTCCAAGTTGTTCAGCTGCCTTTAAGTATTCCTGTTCTGCAAAAAAAATTAAATTCCTTGCCCTTGTATTACTAGGACCTGGATGCCTGGTAACACCAGTCCTGCTTTGACTGATATATATATAGTAAGGCATTTGATTTGGCATAAGTTTTTTTGCATAGCTTAGAGTTTATTGCCATATTTTTTCTATATGACTGTAGGGAAGATAGTGGTTTGGGGAAAGACAGAATCATTGTACAAATCTGCTTGGTACACAAGATGAAGTGTAAGGGGCAGATCTCCAGCTGAGGATCTGCTCATAGGAATCTTGATGATACACAGACAACTTTGCTGATACTTTTGGGTTCTCTTTGATCCAAATTCTTAGCTCATGAGACATCAACACTTATTTTTCATTTTCACATCAACTGTTGTTTTCACTCCAACTCCCTGACAGCTTTAGACTGTCTGGTTATGCTATAGGAGGAATGAAAAGAACAGCTTTATCATGGACAGAATATCACTGGTACTGTCTCCTACTGCTTTTCCTGTTTCTTTTGGAATGGAGGACCTATTTTAGTGATTTGTAGGAGGTTGATTGGCCCCAGATATCGAATGGAGGACCTATTTTAATGGTTTGTAGGAGGTTGATTTGCCCCAGATATCTTTGGGGAATTAATAATAAAACACAGAAAATATAGCCTGTCTTGGAAACTTAGGAGAAAACTGTTTTGTCTTATGAAAGTGATGCTTTTTCTTGTAAATTTGGATTCTGCTCTCACTGTATTAGAGTAGGTTTGTTCAAAGCAATAGGAGGAATTGTATTTGTAATGTGAATGAAAATAGACCCATATAAAGTGCATGAAGCCTTTTTATTCCTTTTACCAGAAAAGATTGTTCTGCATCCTTTTAATTTTCTGACTGTTTAGATACTGGAACATTATAATTTCATTAGCATTCATGAAGTTGTATTTTGCTTATTGCTACTTTTTAGTAGAATCCTGGCTGGAATAGAATCTTGGCTGGAATAAATAGTAGTATCACTTGAGCTATAAACAGATGGAAGATTTAAGAATTGGTCTGCTGCATATATTTAACATATATGCAGTTAGTTAAAAGCTATAAACTATTGGAATGCATCAAGTGTGTGGTATAGAACTTTTCAGTTTAATTTATCTGAACATATTCTATAAGCCCTGTGGACAGGGAAGTGCTTATAGTCAGTTGTGATTCCATTCTATTTAGGAATGGAGAAGAATGACAATTAAGCATCTTTTGGATATAGTTAGTGCCCCAGGATTATAACTACAAAGCAGTCAAAGTATTATATGGTGCCAAAGGTTATCAATAAGTTTGCCAAACTAATCAAGGAAAAATTATTAGCTTTACTATGAACAAAAGTCTTTAATAATCAGAGGTCACAGTATTTAGGTAGATTTCTAAAGGCTTGTTTAGAACTCCTCTGTCTGTGGATGCCTAGCACGTATATATTCCTTAATGATTTAAAGGAACATGGTTTAAAACAGTGTTTACTGAAAACCAACTTGCTTAGAAAGAATTTTTAGTGGCAGGAGGTGTAAAGAAGCTTTTGAAGCTTTGAAAGTCATATTAGATGAGGGAAGTGAAACTTCAGATGCTGTGATGAGGGTATCTGTACACAGCACAGCGTGGATGGGCTAACCAGCCTGTGCAGGTCATTCCACCAGTTCAACTTTACTGCTTCTAAATATGGGTCAGCACATCAGCAGTTAATTAAGATATCTCTACTTGGCACTGTATTGTGCTGTCCCTTACCAAAAGTAATGGTTGGTTTGTGTTGAGCTATGAATGTCTTATTCAAGAGACTATTAGTTTCCTGTATGGAAAAACTCAAAGTATTTGTGGTATTTCACATGTATTAATACTAATTTTCTGTTTACTTAAGCTGCTGTGTCTGACACTATTCTCAGTCAATGTGGATGCTTTAGTGATGCAGTGCTTTCCAGGCAGACTCTTATGTGCAATTTTATGTTACAAAGGGAAAATAAAATGTTATGAAATGGATTTCATAATAAACTTCAGACTTGGCCTTTTTTATGTTGAAGTCGCATATTTACAGTTTCCTTATGAACCTGCTTGGTGCCTACCTTGCAATACTCTCCCCATCCCTGCCAAACTTGCTGAAAATATGACAAAAGCATGTGTAGATGGGAAAGAGCACAAAAGTAGTAGTCCAGGCAATGTTTATACAGAATGTGCCAAGACCAGGCTTGCTCATTTCCAAAAGAATATTTACAGCTTCAAAAAAAAAAAAGGCTTCTAATAATGCTATACACTTAGCAGTCAGCTAGAGAGACTGAAATATGGGAAATGCTATAGAATACTGTATAGAAGCATACTGTTACAACTTAATGTTGGGTTTAGATATGTTTTGATATGTAAATTTATTTTAAATTTATGCACAAATTAAATGAATATTTCCTGTATAAAGCTACTGTATTTAACATTTCTTAATTTTATATGACCAAGATCAATTTATGAGCACCCAAACACATGTACAGGAGCACATACTTTGTAATGTGAACTTAAGGTATGTGGCACAAAATATTGCACATATAAAAACATGTTAGTTTTATGGAAGTGAGTTTTGAAACTTGTGGATTCACCGGGCGTCACTTCCGCATAATGAGAGGAGTTTACTTGCTTCTTGAGTGACCATCATTTTTTGCCTCTTATAGTTGTAACACTGAATTTGTGCATGTAAAGGTTTTATGTCGATTCCTTCTACTGTTGCTAGTTTAAAAGGCCTTGAAAGAGAAAGTTCTTTTTCATAGATGGAAAGTCACAGTAAAAATTTTTAGCATTGTGTTTATTTACAGAAGGGTCAGACCAATTTATTAGTACCTTAAAATTTTTTTTAAATCTTCCTCAGGCTGGATTCTTTAGAAATCAAAGGCAAGGCTTTGTAAATCACGATGGTGTGTTACTGTTTGCAAATCCTATTGAGGTGAAGCCAGACACTGTTTCTTTCCTTAAGAGCTGTCTCCTCTTCCATCCATAAGAAAATAATTTCACTATCAAATATGGAACCACAACTTTGACTTACCTGACTCTCTTTCACAGGGTGTCATAGATACCTGTTGCTAGCAAGTAGCTGGGGTTTTTAATAGTGCTTATTGGTTCCTCTTGAATGTTGCTTGTCAGGTTTCATGGTGACTTATTACTTCCAAGGAAGGCAGTCCACAATTCAGTATATCTTCATACTGATTAACTGGAACAGGATTGTGCTTAATTTTTGTATTGAGCATAACTTGGTAGCCAAACTCCTGTTGGGATTAGTACTTGTTAATAGTTGATTTCATACTTAATAGATGAACAGTAGATTGTCTAGGCAGTGTCATTTAGATGTGGGTCAACTATGATATAGAGCATTTGTTTGGGATATAAAACTGAAGACTGTGGATCTAAGATTCCATTTAGATTGCTAGTAAAGATTAAAACTTCCATCTTGATCAACTTCTATCTTGACCTAAGCTTTGTTCTACAAATTAACTGGAGAAATAATACTGAAGATAATTACATTTCCTACAACTGTTTTCTTTAAAGATTATCCAAATGCATTAGCACACCTGTAAAACGAAATAAAATTAAGTTAAATATGCTGCAACTAATATACATTTCCCCACTTAAGATAAAGTACAGAAGACAATAGAAATGTAAAACTAGTGCATTCTGGCTCTAGATGAAAATGCTGCTATTGAACTCTTTCCAGAACAACATGTACTTGGATCAGTATTAAAGGGAAGTATTGTGCATGTCTAAGCCAAATTACATAGTACATTGATAGTGCAGAGCGTATTTCACAGTTATACAAATACCTAACTGTTTTTTCAGCCCATAAAACAAGTAAATTAGAATTTAAGCTAAAAGCAAAGCAAACCTGTCTGCCTTAAGTATTTTTTGTTCTGAAATTGACTCTAGCTCAGTACTGCTATATTACTGTTATAGAGAAGCACTCTGAACTCTTAATGATTTCAGGAAACAAGATATGTGACATGCTCCTCTTTGACATTGAAAAAAACCCCTCAAGGCTGCACTGTTACACCCACTGTGCCTTTAGGTAAAAATTTCAATAGGCTTCTACTTTATTTCAGTTTTTCAAGTTAAAGTAATATTTATTAATGAACAGGTCTTTTTCCTCCATTATAATGAATGCCAATAGAGAATATCATTGCAAATGCTGGCAACAGGAAATATTTTTCAAGGAAGTGAAAAAGAGCCTATTGTCTTATTTCTGCTTTCATTTCATTTATCTACATCTTCCACATTGCTTTGCTTGTTTTAATTTCCTTTCTCTGCCAACCACTATTTTTGCTCTACTCGTGCATGCAGTGGTTTGTCAAAGACTGTTCTAGTCTATATAAATCATTGAGGAATCTTGTGGAAAAAGTTAAATACTTATGTCATCAGTAGCCGCCCCCCCCCCCCCCCCCGAAATTTCATACCTTCTTTTAAAGAAAGTTTGTTAATAAATGAACACAGTCAACTTCAGTAGATGATCTTAAGCATCTATTTTGTTAATCCTAGAGTTTTTATACCACTAAGTCTAAATATTTATCTGTAACTTAAAGCATTATTAATTGTGAATGTGTTTTTACATAGATTACAGAATGAAAAATGGATGAATGTAAGAGTTAGTGACATCATTAAACTTCAAAATATATATGTATTTTGCAGTGCTTGTGGCAAAAAAAGGTATTGTGATGAAACACCAATATGATCTGGATAAAATTTAAGGTCCTACAGTTTAAGGTGCTACATGGAGGTATAGAAAACTTGCTAATTTGTGCAGATCTACCTTAAACAGGTTAAAAAGACTGCAGGTCTGCTCACAAACGCTCTATATTAAAGCAATCATTTTTATTAATACAACACTAGTGCTATGCACATCACAAAATCAGGGTGTCTTAGTAAATTGGTATCACTGATGCCAATTTTTGGCCCCATCTTTACACTAGGCAAGTATTTGTTATTGTCAGAATTTTCACCTTATTTTTCTTTCCTTTCCTTTTTGTTTTCCTTCTGGTTTATTTTCATTTTATAACTAGGAGTGAAGGGATGAATGATTCTAAATATTAAAAGCCACTTTTCTTTCTTATTGTGAAGCTTAAGAATTATTACTTGAGAAGACTGCTTAAGAACTGATATTCTTGCATCCTAGGGTATTGTATTTGGTTTTATTATTTTGTAAGTATCTAATATTATGTTACATTATCAAACTATGTTTTGAAAACCTAGCAAGCTTTTGGAAATGACAATACTGTAGTCTATAGGCCAGTCAACTAGGCTGACCTGATGAAGGGATTTTTTCCACATCAACACTGGAGGATAATAAAATTGAGGAATTCTCACACATTCTATTCCTTTCCATTGTCTTCAGCCTTAATCCCCCTATTTGTTTTCTATTAATAATCTGAAGCAACCTTGCCTTGACTCAAGTGCAGCTCCTTAAAACACTTGAGCTATAACTATGTGGCCCTGAGAAGAAGTAGGAAACAAACCTGTTGGCTTTCACTGCTCTGGAGAGTCCCTGAGCATTGTAAGTGCATTTTGAAATATGACCTATTGCTCTGTCAACACACAGGATTTTGTTATTCTTTAAATTAAAACATTTAAGCAATACTTTTATTTTTTGTCCTCTACCCTCAGTTATATTAGCTCCTAGTGTTTTTTAGAGAAACAGTACAAACAAGAAATCTTTAATTTGTAGTTAAGTTTAAAGTTTTGGAATGTCTCCAGTCTAGGTTGTAGTCTTGTATTTGTTATACATTATATGTCAACTTGAAACTGTTTTCTAGAATGTTTGGTGACCTTTCACTGTAACAATATTTAACACAAGTAGTATTTATTATTCAAATTTGGAATGTTTTTAATTCTAAAGAGAACCAATTGTTTAGAGTAGTAGCCATCTGTTTTATGACAGCCAGCTGATACTTTGTAATTTTTTTCCACAGAAGATGTGACACTTCTAGTATTTTCCAGACAATACAGTACTAATTTTAAATTAAAACTAATTTTATATACATCAAATACATTATACTGGAGTACAATTATACTACAGCCCTCTAGTATAGCCACAAAATTATGTATCACTTTTCTTCCACACTAAATATTTTATATCTTATCTGTAAAATGTGTGTATTTTTTCCAGGTAGGATCAAAATTCTTGGTCAGGAGATTATATTTTGATTGAAAGAATTGGGTTCTCATGCTGGTCTGTTACATAAACTCATGATGGCATGAATTTATACATTTTTACATACATATGCCATGAACATATACCTCAGTTAACCCTTAACATATTAAAAGCAGTCTAGCTGTGTTGGTACAGCTCTACCTCACGTACTTGGTTGTAATGAAAAGCAAGGTCATATTACTTGAGTAGGGAACGGCTGTTTTAATTTTCAGACTATTTTACATAGTTCTGCAATACATTGCTCTGTGGGATATGGATGTTTTCTAAATTTCTTGAATAGCTTGAAATTTCATGCTCTGAAGCCAGAAAAGGACATGATATAACTCCTATTGTTCAACTCTAACATTAAAATGTTACTCATTCCATTTATAGCTTTTGCACTACTGCTCTGACCACGGAAAGTATTTGCTAGGCCCTCCTACAATCATTCTCTAAAATATGTCTGCTTTTAACTGTGAAATGCAAAAGGTAGACTTAAATGATAGCTGGTAGTTTCTTTTGAGTCCCCTTCTAGTATTCCTGTTAAGTTTCCTGTTTGTTTACACATGGGCTACACTGAAAATTCTTTAACTTATGAAATACATTTTAAACAAAGATATAAAAATTTAAATGGATGCATGGTAACTAAAAGCCTGGTTATTTCTTGAATATCGTAACATAAAAATAATTCTATTACTTTTCTGAACTGATTTTTGACTGATTCTGATTGGGGTCGTAATACAACAGTTTATTATAAGATCCACTCATAAACCTCATTTTTTGAAGGTCTGAAACCCTCTTAAATACTGCTGCTTATTAATTGCTGGCAGATGAAAGTTGTTCTGGAAGTTGCTAAGGAAAAGGGCAGGAAGTAGCAAGTGTGTTGTTTGGCTGGGTAGATATGGATGCCAGTGGAATCGAAGTTTGACTTTTGGATTGACTCTCAATTGGTCCTACTCGTGGTAGAAAGATCATTATGAACATATATTCTGGATGGACAGATTAAGGTAGTTGATGTTTAGGGGTCTGAGTATCAGAAACTTACTTCCTGACATGGAGGTCTTGGCGAGAATACCAAGGTTCCTGCTCTGAAGGAGTAGGGAAAGTCAATGTACCCATTAGGGAATATGATAGAGGGTTGATTTCCTTGCAGGTGATTTCTATAGAGTGCTTGGAAGTAGAACTTGTTAGCATCTTGTTGTTTTTATGTATTGTAAAGTTCTGCCCAACACTTTAGGAGTCTTACTCCTTTTAATAAGACTCTCCCTCATCCCTGTTGCTTGTAGGGTTTAGATTTTGTTCTTTTAAGATGCTAAGTAATCTCCTGTTGTGGGAGGGAGGCTCAGGATATTTTTCGCCACAGACTAAACTGGGACTTGCATTTTGTTTTTTTTCTTTCCCATTTCATATGGACAGAAGGGTTTTGCTGTTAGTACAAGCAAGTTAATGCCCAATGCAGTTAAAAATGGTATGTGATTTCTAGAACTGAAGCTGAGTTAAAGTTTGCTCTAACAGAAGTTGTACCAATGGGAGAAGATATTGGAAGTCTTCACAAATGTGTTTGGTACCCTTCTTCCTTTAGAAGAGAAAGAGGGTTTCTATGATGCCCATTCAAATGCATGAACTGAATCTGTTTAGGCTTAAAACAGTCTACTTGGAGTTCTGGTGTATGTTTTAGAGGCCAGTTAAATGTAATAAAATTGTGGCATGCTGCTTAATCTGTGTTTATTTTCATTCAGTTGGGTATTTTGATAAACAGGGAGATTGCTACAGTTGTTTAATAAGCAGTCAAGGAGGATGTAGCAGAACAGTGTGGCATAGGTGAGTTTTAAACTTAATTTGAAGGATTACGGTAATTCATTACATGCTTATAATAAGTATAAGGACTTGATTTGATTCATCTATGAAGTTTAAAAAAATTCTTTTACTTTATCATGAATTTATGGTAGCAAATATGGGCTTTCTAATTGCTTTTGTTTCATTGTGTTGGGGATGCTTGTAGCTTGAATGAAACATTGTTTTCCTGTGTTTTTGTAAAAGTTGTTTGATGTTAACTAGGATGAATTTCAGGGAATATTATGGCCTTTCTTGGAATATAGAAAAGGGTTTCTTAAGGCTCTGTTTATACAATACATGGCACTTATTTCTAAACTCATGCCTGACTTCACAAACAAGTTTTGTGGGAAGAATATTAAAATATTAGTCTCCAAAACTTTAAGCTTTGTTTTCAGGACCTAATAAGCACAGAGGCTATGCTGGACAGTACAAAGGGTCTTTATGTAATGGTATATTTACAAGCTTTTAATAACAATGAAAATATGAGCTTGATATCTTGAATAAATCTCATTCTTTGGTCTACAAACCAAAAAGGGATAGTTTTGCCTAAAGAACTTATACAATTCTTAAACTCATGCAAATACTTTTAACATTGGAACAAATATTTATACTGAACGGGGGTTCATTTCTTCAGTTTCTTATTATAATTTTATAGGTATTACAATTTTTCCAAGTAAGGGTAATCTAAAAATATCAGAAGCTCCACATACTTTGGTCTTATTCCTGGATGAAAGTACAGTATATGCCATTTTGCTTTGAATACAGTCTTGCCTAGCAGTCTGACTTTTGACTGCTGTTGTGATCTGTTTTATGTAACTTATGGCAAGTTTACATATTTTCTTGACTGTTAATATTAAATTCTATACTAGCAAAAGGTTTAGGAGTCCTTTACAAGGAAACATCCAATACCGTGTGGTCATTTTGACAACTTATCATAAAATAGAAAAGGAGAAAAAGAAAATATCTGTTTAGCAAAATATCCATGTTTTAGTACTTAATTCTCCTGATAGCATACAGGACTGGAAGTGTATTTGTGTTTATCTTAATTTAAAACAGTTCACAAAACGAAGAACTCAAATCAAAGACTTCAGATACAAATCCATATTTTAAAAAATTAAACCATAGGGTAGCCAAACTCAAGTGTGGATTTAGCAAGGAATTAGTTGTAAATCCCACTACCTTGTCATCATCCCTGCCCTGTTATCATTAGTCACTGTGGTGTTTTGTGCTCTTTTAAGTAACATGGGTGAGACTGGACAAACTATACTTTGTGTTAATGTTGCAGTCCCTGACATGCAAGAGTTCATTGTTAATTCTTTGCTTTCCTATGGTGAAAGACTTAGCTGCTTATGTGCAATGTCTTCTGGGCAATAAATCAGTAAAACCATTTTACAAGTGAATAATCTAGAGTAAAAAAAAAAAGGTAAGGTAAGTTAGTCATATAACACTTAAGAAGAATGGGGATGAAATTCAGGAATTCTAGCTTGCAGTCAGCCTGAGGTAGCTGTGGATAGACCCCATTACATTTATTCTACTATACTATAGAATCTTTTAGTGTTGAGATCTTAAATTATTTGTTTTCACATAACACTGAATAACTGAGTCTTATTTCTGTGTACCAAATGGCAGTTACTTACTCTTAAGGTTCTTTTTTTTTTTTTTTTTTTTTTACTGTGACAAAATAGACAACCAAACTTAGAATTGCTGAGGAGTCAGCTGCTCAGTCTTACCCAACAACAGCTCCATGAAATCTTGAAAGACTTTTGGTTTTCTTTTTACTGTAATTAGCCAGTGTAAATTGAAATATGTGAGAAATACAGTGATATGTTAACAGGTTGACTAGCACAGGCAAATAGGTAAATGATAGTCAGAGCAAGTAGATGAAAGCAGTATGTTCATCTTGCTCAACTCCAGTTTGTCTCCATAGATTACTTTTACGGTCAAAAAATCAAAATAGATTCTTCCAAAGGGCTGTTCAGTGCACACAGGTTAAGCACCATATCTGAATGTAATTCTCTAGAGAATTTCATTGATTGTGGAGAGATGGAGATTTTAAAGACAGGCATGTTACAGGCCAATTTAGCCAGACAATGCAGATGTCTAAAACTGAATGGTGTGGCATAGACCCTAAAACTAAAGCTCTAAAGCTTGTGCTTTATATTCAGATTTGACTCTGCTAAGTGTGAGATACATAGACTGTATCAATGAAATAGACTAAATAATGAATTACACTTAAAATCAATCAGATCAACCTGCTAAAAGTTCTTAGTAATTTTTCTGAAATATTTACTTATTAAATAGTTATTTCATGTGAATTATGTATATATTAATCTAATATCAGCCTAGAGGAAAATTTTTACGATCAGCTTTAAAACATTGAAAATAGTAATGAAGAAAATAAGTAACCAGTGGTGTACATATAACACAAAACATATAGCTCATGGTAAAGGATTTTTGTCTAAGTGAAAATAAAATCTGCCAGGAAAAGAAATGTTTGTGTGATATATTGCAGTCTGATGGGAGATCTTAGATGACACCTCCAGTAACAATTTTAATATGAAAGAACTTATTTCTGTCAAAACTAAATACATACTTTTTGGGGGGGGGGGGTGAAACCAGATGTGCTTTAGATTGCATAACAGGCAATTATTGCACATTTCATTGAGCTGCACAGTTTAGCAATCTTATATTAACCAGTGTAGTTCAGTTTGACACTTTATATTGCACTTCACTCTTAACCTTCAGGGTATGTGAATCAAGGGCAAATGCCTTGTTAATTTGGAACCAGTGACCAAACTTGGGATACTTGATATCACCTCTATATATGTTGGTGGCCTGTGATTTCACTCTCAGCTTTCTGTTCCTGCAAGCTGTAGGTTGCCACCTCTGTTAACACTGTAGAAGAATTGATTCTAGTTGGCTGCTACAAGTGTTTGCTTTTGTCTTGCATTATATGATGTCCAAGATGCTGTTAACAGAATCTCTTTAGAATATCTTGCCATCTGCTGCACAGTACTGTATGTTTGATGGTTTTTCCAAATTTGAGCACTGCCTAATTAGGACCATGGAAAAAATTAAACAAAAGTGGGGGGGGGAAGTAATGGGACAGCTGAAAAGAATCACTGGCATTCCAATACACTCTTTAAATAAACACAAGCTGTATTCCATAGTTAAACATGCACTGTACTTGTCTTGAGCCTCAGTTTTCTGTCTGCGGTATACAGTATTTAGCCAGAGGATCATTTCTATTTTTGCCAAAACATTTAGAGAAAAAAGAGTGTTCTAGCATAATGCCACTGAAAATGCAGCCTGGCTTTATAGCATAATAGAATTAGGAGCTCAATCACAAGCAGAGTACTAGAAATGTGAATTTTTTCACTCCTCTCATATTTTCTTGAAAATCCAAATATTTCACTGTGAAAAAGTTTTAGGGAAATGCTTGGTAGGTGGATGTTTTGAAGGACAGGTAGCATCATTTCACTCTTAATGCTGTCCATTTGATCCTGAAAGTGGGTTTGGTTTACTGTGATAAGCTATCACAGTGATGTTTCTCTATAGGGGAAAAACAATTAGCAGGTGAATCTGGAACCTGAGCTATACAGAGTAACAAGACATGTTCTTTGCTATGTGTAATCTTTCTTTAAAAGCGAAGATATGGATCTTATTGGCCAGTTTTCTATTCATTAGTCTTATAATCTGTGGGTTTAGAGTTCCTTATTTGTAGTGCATAAGGTTGTCTTCTCGGAGCCAACCAATGCAAGGAGCCTAGAAGGTATTCACATGGGTCAAATTTGGCACCTGATGTAATCAGCTAAAACTAAGCTAGGAAGTCTGTTTGGTTCCCCCCTGGAGTCAGTGGAGATAAATATTAAGATCCTTTAACAACTGATTCAGAGAAGTCTCATGTGTCAGCTGACTTCTCTTTAATGGCTATAATTGGATCTTTGAGAACCTGCCTGACAAATTCAGATGCCTAAAGTTGTTATGAATAGAGAAAGAATATTTCTTTCTCTCCTCTCATTCATAGATACTCAGCTTATATGTTTATAAGCCCCCAACAGCTGAAATGCAGTGACAGTCCTGCCACAGGACAATAAGATAACTACTTCATGTTGTAAGATTAATGTCAATATTGCTTCCTTCATTCATGACAGGCAATCTAAAATTTTGATGTAGCTCATCTCAGCAGCACGTGTGTGATATGAGCAACAACTTCTACCTTTTACCTTTGTTTACCTGCTTTGTCTCTCCCTTATGTATTTGGACTGCTGAATTTTTCACGATCTCTTTAGAAAATGCCTGGCTGTCAGCACTACCACTATGAAAATAAATTTAATAATTATATTTGTATCTACAGAATACCACTTCATAAGTTTTAGTCAAACTTGATTCTTATGATATGGAAAGGGTTGCTTGTCTTCTGCTTAGAGGGAGGACTGTTATTCCGGAGAGGTAGTGTTAAAAAAAAAGTTACACCCAGTCCTTATTGGATGTCAGTCCTAAGAACTCTCTCTCCCTCTTTTATTTTTCAGGGGAAGTTGCTAGTGAAACTCCTAAAAACAAGTTAGGTAAATTCATAGGAGTTTTCCTTTGGGAAGTGAGTGAGTACTCACTGAATAATGAACATATGATACTTCAAGGTTATGTCTTGAGAAACAGTGGTGTTTTGGGATGGTGGTTTTTACATGTTGAGGGGAACACCCCCAAACCCCCAAACCCACTTTGATTTCTTATCAATATTTCAACTCCTTACATATGCACATTTTGTATTTTTTACGAGTGTCTAACAGCTGTGTGTTACCAGCTCTGTGCCTCTGAGCAGAGGATAATGGGTATTAGCAGTGCAGGTGCCTAGCTTAGTGTGTATGCATGAATTTTTGAAGGTAAACCTGATAAATCAGCCTTCTACACAGAGGGTTAAATCAGTGGGTGGAATCCTATGAATAATCAGAGATAATAAACTCCAGGAGGTCATGTTACCCTTCCTACCACAGTACTGAAATAATTGGCATTTCAGAATCTGTGGCTTTTATATTTGATTATATCATCTCAATTTGCTTCAAAGGGATTGAAACAAGTTTATTGTACTTAGAATGAAGGACTGCTACTCCTATGGACTGCAATTGACATTCTTGTTATACTTGCACCTTTTATTCTAAACTCTAATCACAAATACAGTTGCTATTATAAGCTTGATTATTTTTTAAAATGTTTTTAAGATTTTTGAAGAGTGTTCTTTGTCTTATTCTCAGCATGGAAATTATTTGTCTTGGTCACATCTGCTTCATAAATTGGGAATGTCAAATGTATTACTACAGAAGAGGCATACCTGTTGAAGTTCTAGTTATGACAGTCAATGAAGAATTGGGGCACACTTGGCTATATTTTCTCAGACAAAACAAGAACTCTAACTCAAAACGTGATGCCACAACAAGTGCTCCATTAATGTGAAAATACATGGGGAGTTACTCAGTGCTGATTTACCAGCTTTTCCACAAATAGGATTGTGTTTATAATTGTGATGTTGAATTTTACTTACATTGTGTTCTTTTAATCTTGTTGCAGTACTTGTTCCCTGTTTGTCTACTTGAGTCTGAAACTACCCAAGAAACATTTATTATAAAATTGAGTTCTATTTTTATGTTTTTGATAACTTTTGTTTTGTAGCTGAAATATATGATAGCCTTGGCTGGAAAACAGAAATTAATGAGGTGTAGAATGATACTTAGAAATCACAAAGTTGTATTAAAGGCTAGTCCTTATTAAATAAGCATTTACTATTAAAAATTGACTAATAGGTAATTTTATAACTAATTTTTCTGAGCTTTCAAGATAACATAATAAAATTAATTGCTCTAGAATAGTAAAGTATTAGTTTTTTCTGTGAATGTGTTTTCTGGGTGAGCTATTTCAGTAAATTCTAATTGGATATAAATCTTTACGTCTCTTATGGCTCTACTTTTTTTTGCTCTTGCCAGTGATGTTGCATGCTAATCTCACAGCATACAGTACGAACATTACTATTTCATACAATTTATGTACTCATTGTTTTACTCCATTATTTAAAAAAATGTGGAAAGCATGATTATCAAGACAAAACCTACAGATACAAGTGCCATGTACTAGGTGATGTTTATTTTTGAAGTGCTCAGATTGCTTTGCGTTGTGTTTCTACTCAAAAAAGATCAGATATTCTGTCTTGGTTTTGCATCATCTAAGTCAACTGGAGGTAGCCTTTTATAAGCTACTATATATCCGGACAAAATTCAGGTGGGCCATTTTAGTTCCTTTATTCATCCTGCTTGTTTTAATTAAAAATAATAATTAAAAAATCTTTATTGTAACAACATTTGTGGAAGGAGCAGTTTCATTGCTGCTGCTATACTTCTTACCTAGGATGATGTGAAGACTACACCAATAATTAAGTGGTTCCCTTTTGAACTTTAATTACCATCGATTTTGGAAGGTATTCTGAAAAAAGTTGTTATAGGTAAGGCTCCAACATTTTATTGAAAATTCCTATAGATAAACATGTCTAAAAAATTCCTTTACATTGTATTAATCTATTATGGAGAAATAAGTGTAAGAACAATATCTGTTTAAAACATATTCATTAACATATAAAGATTTTTATTCACTTGTGACTTCAGTCTGTCTTTCTAGAGCTTTTGCTCTCTTGCTTTCAGGGAAACAAATGACTGATTCAAGAAAAACTGTCTAA
The DNA here is from genome assembly GCF_026419915.1 of Harpia harpyja. Lineage (NCBI taxonomy): Eukaryota > Metazoa > Chordata > Aves > Accipitriformes > Accipitridae > Harpia > Harpia harpyja. Next base: position 27,223,016 of record NC_068953.1, read on the forward strand.
TCTCTGTCAACAGGAAAGAGAACAGAAAGAGGAATATAGGAAAAGTAGGGAGGAAATACTCAAGAAAGGAAATAAGACTTTTGAAAGCAAGTCCTGTAGCAAAACTAAGATGGTCTGAGCCTCATTATTTGGTTTGAAAGTGAAATAAGCTTAAGCTAAAGTTAAGTTCTCGGACTTGAGATTTAAAAAGGCCTAGGGTCATGCGAAGATTATCTATGCCTTGCAACTTGTGAAATTACAACCCAAAATATTGATAAGTTTGTGAGATTATATACTTTTTATGAAACTTTGAAACAAATAATATGGACTGAGAAAACTGGATCTGTAAGTGAAACTGGACTGGAAGTTTCACGGCATGTTACACATCCTTTCTCATAGTGAAATAATGTTGTTTTTCATAATGATATCTTCTTTTCCTTTTAAAAATATACTTGGACTATTTCTGTGTAATGGCTATTTTTTTATTGGTATGTACAATAAAACTGTAATTAGACCTGGGAGATCAAACAACCCTTTAACCCCCCCCCCCAACCCCCCCAATAAAAATGATTACATTTTTGTTTCAAATTCTTGTTTCAGTTAGAAATCCAGATGATCAGATAAAGCTTTATTGTTAAGGGGCAGATACCATTGTATTTGAACATCTTCATCTATTCAATGGAGTATTAATGTCTTTGGCATCCAACTGTCTTTGGTGTATGTGCTTCTAACTGAGATATTAATTCAGAAACCCCCTTAAACAGTCAACATATTCAACTTTGAGTCTTAAAATTACATTGTTTGAATATTCTTCTTAGTGTAAACATACGCAAATGCAGGAGGACTTTCTGAATCAGGACTAGAATGTTTTCTTCCTGTGAAGTTAGCCAAATATTCTAAGTATTTTGTGTTCCCAGAGCTGATTAGAGAACTGAATCTACTTAAATAATATGGATTCTGAGGTTTTATGCTAGTATTTAAAACACTTAGGATATTTACATTGTGCAAGTAATTCATATCTCAGAATTCCCAGCTTGAAATCAGTGCAAGTCTATGAATGTGAATACAAATTATCCAGTTTCATGTTAAAGTTCATGCTCTCTGCTTGTTTTCAGGGGTCTACCCTAGTGTGAACTTAAAGGAAAACTGGATAAAAGTCTTGTTTCTTTCTTTAAGTATTCATGTTCTCTGTAAGTGTCCATGTTTAATACAAACCATTCCGTGATTTTTAAAATACGTCTGTGACACTACTAAACCATCATAACATATACTCAATACGGGTTACAAACATAACTATTGTTTTCCTCTCTGTAATACAGCTTTCTTGGCTTTCTTTTAATCTTTTCCAGAAGGCCAACATGTTTTATATGAAAGCAAAGCTGGAATCATAAGCATCTGATCTTTTTTTACAGTTCCTTAGATGCTAAAACCTTGAGTTTCCATACTTATGCTGTAAGGTTAAGAGGGGGCTGCATGTTTGTGTGTGTGGCCAGGGTACAGCTGCCATCTGGATAAGGGAACAACACAGTGGTATAGCTGAAACCACAGTGTATTGTACAGCATGCACACACTGAATTAGGTGATGATGGCTGGCAAGATGTGTTCCTTTAATCTCTTTCTGTCAGCTTGCACCTGTGTCTTCAAAGTCAGTCTCTCTCCTTTCTCTTTCTCTGTCTCTTCCCCTCTCCCTTCCTTCCACTCTCTCCCCCAAACTCCTGCAAATTTTTTTCCCCAAACAAGTATGGTTTTCCCTTAATATTTCATTTATTCAGTTACAAAACTTCCTTACTTTGTAGTCCATCAATTTTTGATGTTTAATGTTCCTCTTTGTTTTTTTTCATTGTAATATCTTATACCAGAATACAGGGAATGATCAAGCTACATTGTTAGTGGTAAACCATACAACAGCTTGCTTTGTTGACATCTGTTTAAGGTGAAAACATTTCCTGATATACTTTTGCCTTTTAACAAGGAAATTGCTCATTATCTTTGCACTTCAAAGGCATTTACTCACTGAAATGTTAAGTTATAAATAATGCAGTATATTTTGCTTAATAAAAATGCCTCGTGCAGAAGAGTGCAGTAAATGTACAAGTTTTGAATCTCATCACGTGCATAGTAACCTTGATATTCAGGAAAAGTTATCTGTGGATTTTTGAGTCCAGTGGTTGGTCTAAGGACTTTCCCCAGTGCAGTTGTAATGGGCATGGGTCTTTGGAATATTAACACGAAGGATGAAAATCGTAATCACATCTATTTTTTAATATGTTTGGAATTCTTGCAATTTGGCAGAAAAGTATATGTATCTATGTGTACTGGCCAATATTTGCCTAGTTATGTCCTTATTTTCCTAGGTGTTAACTAAAGCTCAAAATGATCTTGGGGCTTATTGCAAGGAAAACATAATTCACTTGGCCATGAAACAGTAATGTGGAAGTGTTTTAATTGCAGACTGTTTTGTCTTTTCCAAACATTTAATATAATTTCTTGTAGTTCTAATACTAATGAATTTGGGCATCAGACTTATTTTGATGGCTTGATGATGATATCTAGATTAAAGTTCCTCTTTTTTGCTTATATTCTAGTAACAATTTCCCAATTTTCAAAGTTAAGGTAACAGTTATGATGAACATCAAGTGAATAGAAACTATATTTCCCTGAATAATTTCATCATTATTGTAACTGCTATTATTGTAGCATAGTTTGATTAAAGAATAACTCTGAAGGATCTGATACGGAATAGTGGCCATACTGTGCTTTATGTAGGTATCTTTGGAGAAAGGTAACAGTGTAAATGGTTCTACTGATGGGCATGTATAAAACTTGCAGAGGCTACTCATCTGTGCTTTGGGAGGTTGTTCTTTGTGTATGATTGTAATATATCTTTAGAGAATATATATGATATTAAGTGAGATTTAATGGGACAGTACATTTAGTCATTTTGAATGTTGCTACAAACTTTGTGTTATATATTCTCTGGATATTATGTTGATGCTGGTTTATGATGAAAGTTCTTGGAACTCGTATTCTAAATTGAATATTAATCCTTAATAACGAACTCTAAATCTCTAAACTTAGAGTAGTATGCAATTTATTGTAAAACTGATTTCATAGAATTTTATTTTTTGATTCTGAGTAACACTGACAAGACAGTGTGTTCTGTAATAAAGAATGGAGCTTGTGACGTCCCCAAACAGAACTATGAGGATATCTGGGTTTTAATCTGTTATTCCCTTGATTTTCATTTTCCTCTCAATGCCATTCTTGCTGCTTCTTTACTCTGCTGATTTGTGTATTTAGACTGAAAATTCCTTAACCTTTTGCAGATTAATTTGTACAGTCAGTACCATAACAGGAGCCTAATTTCAATGGTGTACTTTAAAGTGCTGTACTACAAATAACAATTATGTATTTCACCTGAAAGGGCATCTTCAGTCCTAAAATAAGTATCAAAAATGGTGTAACTATATTGGACAATTTATAGTGTTATGATAATGAAACATTGTCAGGATAAATTACTAGTGAAACGAAGTCACTTTAATTGGCATCACATTACACTGTCATTAATATCTCAAATTGCCATGAACATCAGTTACTTCCATCATATGCTGACAGGTGCGATAGAGACTTTCACAATGACTGGTCACACAGTGATGAAGCACATGAAGAATTCTGGTAAATAAATATGAGCAACACTGTTTCTGTCCTTCCAGACTAAATAGTCCAAATGAATTCCTTTCTTTTACAGGAAATAAAAATAATTCCTTTCAGTAAGAGTCTGTTAGTTCTGCCAGTTGAACTAGAACTATGCAGACTTGTTTTGTCTTATTTTGCTTTGTAGAGAAAATTTCCTCCTCCACTGTTTTAAATATATGAAAAAAAATTGCATAAGTATTGAAGTGTCTTGAAGCCCATATGGTCCTAGGGTTTGGTTATTTGCCAGTCTTCTTAGAAGTACACACAAAAACTATGTTCAAAGGAGGATATTAATGATGTAAAGACAGCTTCAAGAATTGTCAGGCTTTGTCATTCCCTAAATGAAGTTTGAGTTCTACCTCTTTCTAAATACAGTCTTTAATTACTTGGCTACAACTTTTGCCTGTAAGATTTTTTTGAATTATTAATTTTGAAGGATAGGACAGTGCCGCCAGTGGATTGTGGCCTTTTCATATAATAAGCTTTTATCTCCAGGGGTGTACCTCACTGCAAAAGAAGAAAGAAATGTAAGGAGTGATTAACCCTTTTTGGGGAGTTAGTGTGAACAGGAATTCCTTAATATAGATGGTGCTGAGATACTGTAGTAATAAATGATAGAAAACTCTAAAAAGGAAATAGAGCACATTGTTTTCAGAATATTTCGATCAGTGCTTGTACTTGCTTATTGACTGCTTCAGTGTCTGCATCTATTGCCGTTTGCCATCCTACAGTGATTTTTGCATTTCAGTCAGTTGGCTTTCTTTTGACCACCAGAAAGGGCATGGGTTGCTGACAGGCAGTATAATTAAGACTGCTCCTTTTCAGTCTGTTTGGGTCCACCTTAGCTCTGAAGAAGAGTATTTCAGGAAGAGTGTAGTTCTTACTTGACTAGAGCTCAAGAAGTCACCATCTGTTGTTGCTATAGCTGCTGTCTGGTCATGCTGTGGGCCCTGGGTACTACTAGCTAGTCTAATGGTATGCGCAGGGAGGCAGACTTAGTTTGCTTGTACAATGGTCGGTTGTGCAGCCTGTGTATGGTAGATGCTGTCTGTGCATGTCAAACAGTGTATGCAGTTGCAGTTGGCTGCTGAAGCCACTTCCTAACTGTTTTAAAATGACAGTGTGCTTATTTGTTCTTTGGAGATGGTATGTGAGCATTCTCATCAGTGCAGACGATGACATCTGAAAAGCAACAAGTACCACAAACAACAAAGATTCCTAGACACTATAATATTCAGCTTTGCCATGCCTAACAGTCCAGAAGCCTCTTAACAGCCCACCCACGCATACACAAAGAACCTCTGTACTTCTACAGGTGTTGATAATAGATTCCTGAAGAGTACTCAAGTGCCTTTGAATAGCCTGTTGTGGGAGCTATAAGGCTCAGATATACTCAGAGAGTAGACTCTTCAGATCTTATAACCCTCAAAGCATAACCAATCTCTTATCAGCATGTGATTTTTTGAAGGTTTTAAACTGAACTAAGTATTACAGGCATTTCAAGTCTTAGTTTTATAGTTAATATACTATAAATCTAAAAATGGAAAATATATACTTGCAAGATTTACTGTTTCATTTCTGCTTGCAGTGTATATGTGATATTGATATGTTATATCAAAATGCATAGTTTAGACTGAAAATCAGTTTTACTAAATCAGTTTATTGTTTCATAATTTATTTGAAATAGTTGGACAAGCAGATGCAAAATACAGGAGGAAAATCCAGATCAATACTAATCGTGGAGGATTAGGACTTGAGGGAACATATTGTCAGAATGAGATAAGAGCAGTATAAAATAAGTACAATGATTCTCTTTCTCTTGCAAATATGTGAGTATAAGATTCATGGGGGTACAATACCTATTATCATAGTCTTTTTCTCTATATAATATACCATCAGGTATTTTAATCCACTTAAATTCCACCATTTCTGTGAAGTCATCTGTAAACATACAAGTGAGCCTGATTTGCATTTCACTCCTCTTCAGAATGAATAACTTTCAAAGAAAAATGAAAAGGAAAAGAAAAAGAAAGAAAGATTCATCTGCACTAAATATAAGAGCTGAATTAAGTAAGAAACCTAGAATTCATCCCAGTTATTTCTGAGGAATAATTTAGGCAATTTTTGTATAAATGAAACTTAAATATTTAGAATCATTGATGATGGAGAGACCTTCTGGTGAATGAGTGGACGAATGATTTCTGGCTTGAGTCTTACCAATTCCCTTTTGTACCTCATTCACTGTGAGGCTTTTAATAATGTTTTTGTAATCCTGTAGTAATTTCCACTGTTAGAGTTGCCAGAAAGGCTGTTTTTACACACTGAAAGATCCATCTCAAACTTGTTATTAGTGAATGTGCATCTTCCTTGGATGTGAAATTGCTTACTTTAATAAGTAACTTTTACTACAATATTCTCTCTTATTCAAGACTGCAAATATGTGAAAATTTTAAAAAGTAGTTTCCTCCTTTAGCTGATAACTTTCTGATACACTTTTGTGTATCAAGGCATGTCTAACTGTTCACCTTCATACAGAGGTCAGTTTTTTAATTTCTATTTTAGCACATTGTCTCTCACCTTGAGTTGATTTTGAACTGGAATGCACTTGCTATCTCTAATCACAAATTCAACCACCAGGTGGCCTGCAAAGAACAGAAGTCGCCTTTCCCTGGGCAGCCACTACTTCACTGCTGTGGGCCCCTTCCTGGGCTCCCGTGCCTAACAGTCCGATTGCTGTCCCATTTACCATAGGGCATCATCGTGCCTTGCAAATACGCACTAAATACTGTTTCTCAATGAAAAGTTTAAAGTCTTCCTGAAAAAACTGGTTATGGGGGGGAAAGAAAAAGCTCACCTTTGCTCACCAACGTTTATTTTAGGGTTTCTTGACTGTTGCTACTACTGTTATAGCTGTTGCTGTTGACTGCTCCTATTACTGTTGATACTGCCTACTTTTGTACAAGCTTATTCGTTGAATCAGTAACTGAGGAGTCTCTTGAGAAACATACATAAATTTTTGGAATAGAACATCAAGGCGTGATCTATGAAGATTGGATCTACATAGTGTTGTGGTCATTTTTTTAGAATTTGGATATGCTGAGACTAGTTTCCTTTAAGTCTATATTAAAATTTTAAAAAGTAAGCTGAGTAATTTCTAAAATAAAATAACTAAAATTAAATAATAGATATGTGTAACATTAATTATTCCAATACTAACAGTTACTAAAAGTGCAAAAAAGGGAAAATAATAGATATCAATTTAATTTAATAAAGAGCTCCCTTCATGAGATATATGAGCACTCTCAGATGTGTCCTACTGCTATAATATTCTACCAACTAATTGTCTATGTAGTAGGTCAGCTAGCATGTATTGTGACAAAACATTCTTAAATAAGTGTTATGCCATAGGAATAAGACATTTAGAAAATACTTATAAAAAACTCCCTACGCATGTTCTATCTGTAATAGTGTCCCATCCAAGGAGAGCTTCTAAATAACACTTTAATTTGCAGCTTTATCAGCATGACTTTGTAGAACAACTTACCAATAAGTGTTTCCTTTCTCTTGAGAGAGAATATTTCCTGTCAAAAAGCAATCAGTAGGCTCAGAAGGATGTCAAGTAAGCTCATGTAACCCAGTGCTTGTTCTATTGTCCTTATTTCAATTTATAATTGTCCTTTCATATTCCTTTTCTACTTATAGAGCATTACAATATATTCATCCAACAAACATCCTGACAATGAGATCAACATTCAGTTTTAGTAAATTTCTACTGAACAGTATTATCTCAGCCACAAATTTAAACTTACACAAAACATTTAGAAAGCAAAACCAAAGAGATTCCATGCCAAAAAAAATAATTCTAATACTAAACTAAAAAATAACTTCAAAGTTAAAGGTGAGCCAGATCTGTAGACAACTCTCTGGTGACAGGTGGACATGTTCCTTTCTCCTCCCCTTTTTTTCTTTAAAGGAAGCAAAAGAATACCTATTTGGACAAACCAAAGAACTTTACGATTCTCAGCTACTCTGTGGAAAAAGTGCAAAAGTCAAACCAGGGCTCATTTTGGGACAAGTCTGTAATTGGTAGTTAATTAATTAACACCTTAGTAGTTAATGGTTATGGCCTCGTAAGTAGGTTTATCATGTTTTGTCCTTTCATTCCTACTCCAATTTTATGTGTGTTCTGTTCCAGGAAAGCCATTTTTTTCCAGAACTGCTCCAAACTTAAAAAAAAGAAAGTTTTTTAGATTATTTGGAAAAGAAACAAAACTAGTATTCTGTACAGCTCTTTAAAATAAATTTTACTGAAGAGGGTCTTGTAGTCAAAAATGTTTCACACAATCTTACCCATTCTTAATTTAAATATACCATTGCTGCTATTAAGTGCTTATGTGGGAGTAGCAGCACAGGACCAATGCCAATTAACTGAAATGCAAGTAGGCAGATGTAGTACAACTATTTTTTCTCATTTTGCTTAAGAGCACAACTTGACCTTAAAATCATTACTACATCAAATTAATGTCACTAAGTTACCTCCAGTGGATTTTCTAAATATTAGCATTTTATGGGAATGCCAAAACAATTTGCTTTGATTAGAAAATCTGGTTCCTGTCATAAGAACAAGCTTGTGTTCCTTTCATGTACTTGGGGTTTGAACTCTTGAACAAAAATCAAAGGTTTTTTTGTTTACTAATTTAATAGAGCTTCAGGCTTCATGAGAACATAGCTGCATTAGAAGATATAAGTTAGCAGTTCTAGTTTCCACCTGTTCTGACTCTTCTTGAGTCTGCAATGCATGCTTTCCTTGTTTCTGTGTATTTTTTCCTCATATTTCACTGCTATATCCTGTGATTTACAGCACTCAAATTTTTGAGATTCCATGATATATATGCAGATGCTACAGGATTTGAGTTCTTGGCCATATTCCCTCTATGGTTAGCTGTAGTATTAAATAAAAATCCAAAAGAGAACTGTCTGAGGGTATGGCTGAACATTATGTAATAATTGCAAAAGTTAACAACGGGACATTCTTCCCAGTACTGAATCAGAGAAACACACATTCCTGTACTAAATGCCTATTTTGTTGATAGTTCAGTTTAGGAAGTCTTTTTGTTTACTCTTCAATTCTCACAGTGTCAGCTGGAAAGCTGAATGCTTTTTTCCAGCAGCCAATTTTAGGGAGTTGTGTTCTTTTTAGCATTTAGTAGGTAAAAGTAAAATAAAATAGTTTTGCAAGAAAATGTGTTTTATAATCTTATTGTATGTGTTGAGAATTATATATGCTATATATGTTTATATACACGTAAGAGGACGATTTATAATGCTAAATAGGAATGAGGTTTTCTGCTGAATGCTTCAGTTGCTTAAAATTCCTTTGTCTTTGATACAAAAGAAGATACCCTACTCATTAAATGCAAGTAATGACCAACATCATGTCGTCTTATAACAGTTACGAAACCAGCTGACTTACCAGAAGTTTTCAGGCTCTTGCTGTTGAGGCTGATTTGGAGAAAATTCTTGGAACTTGTCTGTATGCGTAAAACTGTGACTTGCTGTTGAGTCACTCCTTTACAAAAAGCATGAGTTTCAGAGCTGATTAGGAAACACGGGAAGGCAGTCATATTGGCAGTAGGAGATGGAGCTAATGACATCAGCATGATCAAAAGGGGAAATTTAGAAATTAAAATGTCAATGAAAATGATGGTTTATTAATGAATTTGTATTTATAGCAGGCCCATTACTTAGACCTTTTTTATTTGAAGAATTGTTTTTCCTTTTATGGAAAAAAAAAAACCTCAGATCAACCATTATACCATTATTTGGCACTTGAAAGGAACTATGTTAAAGAAATGTTAAAGAAATAATCTTTAATATGTTAAAGAAATAAATTAGTTTGTGTTGGGTGGACTTAGACAGTCAGACCAAGTATCTGTCTAATCCAGGGTCCTATCTTCAGCAGTGACCGGGAGCAGATGCCTAGAAAAGAGCAAAAGAACAGGGCAACCATTCAAAGTTGCTCGCGCAGCTTCCTCCACTCTTTGTGTCTCAAAGATGTGCATTTTCTTTGTTTACTAGTTCTTGATGGTTTTTTTTTTTGTCCTGTAACTTTGGTCACCTTTTAAATATGTGGGAAATTATGGCTTCCACAATACCCTCCAAATGGTTATTATTTTCCTAAAATGCAAGGTTACTGCTAGTTACAAATGTTTACATTAAACATAGGTAATAGAATATGACTGAAGGACTTGAACAAGTTGGCTGTTTTTCTCAAACAAGGAGGCTGATAGCTGTTGCTATTGCCCAATTTTTTTCATGACCTACACAGTTAGGTGTAGAACACAGCCCATGTAGCAGCTGAGAGTGTGAGTGGAATTCTTACTTTCTGCCTGCTATCATGGACTTCCTTTTCATTCAAGGCGTTTACTAAATACTGCATTGAATCCTCTTAACTACCATCCTGAAAGCTCACCTTTTGTCCTGTGTTAAAGAGAATTTTTGAATAACAAATGGTGCATCTTCTGCTGTTAGCGGAAATATTTCTTTCATTGCTTTATTTTGCTCCTAGCTGGGTTTTTGGAATAAAAATAACCCAAGTCTATTACACAAAAATGTAGTTATTTTACCCACTCTAAGCTAACCTACCAAATGCTGGACATGTTAGAACTCCTACTATATTACTGTTCAGAGGCATCATGGGCCTCAGAATGCAGTAGAGGATATCCATATTTGGGTCTCATTTAATTGCATGCAGGCATCTCAGTATTAATGTTTCAAGAAAGTAGAAAACTATTGTATTAAACATTATGTTTTGCTAGCCTGTAAAACTTCCCAACTGACTGATGTTCCTATTAAGAATGCAGCATTGGCAGGATCAGAACATCAGATACTATTAAGCATAGAAAATGATTTATACTTAAGTTAATGTTAGTAACTGCTCTGTTTATTTTACTATCAGATACTTGGAAGTTCCTTTTTACAGTACAATAGATATGTGACACCATACAGTAAATATATAACTTTCTAATTAATTGATGGGTGGTCTTAAAATGATACAAGATGACTTCATGATGAATAATGGCCTGAGTTGCTTGCTTACGTTGTTTCATCTTGTTCCTACTAGCCTTGCCCTGTAAATTTGTCAGAACCTCAAATTCCAATGGCATATTGTTGAAGCAGGAGAAATAGCAGAATAGGACTCCACAAAATATTAATGAAATGGGTCGTTCTGTAACAGTTTTATTTTAAGTTTTGCTGTTGCCATCTAAACATGGAAAAGGTTATAGTTAGGATAAAGTTAAGTTGCATTTGTTCATCTATTTTGGTGTGAAGAATTGGGAAATGGTCTTCCAGAGGCAACAATGGGAAGGGGCAGAATTAAAGAGGATGTGGAATGAGAAAGAAAAACTGTGGATTAGTTAAAAAACAATCATAACAAAAAATTAGTTTGCACAGGTTGCTTCTTAAGCTGCTGTGATGGGAGGGACTGTATAAGTGAGTCATGAATGCAAGTGTTGATGTGAGACCGTTCCTTCTTTGATAAACACTTTTGGCTCTTATTTCAAATTTCCTGTAGTCTAGGATGATGTTTTCCATTGACAGTAATTATATCTATTGTCTGAAACTGTCTATGTAGTAGCTTAATAAGCTGACATCTGTTTTTCAGCTGTTTAGTGGAAGTAAGTTTCCTCTCTCTTTGCTAGCAGGTGCACACATAGGAGTTGGCATCAGTGGCCAGGAAGGAATGGAAGCAGTCTTGGCCAGTGACTGTTTGCCCAGTTCAAATACCTTCAGAGTCTCTTGCAGATTCATGGCAGGCATTCTGGTTTGAGAATGTGCAAGTTCTTGTGTTATTTCTTCTACAGAAACTGTGCTTTCACACTGTTGCATTTCTGGTTTGCCTTCTGTGGCTTCTCTACTCAGGTTTGTTTCTGAGTTTATACATGAAAAAAATTAGTTGTACTCTTTAGATACCTGGAACCTAGAAAGTTAGAAGAATGAGTTAGGCAATCTAAATATTTAAGTACAATTGTTTTGGAAGTTAAGTAAAGTAATTATTGTTTATTTTTCTGTTTTGAAAACATAAATGTATTTGACTGCAGTTATTACACTTAATGATCCCCTTCATTTTCCAAGTTTGTTAAGATGTACCGTTTTCATATGTTATACACTTCTGCCTTATACTTAGAAGGAAAAGAGAACCATATGTTCTGCTTTAATGGTAAGTCCCAGGGCTTGTCTGCGTGGTTATAGGGAGTGTGTAGATAAGCCATGACGAAATGACTGCCCCTAACTAAACTACATCCACTACAAAAGACGTCTAGTAAGCGATTATACTAAGGTAAAGAGCTGTCTTGGAATTTCATGCTTTTCTAGACACAACCTAGGTTTCTTACTTCTTTTTTTCTAATGCTTGCTCTATGAGCATTTTTCTTTAGGAAACATTAAGTTGGTGATTTAAGAAATATTGAACAAGACAAAGAGTGGAGTCCTTGCAAGCCAAACATCATGTTTTAAAAATTATTATGTTGGACTGAGAGTTTTATGGGAGACTACATTTGGAGATGTTTAATCAGAGTCCTAAATTTTGTCTCCTGAGCATTTCAAATGTGTCCTATGAGAATGAAGACTTACCTCCCTGTTTCCAAAATTCTTCACTTAGTGACATTATATATCTAAAAGAAAAAAAAAAATCATAGTTTTAAATCAATATTTAATAGGTTGAGAAAAAACCTATTTTTAAAATTTGTAATAGACTCTAAGCAAACAGGGGTTTTGAACTCTCTTGTAAATTCCTTGCTGTTCAGAATCTTCCACATCTGTTTAGGAGCTTTTACGAGACCTTAAAAATGGCCATACTGCTCAGACCAATGACTTTCTTGTCTTGTCAGAAGCCTCTTTTCAAGTGTCCAGAAGCAAACAACTAAAGAGTATAAAAATGGGGCAAACATGTAATGATACTTTCTCGTGTTACTTTCCTAGCTTCTAACAATCTGCAGCTGAAGGACTTTCTGAACCAAAGGGTGGCGCTTTGTTTAGTAAGTGTTGAAGGTTTTGTCTTTGAACATTCACTACATATAGCATTAAGTTCTACAACTTAAGATTCATTTCCCTGTGGTACCTACTGTCTACTGCTTTCATTTAATGCCCCTTAGTCCTTGCCACTGAATTCATCGTGATTTTATGGACTTTTCCCTATACTTGCTCACCCCATTTCCTACTGAAAATTCCTAATCTACTTTAGTGTCTGATAAATCAAATGGCGATTGGAATATCCTCTTGTGAGATACTGGAAAGTAACTAGGAAATGAGTAGGTAGCTTTGGTTATTAAGGTGGGTTGATCCAGCAGGGAGAAACAATGAAAAAAGAAGTCTTCCTTGAATACCTTGAAGAATAGTGGTTTTTTTCTATCCATGTGTAACTCCTGAAGCCTGATAAAAGAATTGGGGAAAAATTCTGAACTGCAGCTGCAATGCATGTTCCAAAAGTTATGGAGGTAACTTTAGAAGAGGAAACCACTCCTAAAGCTACTGGCATGGTTCCAGAAAACAGAGAATCACAGATTGTGTGAAAGCATGAATAATTGTGAAAATATGTTAGTGTTCTGAGCCTTGGGAAATAACCTTTCTAAGTCTGTAGAAGGGGCTGTTTTTCAACAATTGCAGCAATTAAACATTTGATTACAGTTTCTAGAATTACAGTGTTGCAAAGCTTTTAGTGAACACTAGAACAACCAGTATGCTTCACATGAGTATTTTTGCTGTTTTGACTCACCTTAGTAAATGTAGTACACAAGTTTTTATTGTTTGGGTTTTTTTGTTGTTTCTCAGAAAGGTTAAAAAAACCAACCACCACAATTTAATTTTGTATCTATATGATTTGCTGCTAGGGCTTTTTTCCAGAGTTTTGGTTTGATTCAAATTTGAAGAGATTTTCAGACTTGTTTTGACTACCTGCCTTTTTTATTAATCTTTAATGTTCTTACCATGAACTTAGTGTGATATAAAAAAGACATAGTGTTTGTTGAAAATGAAAGAGCTTTGATTTTAGGCTACAGATGTAGATTTAGATGTCAACTTTAGAAGAAGTACTATGGGTATCTTCCTATGTGCTCATTCAGAAAATGGAATTCTGTAGATTAAAATTAAAGAAAATGTTTAGCATATAATCAGATTAACTGCCAGCATACTAAAAATCCTTCAGTCTTGTTACAAAAAAGCCTAGAACTTAAGCTTTTGTATTCAGGAGGCTGGCATGTTTGTGTCATGCTCAGGTAATTACTACTTTGCACTACTTCACTTTGTTGGCACAGTAGACTCTGATTACTGTTAGTCTCTGATTATGTGCTTCATTCTGTCCCAACCAAGATTCCTTGGTAGGTGGGCTGTATACACCAGATGACATTTTCTGAAAATTTTCTGAAATGTAATCTTCTGGTGATATGTGCATCTGAAAGCTGTGTGATACTAAATACTGATGGTGGGGCAACTGAGGCTAATAGTGCAGTAGTGTCATTTATTTGGCATTCACTGATAGAATGTTCCTTATGCTTTTTTTGCCTGATCTAATTTCAAATATGATTATTTTTGTTCCTGCTTTAGGATTATATAGTATAAATTCTCTTATATATTAAGTATAAATTCTCCTTTAATACTAAGCATAGTAAGAATAATCTCTATAGTAAGTATAAAATCTTTTTCTATGATTTGCATACAGGAATAGTGCAGTGCAGTATTCTTTCCTCTGCTCTAATCTTCCTGTTTTGAAAAACAAGCCTGACTCCAATCTCTGTAAAGAAGCAAGCATCCTGTAAAATAAGGCATTATTCACAAAACTCTTTGGCTTGGTGTCGTGGTTTAACCCCAGCCAGCAACTAAACACCATGCAGCCGCTCACTCACTCCCCCCCACCCAGTGGGATGGGGGAGAAAATCGGGAAAAGAAGCAAAACCCGTGGGTTGAGATAAGAACGGTTTAATAGAACAGAAAAGAAGAAACTAATAATGATAATGATAACACTAATAAAATGACAACAGCAATAATAAAAGGATTGGAATGTACAAATGATGCACAGTGCAATTGCTCACCACCCGCCGACCGACACCCAGCCAGTCCCCCGAGCGGCAAATCCCTGCCCCCACTTCCCCGTTCCTATACTAGATGGGACGTCCCATGGTATGGAATACACCGTTGGCCAGTTTGGGTCAGGTGCCCTGGCTGTGTCCTGTGCCAACTTCTTGTGCCCCTCCAGCTTTCTCGCTGGCTGGGCATGAGAAGCTGAAAAATCCTTGACATTAGTCTAAACGCTACTGAGCAACAACTGAAGACATCAGTGTTATCAACATTCTTCTCATACTGAACTCAAAACATAGCACTGTACCAGCTACTAGGAAGACAGTTAACTCTATCCCAGCTGAAACCAGGACACTTGGTTTGTAAGCAGATCTGTATCAGCTTTCATGCATTACATGAACAGAAACTAGGATAAGTTTCCAGAATTCCTACAAAATGCAGACTCAACCTTGGAGAAACTGTTGCATATTATAACATTTCTGGACTTTGAATCCATGACAGTCTGCAACTTAC
This sequence comes from Harpia harpyja, assembly GCF_026419915.1. Lineage (NCBI taxonomy): Eukaryota > Metazoa > Chordata > Aves > Accipitriformes > Accipitridae > Harpia > Harpia harpyja. Next base: position 27,238,277 of record NC_068953.1, read on the forward strand.
GTTTGTATATTGTGAGTATTGGAGGCCAGCAGGTATGTTGCTACATCAGCTTTGGGGACTTGGGGGATTAGTTTTAGATCTTTGGTTCAGACTGTTTCACATCACACAGCTAGCCTAGGCTAGGACTGATTTTGGAGACTTATAATTGTCCTAGTCAAGGCTCCTCAATATCCAATGGAGTGAGAGAGAGGCCTCCATTAATGACTGCTTAAACGGGGTCACTGAATACACTGAGAATTTTGTAAGTTGTATTGCTAGGAAATGATTGTAGCTTCAAATTACTCTGAAGGTCTGAGCAAGAGGCGAAATTGCTGCTTCTTGAGGTTCTTCTTACTTTTACACTTAATTCAGTTGTAGCAAATTTTCCTCTAGTGGATCCAGGTATCCTTCTTGCTTCATTGCTTAAGATGTATCCAGTTTGCCCAATGGTTGTGAGAGAATTACTTGAATGGAGGGCGGCTATATCACATACCTGAACCTTGACAAGCAACACAACTCTCTGGGTTAGTAACGTTCTTAGTAAATAATCTTCTCTTTTGTCACTGTTGCTTTCAGATTGCATAAATACTTAAAGCCTTTTTCTTGTATAGAGAAATGCTTATTGAAAATTTTACTTGTACTAATTATTCCATTTTATGTTACCAGTACTATACAATAAGCCACTAAACCATTAGATATCTTTTACTGTGTCTGTTATGGAAATTCATATATTCTTTTAGAGGATATTGCCTTCTCTTATTCCAAGAAACTATCAATGGAAATCTTTAATATGGTTTTGTTGATACTATTTTTTTGCATAAGCTGTCATCCTTTTATGTTTATGGTCCACAATTTATAACCCTCTTCAATATTGTCTATACTTTTCTGCCTGTACCAGATTTGACCAGGTAGTTATTGACCAGGGGTTATTTGACCAGGTAGACTTCTATTTGATGTTTAAAATACAAGCAGTAATTTGACAATAACAACATTGTGACAAGTGCTAACGTGGGCCCAGCATCAGGTGACAAGCCTTTAAGGAGGCTACTTAAGGATTCCTATTTTTTTGATTGCTTTGACTGTACTAGCCATAACTTAAGCAATGAATTATCTAGGAGCTGGGGATTTATGGATAATGTTTTTTGCTGACAATATAACTTTCTTGCCCTGATTCCACCTATCCTGAGGATGTGATGAGTGGATATAGTACAGAAATTACTGGAGATTTTTTTGGCAGAACAATGTGTATGAGATGTAGAGAGTGAAAGACCATCTCATCTGCTAGTGCTAAACACAATCAAGTGCAAAGAAGGCATAGTAGTTAAGGATATTTTCTCTTTGCTCATATTTAAAGACATAGACTAAAAATATCAAGCTCAGTAAGATCTGCTTATGCTTTTTGTCATCAAGAAGGCTATGGGAAACATAACAGCTGGAAGGAATATGTACATCAATAACTCACATTTGTCATCAGGGTTATTGAGGACCATGCATAATACCACCAGCGGATTGATAATTTACTTAAGGGGACAACAGAGACAGTGAGTAGTTTTAGTAGTGACAGAAGTCTGAAACTTTGAGTCTAAGAGGAAAAATATTTTTTTTTCCAGGTTTCAACTATTTATTTTCTAAAGCTATTGCTGTATCTTCACACTGTTTGCTATTTTAACAGTGCTGAGCTCAGCATTACTGTTTGCAAATGACTGGGATCAGGTGACTAACAATCTGCATTTCTGGGGCATGTTCAGTAGTACTGTGAACATGAAGGTTATTCCAGAGGCTATTCCTTTTTTATTTCTTTTATTTTTCTGAAAATAATTTACTTTAGCAAAATAACATACATTGCTTATTAAAGAGGTAAAGCATTGAATGGATAATTTTCCATACTAAAAGATGAATGCAGTATTCATATATTTATTTAGATATCTAACCTGAGACCTTTATTTAATTCTGTATATACTTACATTCAACAGAGACATTATTCGTTTGCATTCAAACACATTGTTAGGACAAATTGAAATTTAATAATTATTTTGCATTACTAGAAAATGCATACATGGATTAAAAAGACTTCAACATGTTTCAGATTTTAAAGTCAACTGTTTTCAAAACATACTGCCTTTTTAAGGATGAAATTTATAGGTACTGGTGATATCTTTTGTTAAATCAAATACTGTAGCTGCAAAGTGAATTTTAGGGTATACAAACCCTTTCTCAGAAGTTGAGTTTGCATTCTGAAAGTTTTCTCCCCAAACTATATCAGATAATCTCTGCATGTAATTAGTGATCATCTGCTATCAATAGCTCATCTAAAGGGCTTTTCTGTGTTAAATACACATGAATAACAACATAATATTCCTATGAAGTTGAGCTCTCATACATCAGTTCTCAGACTTTTAAAATGTTTTTCAAAGCTGAGATACATTGGAGAGAAAGAAGCAATCCAAGCTGCACATGTAATTATATACCAGTAGTTTTGCAGGGCATGCTGCAATTTTATCTTGTGAGGTGCTCCTAAACCAAACAACTGTGTCAACTTTTTTCCATGTAAGAACATTCATCAATATCTTTTTTATGACATTTATTCTTTTGATCTAATAAATTCCTGTTTCTTGATTATTAGTGGAGACACTTTTATTTAAGGGAAACCAAAAAGTGCCCTTGATAATGTTCAGTTGTGCCTCTGAGAAATACTTCCCATTCTGTTCCATGGATGTGTGACATCATGCCTTTGCAGTTTGCTTTCTCATAGGCCTCAGAAAGACTGATTTATATTTGCTTCATTCACATGAGTGTTTCCTCATGCAGTGCCTTAAACAGTTGCCTTTAAGAAGAGACAGACGTGTGTCCCATACATTATTTGTTTCAATTAAGTGATTTATTAATCTGTTTGGGATCTATTAATCTGGGTTTTGAATTATTACATTGCAATACTATTGATCTTTGCAATATAAGACTTACATAAACAACATCTGATACATAACCTTTTCTGCTGAGATGCTGTTTGGAAGTCTCTAAATCCACAACTTTAAGCTTTGCAGCTCATTTTCTGGACATTATTTGTAAAATGTAATATTGCAATTTATTTCATGGTAAGGATTAATACATCTAATGTAATCACTCTGTGCTGAACAAGATGTATTGCTTCATCTAGGAGCTGCCTTTTAGCGTCTGTATTCTTTCCCTAAAGTTCTAAGTTGGATGTTCTACTCCCTTATTTAGCATATTTTCTGAACATGCTTTCTAATAAAATCAGAATTTCAATTTTATTTTCCAAGATTAACCAATAGCTAATAATTCCTAAATAGGATTATATGGAGGATACAGCTATCCTTCATAGCTGTCATAATTATGTATTAATAGCCTTATCCTGTATAGCTCACAACTTATGTTCCTCCTGCACTTTTTGAAGCCTTGTTAGGCTTCATGCTGTACAGCTTTCCATGTTCCATGAGAAAGGAAGTCAGATAAATAATTTAGCTTTTACTGCAGTTTAAAATTTTTATCAAAATTAATGTGACTATATCAGGAAAAAATTCAAGCATTTGGTAAAGTTTTTTTTTAAATTATACATTTGCTTATTAATTGGCTACTTGCACTTTTAAAATAGCTTTCCATAACAAATTCCTTTTGTTGTATGAAGCAGCTACTCAGGATTAATGTCATGTCAATGTTTCAGGCTCCAGGAAAAGGAGAGATGAGTAAAGCTCATCCTCAAATGTCAGTGAGCTCTTTCACAAGTGAATGAAACAGCTCTGTCAGGTGAAGAAAATCAACGACTTGAATACTATACTGCTTTACCAGTCGATTCTTCCCCCCCCCCCCCCCCCCCCATGCAACTATCTTATAATGACACAATGACTCAATGACTTGCAATTTATTGCAACAGCAAGAATTGATCATTATCTGCATTATATGCTGAGCACTTTTTTCTGACAGTCTGGCTCATTGACAGTCAATTTAATTTTCTTACTCTAGGCTGCCATATGCAAGAGACATGCAAGCAATCCACTTGGCAGCAAAATAACACACCTAATGTATCTGTATTGGGGTTTTATATTACTGCTTGTTAATGAATTATTCAGGACTTCCACATTACCCATTGGAATTTTTTGGAAGGCATGAAAGAATGGAGGAAGGAAAAATCAGTCCCTGTCTATGAGAAGGGAGAGAAAGCAGGTACAATATATATAGACAAGTCAACTTTGGTTCAGTTCCCATAAAAAGAAATGTTATCACAATAACAAAAGTATTTGTAAAAAACCTGACAAATAAGATGATTAACAGTCAGAACAAATTTGTCATGGGGAAATTGTACCAAACTAGTTTAATTTCTGTCTGCCAGAGTGTTAGCAGGCCTTGTGTCTAGAGAAGCAGCAGTTTGACATATATCTTGACTTTGAGGTTCTTGTTGCATTCTTATAAGCAGGCTGATAAAATTTAGTCTTGATAGATCTACTGTAAGGTGGGTACTGGTCTGTTTTGTAGAAGTATTTGGAGTTAGGTATCGATGCTTTTCTCTCAAAATGGAAAGTTATTGAGTAGGGTTCAGCAGGAATCAGTCTTGGGTCAGTTGTTACTTGATATTTTCATTAATGATCTGGGAGATGGAATAGAAGACTTACTCATTGAATTTGCATTTGAGATTGTCGTGGTTTAACCCCAGCCAGCAACTAAACACCACGCAGCCACTCACTCACTTCCCCCCCACCCAGTGGGATGGGGGAGAAAATCGGGAAAAGAAGCAAAACCCGTGGGTTGAGATAAGAACGGTTTAATAGAACAGAAAAGAAGAAACTAATAATGATAATGATAACACTAATAAAATGACAACAGCAATAATGAAAGGATTGGAATGTACAAATGATACGCAGTGCAATTGCTCACCACCCGCCGACCGACACCCAGCCAGTCCCCCGAGCGGCAAATCCCTGCCCCCCACTTCCCCGTTTCTGTACTGGATGGGACGTCACATGGTATGGAATACACCGTTGGCCAGTTTGGGTCAGGTGCCCTGGCTGTGTCCTGTGCCAACTTCTTGTGCCCCTCCAGCTTTCTCACTGGCTGGGCATGAGAAGCTGAAAAATCCTTGACATTAGTCTAAACACTACTGAGCAACAACTGAAAACATCAGTGTTATCAACATTCTTTGCTCTGAACTCAAAACATAGCACTGTACCAGCTACTAGGAAGACAGTTAACTCTATCCCAGCTGAAACCAGGACAGAGATGAAGCTGGAGGGCACTGAAGTTTTATTCAATGGCAGGATTTAAATTGAAAATTATCTTTGCAAGCTGGAAGGCCATCTGAGAGGGAAAAAAAGTAGAATACAAGTAACAGGGATGTCAGCAAGTTCCCATGCCGAGAATTTGGGAGAGATCTGCTGCCTCAATGCGATGATGGCAACAACTGGGTAAGTAACAGTTCTGTAGAAAAAGATCTTGGTGTTATAGTGCGCTAAGGTTCAATGTAAGTTGACAGTGCTATAAAGTTATAAGAAAGGGAGCTATCTTACAGGGTGCATAATGAGGATGACAGCCTGCATGACATGAAGTAATCAGTCTGGTCTGTTTAGGATTGGTATGATCAGTTTTGATTGTCATATTTAAGGGAAGATGTGGACCAGTTGAAGAGAATTCTTCATGAAGGTGAAGAATAAGCATGTTTAAGTGTTTAGGAAACATGACTTACAAGGAAAGACAAGTGGAATTGGTCTTCACTTAAAACAGGCAAACTTTTATATCAGTCCTTTGATATGTAAAAGGCTGTTGCAAAACCAAAATTGATTTATGTCTCTTGTGAATAAGATGTATAAATGCAGCTAAATTAAATTGGTTACTTGGTAAATTAAGATGGAGGGCAACAGAATACATTTCCTGAAATGGTGGAATATCCATCATTCTTGACATTTCCAGTAATTTCTTAGGTAGACTCATACTATTTTGGGACAGAAGGTGGTCTAGATGATGTCTTGAGTCCTTTCAAGTCCTAAGATTCCATGAAAACAGTTTTATTTATTTACTTATTTTATTAGTTAACATTTGGTTTCAATCTTGAATGTGATTTTGTTGGAAAAGCTGTTTCATATGGAAGTGTTTGATTCTTGCATATCTTGGGGCAAGAAACACCTGTAGTGATGATGATTTATAAGCAACTTAGCTCACCAGGTCAGTGAAAGTACATTTAAATTGGAGTGGTATACATACATACATAGCTGTATGATGTATTGGTATATACCTGGATAAGATCTGGGGTGCCTGCTAAAATGAAATAAAGATGAACTGTCATGTTGTTCACTACTTGCAGAAAGTAAAATATTTACATCAAAAGATGGAAGTAGTGCAAATTGAGAATAAGGAAAAAATGGTGTTACTTACAGAAATATGAAGAGGAAGTAGAACTTCTTGATGTGTTATCATTCATAATCCTGTAATCTTGCTATATCTCAAGCTGCTTCTGGGTGTCAAGATAACACCTTTAGCCAAAAGCTGTTTATAAATCAGGGTAAAATACTTTAAATATAATTATGTAATCTGTGTCATTTGCACACTAGATCAAATAATGTGTTGGAAGGTAATTAACCCCATGCATTATTTTGTCATTTTGATTTATATTAAAATTCTTCATTGAATTTGTAATGGATAAGAAAGCAAGTTAATATTTTTGGTTTTAGCATAGCTGTTTCATTCCACTACCAACAGGAAAGGTAACACTAACATTACCATTTACTATGAAATCTGTATACTTAATTTGTATATGTAATCTGTATACTTAGAATATTTTGAATGGCTAAATTATTTGTGGAGTAAACAAAAAAATTAACTTTCTACAGTTAATTTTCATGAAATACATCAATGACAACTCAGAAGTTAGATTTTACAATAAAATACAGGATGTGGTGATGTTGTAATAAGGTATTATTCATTTGTCTTGGGAAAGTCTGAGAACAAGTCTTACCCAATGTAATAATTAGTTTAAAAAAAATCAAAACCCAAAACACAATTCTGTCTTTTACTTCATAGGTCAAGAGTTCCGTTTTTTGCTGTGAAGCAGATAGATTTCAGTAGATTTCATTTTTAACTGGCTGAGTGTGTTTTGTAAAGACGAATGCTTAAGAATTTCCCCTCGGAATCATTCTATTCATGTGGTTTTGGTAGTCCTTATGAAGAGATACTGTTCTCTAAAGAAATTGTTTTTACAATACTGTTGATGTGCTCATAGATTTTTATTTTTTTTTTTTTAGGAAGTGAGGGTGTATTAGTGATGCCATGTTAACATTTAAAAAAGGTATGATATGACATCTTTAATGTCTGGACATTTGTATTGTAAGTCTTGTATTTGCATATTACTTGTTCTTTCGAATGAACAATGCTCATAGAATACTGGGTTTTTTTCTCCTGTTATTGTTCAGTGTGCAGTTCCCCTTTTTGCAGACATTTATCCTCACTGTGTCGCTCCAGATAATCAATCTCTTCCTAAAAAAATTCTGAGAAGGCAGCTGAACCAACTTGTGAAAATGTTTCTTTCTTTCTGACTCTGAAGGAAGTAATTGAACTAGTTCAGGCTATGCATCTAAAAGTTAGATGTCTAGAATTAGTTAAAATGAAACCCACTCATGAGTGCCTCAGGCTGGGCACCTAGAAAATGAGAAACTTGTACACTATGAAAAGGTAATTCTTTTCAGTCTTTAATGTAAATGATTTAATATTAATAAAATGGGGAGATAATTTGCCTCCTTACTAATGATGCAGACTTACAAACAGGCCCAAGAAGCCACAGCAGTAGTAGTAACATGATGGTAAGACGATCTGACAGGACACTACTACCCAGCAATAGGACACTCAGAGTGTGTGTGTGAAAGGGCAAGGATAGCACCAATGTTAGAAAGGAAATAGTATCAGCAATGCAGAAAAGTTTATTTTCTTTGCTTAACTTTGTCTATAACATTCATGTAACTTAACTAATAGTGTAAAAATAACTCTTCCAATATGAGGACTGAACCAAGCCTTGGGGTAAGTAGTTCATGATACCGGCTGAAGTTTGTTTGCCTAGGTTGTCTTATCTGTTGCCTAAAATCTGAATGCTTTACACTGAAGGAAGAAATCAGTCTTACAAGTTTTGTAAGCAGCCTGTAAAGGCCTTTGCTCTTTAAGGATGCTACCTACAGAAAAGATCTGGTAGTGTTTGGCTGTGATACAAAGCAAATTCACAAGTGTGCTGAAAGAACTCAGGCTATTTGTGCATCTCTTCAGAAGGAAAATGTGGGTAGGATTTAGATGAAAGCTGCTGTTTGTTTCACTAGACCATTTAGGAGAGAACTTGGCTGATAACATATGATCAGTTTTCAGAAAAAAAAGGTTATGTAAGCTTATTTAAAAATACAATAGAACTGTGCATTCAGAGAATGAGTTAAAGGCTTTTAGTATTGGAGAGCTCAATCCAAAGGAAAAGAAAACAATTAGCTGTATTTCTGACAGAGGCCACTCTTACAGTTGCTGTATGTTGTCAGCCCTGAAGCTCATTCAGATGGCATGGTGTGCAATGGAACACATGAAATAAATTACAAAACTGACATCAAAGGAAAAATTAATAATAGTATAGGAAATTTGTGCTCAATTTTTTTCCACTATCAGTTAATATACTGGTGGTGGTGAAGGAAACTACCTGAAGGATCAGAAAGATGAAATTGCAGAGTAAATAAATTCTGCTAAAGCTCCATGGAAATGCAGACAGCAGGCAGAGCTGTAGGAACTTGGTGTCACAGTGGAGTCGGTGTTTTGTGACAAACATAAGATGAATATGTTAAGTGTGCTGTTCTGTAAGCATTTATAAGAACTCGTTTACGTAAAGCCCAGTTGGATGGGATGCTTATTGTATTTCAACTCCTAATGAGGACAAGATGACGTCATGAGTCTCCCTGATAAACATGAGTATATATGTATGCTTTGAGGAACACTGCTGATCTACAGAGGCTCTTTTTTTCTTGGCTAATGAATCATAGAATGACTTGGATTGGAAGGAATCTTTAAAGATCATCTAGTCCAACCCCCTGCCATGGGCAGGGACACCTTCCACTAGACCAGGTTACTCAAAGCCCCATCCAACCTGGTCTTGAACACTCCATTGATGTGGCATCCACAGCTTCTTGGGCAACCTGTTCCAGTGACTCACCACCCTCATTGTATAAAAATTTCTTCCTTATATCCAATCTAAATCTACCCCCTTTCAGTTCAAAACTGTTGCCCCTTGTCCTGTCACTACAGGCCCTGGTAAAAAGTCTGTCTCCATAGACATAGGCTTCTGAGAAGCCCCTTTAACTATTGAAAGGTCTTCCCAGAGCCTTCTCTTTTCCAGGCTAAACCCTAACTGTCTGCCTTCACAGGAGATGTGTTCAAGCCCTGATCATTTCCGTGGCCCTCCTCTGGACCTGCTTTAACAGGTCCATGTCTGTGTTGTGCTGGGAACCCCAGAGCTGGATACAGTGCTACAAGTGGGGTCTCACAAGAGCAGAGTAGAGCGGGTAGAATTACCTCCCTTGACCTGCTGGCCACACTTCTTTTTATGCAGCCCAGGATACAATTGGCTTTCCAGGCTGCAAGCACACATTACCAGCTCATATCCAATTTTTCATCCACCAGTATCCCCAAGTCCTTTTCCACAGGGGTGCTCTCAATCAATTAATCTTCTAGCCTGTATTGGTATTGGGGTTTGCACCAACTGGTGCAGGACCTTGTGCTTGGCCTTGTTGAACTTCGTGAAGTTCACATGGGCCCTCTCTTCAAGCCTGTCAAGGTCCCTCTGGATGGCAACCCTTCTCTCAAGCATATCAACCATTCCACTTGGTGTCGTGCGAAATTGCTGAGGGTGCACTCAATCCCATTGTCTGTGATTGATGAAGATATTAAATAGTATTGGTCCCAGTATGGACCCTTGAGGGACACCATTCATTACTGGTTTCCATTTGGTCATTGACATGTTGCATGTAACTCTTTGGATGTGGCCATTAAACCAACTCCTTATCTAACAGTCCATCCATCAAGTCCATATCTCCAACTTACAGGCAAGAATGTTGTGGAGGATTATCAAAGAAGTCCAGATAGATGACATCAGTTGCTCTTCCCTTGTCCACCGACGCAGTCACTCCATTGTAGAAGGCCACTAGATTAGTCAGGCTTGAACTGCCCTTGGTGAGGTCATGTTGGCTATCTCTAATCACCTCCCTGTGTTCCATATGCTTTGACGTAACTTCCAGGAGGATCTGTTCCACGACCTTACTGGGCACTGAGGTGAGGCTGACTGGTTGGTAGTTCCCAGGGTCCTCCTTATTATCCTCTTGAAAAATGGATGTGATATCCCTATTTTTCCAGTCATTGGGGACTTTGCCTGACTGCCATGACTTTTCAAATACGATGGAGAATGGCTTGGCAACTGCATCAGTCAGTTCCCTCAGGACCCTGGGATGCATCTCATCAGGTCCGATAGACTTGTTCATGTAATCAAACTGTCAATTCAGTGAACTGAGACGCATGGTCATTCAAGCAGTTGTATATAGAACAAAAATTTTAGAGGATATCCCTTCTCAGTCTGTCTTCATCAGTCCCATCTCCTTGCCTTCCTTTTGGTTTCATGTGGAGTCTTTCAGTATCTATAAATAGGAATGCTAATAGATGTACTCTTCTTGAAATTTTTTAAGTAAACAAAACCCCCACAATCTCTCCCCCAAAAATACCTGAGATAGCAAGGATTTACTTTATGTGATGCTGAACAAATTATAGCTACTGGGCTGTGTTTTTCCCAGTGGTCTGAGACTGATTTATCTGTATCTAATTCTGAGCACAGGGGTCTGAATTCTAATGTGACTAGTGCCTACTTTGTACACTAATAGTGATGCAGGCTGCATTTAAGACCTGTGTATGTGGTTCCAGAAGATCATCTTGAGGTATGTTGGGCTGAAATAATGATTCTGACACCATTTAATTGCTGTGATGCCACTAAGGAGAGGATAAGAGCATGTACGTCTGTTTCTCAAATGTCACGCTACCTCCTGAGGAATAAAGTATCTGGTATAAGTTAAAACAGCCATTTGGCCATTGTAATAGTTATACCTGGGACACAATCTTGTGCATAATAAGACCAAGATTAGGAGTCCTCTACAGTGATATTACACTACCTTTTTACATCCTTTCTTCAAATGCATTATTTACTCCTTGGCTAAAGGTTTTTGCCTGCATTATTTGGTTATCACTGTGATATTGCGGTAATCTTCCCTGCACTGTGAACTGAGTTATTGGGTATTTCTCAACTACAAATGCATTGCTACAAAGTTCCAAGCAACGATTTTTTGTAATTAAACTCTGTTTCCAGTTTACTTTACTTTGCTTACATTATCTGGTTAGGCAATCATTGCCTGGAACATAATAAAATAATCTAAATTACTGTTCTTGTAAGAATAAACCAAACACTAATTAATATGCGATCGCTTCCTTAGGGACATTCTTTTAACATTTCAATGAAAAAGTTGAGAAAACATGAAGAGAAATCAATAGAATATGGAACTCATGTTGCCATAAAGGAGTATTTGAACAGTATATTTCATTCAAAATGCCTAGAGAATGTTAAAGAATTAAATGAAATGTAAAAACTAAAATATTTCCTACGGCAGGAAGCTTTTAAGGCAAAGGTGTAACGGATCACGCGAGGAATATTGCTCAAGTGCAGTTCCTGTTCTTAAAATAAAACGAGCTAGACCTTTACAAAATTCTGGTATTAAGGGTGTGTGCTTTTGTGTGCACATGTGTGTGTGTGCAACTTTTTTATTCAGTCTGCTGTAGACATAATTAAACTAGATTAACCTAGCAAATGTACTGCAAACAGTGTAACAGCAGCATTTTTTTACTGTAATCAGTGGTAGACTTTTGAAAGGTAGAGTAAATATACAAACAATATGCCTGCAATAAGGCTCACTGCCACAGATACACACTACTAGCTGATCTTGCTAGCCACTTTAAAGCTAATTGTGTGAGTAGTTGAAATTAGATTTCTAAACATTTTTCATCATGTCACATTAATTTCAGTTCCTAAATGAGGCCTTTAAATCTCACCATACAAATAATGACAAGCCCTGCAAACCAAATGAAAAAAAAACAACAGCAAGAGATATGCTAATCCTTCTCTAAAGCAGAGTGCGAAAAGCATTTCATACTATTAATGCTTCTATGTTTAGAATAGACTTCACAGATTAAGTCATGGTTGAAAAGATGGTGCTTTCTCTTGCTTGATACTCTACCTGTGTGTAAATGAGTTATAAATGTTCTGTGCCTCACTATATATACCTCAAATATATTTTCCTTCCCCTGAAAGCAATGGGAAAACCCCAATAAATTATCAGATGTCACTGTTTGGCTAGAATGAAAATATACTTTAAAAATGCCTATTTTTTTTTCCTTCACAAATCTTTAGTTGACTTTCCTGTTTTTTTACTATGAATTTCTCCATGAAGGGCTATCTTTTCCTGAATTCCTGGAAAATTGTTAGTGTATTCTGTGAACAGCTATGGACAAATAACACAGTAAGTGGCTAACCCTGACAAGCTGCTATTTTTTAATAGCTCTTAACATATATTGCAAAAAATATTGCTTTACCCAATGAGCTTGGGCCTGGAGTGGGGCATGTGTATATTATACAAGGTTTTTTTGTCCTAAACTAAGCTGTTGGAGTTCCTTTAGAATGTAAGAAGACATAAGGATGTGGTTTAGGTTGCTGCCAACTATATCCAGACTGAGAAGAGCTGTGGAAAATTTTAATTTTCTGGAGGAGGTTTGACTTGGATGCACCAAATGCTTGTTGCAAAGGGATTTTAAACCTTTAACTGTCTGACAGATGAATTATGTCTGAAAGGAAGAACTACAAATTATTAGAATGAATGCATGATCTACAAACTGTGTGGAATGAAATAATAAAACTAGTGATGTTATTACTAGGAGAATGAATGTAAATGTAGAAAGCAAAATCTACTAAAAACAAATGTTCAAGTTCAACAGTGTGTTGAATTGTATGGGAGGTCTACTACATATAAGACAGCTAAAGAAGGTTTTAAAACAAAGGAATTGTACAAATGATTTTCAGTAACTTACAATTATCTGTCTTTCCTAGTGGAAGGACGTAACACTTGTGTGTACAGCAAAGATAGGTAACTAATGAATTTACTGACCTGCAGAAGGGAGCATGATCGTAACTAATCTTGTTCGTGTACACTGGCTCATAGTCTTAATGAGGTTGTGAATTTGCTTTAGGCCATGATGCATGATTATTCAAAACTATTTACATTACTAGAAGGTGCCAGGAGCATGAAATTCAGAAATATTTATGTGGTTTTGCTCATGGCACCTAAAAAAATGTAGTTAATTAACCTACTTCATATGCATTCTAGTTAAAACCATAGAATAAAGGAAATTATCTGAATTCTTCAAATGCAAGTAGTAAAGTTTCCTGTAATTATTCTTTCTGCTGTACAAATGGAGGACTTAAATTTACCCTACACTAATGTTAATTATCTTAGGCAAGCATTCCAAATTCAAGTGTGTTATTTTTCTATAATCTCATTCACTGATTTACTGTCTGTAGTCTATTGTATGGTACACAATGTACCTTGGACCGTTTGGTAAAATGTGCTCAGAGGGTCAGGCCTGAAATAGGTATGGTTTGTAAGTGAAGACATTATTCATGGGAGCTCATGCAGCTCCAGATTTATGACAGTGCCGTGTTTCATTAACACAAATTTGAAATGAATCACCAACTTGGCAAACGAAATGAAGAGGTGTATAAGAGAAAGGAATAACACTCAGCTTCAGATCCCATTCTAGCTTGATTACAGCCTGTCTTTAGGATTAGAACTATGTCGTTTGGTTTTTTGTTGTTGCTTCATGGTGCTGAAGAATTTTTTTTTTTCCATTTGGGGAACAGTTACAGTAGTGAGCTTTGAAATGTATAAAAGTTTAGGCTGAGAATACAGGTGTTTCAATGACCAGTTTACCAGAGGGGGGAAGTATGAGTCTGAATGTATCTGCTTCACAGGCTTGACCTCAAGATAAACTGCCAATTTTCAGAAAAATCTTATAGAGATTTAGATCCTGTTGCTTCTAGGGCTGCCAGAACTTTTACTGCTATTGCATATATAGAGATAATAAAAAGATGACTTTCCCCCATAAGTGGCTATGGGAAGAAATGTGTTAACAGAAATAGCAGCTTTAGAATGCTTTTTATCAATGTGGTCTATACTGCACAGACTTTTAGAATAATATTTCACTTTAAGGTAATAGTCATAGTTGCTTGCATGACACTGAAGCAGTGATTTGAGGATTCAGCCTTTTCAAATTTGATATATAAATGAAAATACCCTTTCCAATATAAAACTTGAATCTAAATCTTGAAGACCAGATGCCGGTCTGTAGTGCTGTCATAACATCAAAGAATGGAAGTTGATATAGATGACTTATAGAATTGACTACAGCTTGAAGGCTAGTGCTGACAACCAATTCTTCCTATATTGTGCAACCAGTTTGCAAAGTATTACGGTGTTCTTAGGGATAAAAAAAAAAGCAGTTTTTTTTTGGTTTGACCTTAGAATAATCTAGGATACAAAAATTACTGTGGGTTAAATCTTTTGTTTCTTACATTTGTATAATTCCACTAGCCATATGGGGTAGAACAGGATATAGGTTAAGCATTTCGAGAACCCATTTTTCCTTTTCCTTTGGATTACTTGGACCTTGCATCAGAGGTATTCTGTGTTTATTTCCTTCCTTCCTAGAGTAAATGGGCAGGGATTAGAGGGAGATTTTGCTTTACCTGCTACTCATTAACCAAGCACCTGATATGCAAGCGCATTGTGTATAGTAATTGCTGATAGTGATGAATTGCTGTCTGCCTCCCAAAGGACAGGGAAGAGCTATTAATTTGAGGAGTGTATCTGAAGCATATTTTCTTTCTTTAACAGAGTTGGTTCCCAGGATTGTAACAAAAAGCTTCTATTTTCTGTAGCACTTTACATATAAAGGTTTCCCTTTTTAATAAAAAAAGTATTTTCTTTTAGCTTATTGGCCTGAAAATATCATGCACACATGTGCAGGATGGAACTGAGATTTTTCCAGTGAACTTGTTATGATGCTTTTCTTTGTAGAATTATAAATACTGGCAGTTATTTCCTTTGTGTCTGTTAAAGTTCTTATAGTTGTTCCCAGCTTTGCTCTAATGCCATGTGTGTATCTTAAGCAAAATGTGCTCTGTGCTAAATGGCTTTGTTTAGAGTGTTTCTAATAGAAATGTCCCCGCCACATGTATCTGCTTGGTCTGTATAATCTCTTTTAGAATGTTTTCTGGCATTGAACTGAGTGTATGTTTCAGCAAGCATGCTTTAGCTTTTGCATTTCTGCTAGTAATTAATGTATAGCTTGGGGTATCCCTAGTTAACTACAGGGACAACCATGTTTTAATGAGATGTATGCAATCAGGCATTTGATTGTGTGTAATATTTAAGAAAAATGTAATTTGCAGAAAAACTTTTATGAAATGATGTGGGTATGGTAAAACATTTTATTCTCTTTTTTAATTGGTCTATTTTGGGGCTAAATATCAGGTCTACCTGATGTTTGTGAGAACATTCCTGTTGAATTAGACAGAACAGTACTTGGATGAAACTAATTCATCTTTCAAGGCATCCCCGTGGTTCTCTGTGCATACTACTTTAACAGGCAGCATTGGGTTTTGACAGTATTCTGGAAGATCAAGCCATAAAGGTAAATCTAAATAGTTCAGGGAAGCAGTATGTAACCCTTCTATCACTTAAACTCTGTTTTGAAAGCACAGGCAGGATTTGGGTGATAATGTAGTTCTTGAACCAGTGCTCAGCACAGGGGGAGTGTAATGCTTAGAAATCCAGTTTCCCCGAGTCAATGAAAATATTCCACTGCCTGCAAGGGATAGTGAGCTAGGAGAACAATAATCTAGGACTTCATCCTTCTGTGGATCATCATATTTAGTATGGATATGTGTATACAGTCAGGCATATATATATTTATATATTTCTTTTATATATATAAAAGAAAATGTTTACATGCATGGATGCGCTAAGGGGGAAGAGAGATGCTCCTTAGTCTGCTTCACGAAATGACTTCATTTCTTATTAACAAAACATGGTTTATTCAAACACAAGCCAGGAAAAAAAAAGTGTCCTTTCCTAATCCTGCAGTTTTGTTATTGGTTTTCCCACCTCATGTGTGAGTGGAATTGAGGTTGTCACCTCATTGTGGTCAGTTCCACACCTTTTTCAGGGTAAACAGCATGCAAACTTGTATAAGCAGCATCTGAGCCAAGGCCCTTTTATAAACCAAACTTTAATTTGTTATTGTTTTGGCATCTATGAATGTGTGTGAGACCATGTGGGCTGGCTGTGGAAGACGCACTATAAAAACTAACAGTGGAATGTTCATCTGGAGATGTTCTGTGTTAGTTATGAAAACTTGGGGCCCAATCCTGCCACCTTCTCTCACGCTAACTATCCCACTAAGGTCAGCCAGTGATTATAGTTCTTTAAGGATGACTTATGTGCACAAAACTTTACTGGATTTAATATATGGATGGAATTTTCAGACTTCATAAGGGAATTAGATAAACAGTGTCTGCTGACATCCATTGGATGTTGAAATGCAATCTATGCCTTTGGAATTAAATAAAAACTAAGATGATATGAACTAGGTGGGGAAAAGTCTTTGTATTTAGTTGTATCTCTTTTTTCATAGGTGTTCCCGATAAGGACCTGTTTTGGGGAGTTACCAAAGAAATGTAAAGCTGAGAAGTGAGTTGCAGACTCTCCTACCGGCATCTAGTCCTTGGTAAAACAAGGATTAAAAGTGCAAGTGGAACACAAAGCTGACAAAGAAGCAAAGTTCTTTGCTGAGCAATCCAGACAAGCTGGAGCAGTAATTAATGTTGCAAAAACTATATATTGTTCAGATATTGTTTCAAAGGTAAGTTTGTAATTTGATGTGAATAATGTAACCATATTTATTCTGAAGACCCCAAATTTCTTTTCATATTTGTACCACCAAATTAGTTGAATTACCTGTAGTATGAAACCATTCAGCAAGTAGATGTAGCTTCATATATTTGCAGTAAAGAAATGGATATTTTGTATGCCAGTGCTTTAGACTTGTATTAAATTTCTTTTGCATTAGAGATCTTGTTTTATGTATGTCCCAGACAATTTTATTAGTGATCTCCTAGCTTGTATAACCTTTAGCCAGATAAGTCACCTGCCTGACTAGTGGAATTCTGGTCACTTAATGCAAATTACTTTAGTCTGCTTCTCTTTGCTATTGCTGGTCCTAGAGCCTCAGTCCTGTGCCAGGATCTGTTACAGCTGTACTTAGTATAGGGAACATATTGAGAGCATAGTAGAGGGTAGCACAAGGGAAAAGAATCCATATGATTTAAAGCTGAATCTTAAATTAGACTTAATACCAGCTTAAATTATTAGGGTGTTTAATTAAACAAGCATGATATGTTTTTTTGTCCACGCTTAAATGAGGATCTAGGAGTGCATGAAGCAACTTTGCTCAAGAAAAATGCAACACTTGCCAGCCTTATCTATCCAGCTCAGAACCCAGTCCTCCTGACAAACTTACTGAATGCAAAGCTACAGTTCTAGCAGTGGACTAAGTTGCTCAAGGATCTGATGCCCTTGGCATGATGGCCAACATCTGCAGAGCACTACCAGACAATAACATTAGTGCCAGATCATACTGGATTATTGTTTGTCCTGCTGCAGGCTTTACCACACAGGTAGAATTATCTTAGAAGGACGACTGGAGCAATGCTGGCAGTTTCTAGAACCTGCTTTCCAGATGGGCACTGGGAGAGGAGGAGCCAGCCAAAATATTGTCTACATGAAGCAAAAACAGAGCTAGCAAAGGATGGTTTTCCTCACCATTCAAGGCACCCAGCACAACCCAAAGAAGGGAATGAAAAAAGAACTGAATTAACTTAGTCTGTGTCAGCTAAATGTGATTGTCAGTTTAGAAACTAGAGCAATTTGAGCTTTAGGAATACTCCCCCTGTGTTCTGGCTTCTGCTTTACACAAGCAGTCCTAATGAAATGCTTTTGACTGCTTTACCAAAAGGTTGAATTTTTTTTTAGGGCTCACTTATTATGGAGGGGGGGGTTGCTGCTTAAGCATCACTCTTTCTTTTTGTAAATTACACTATACAGGCTCTTTCTAAGAATGATAGTTATTATAGGTATAAAACAAAACTAATTTTAGTAAATCCATTGAGGCATATGGTAAGAAATTCCATTGACAGCATGATAAATGTGTCTTGTATTTGGCATAGCTTTAACATACCACTTCTTATTATTTTTCCATGATAATCTCACGTGAGTAGGAGTGTAATATAAGATTGTTTGCAAAGGAAAGTGTGAACTGATCACAACATGCAAACAGTATTGTCTTCAGCTTGGAGTAGAACCTGTAATACTGTCTTTGAAGTTGCTGTGTTTATTTTGAGGCCTGGCCCTGGGGGACAGTATGAACTGGGTAAAAGAATCTGTTGCCCTTCCTAAACCCGCAGCCTCTGACAACTAAAAGTGCAACATTCTCCCTGCTAGTTTTGAACTCTGGCTCCTCATGTAGTATCACATTGCATTAGTGGCCAAAGAGTCAAGAAAAGTCGTCATTCAGTATAAGACACATTTTGAAACAATTCAGATTTGGAACTGATTTCAAAGCCATTTAGATTTCTATAAGGAGTTCATTAAAAAAAAAACAAAAAACGAACCACAAACAACTAGTTTAAATACTGAACCAATTTTTTATGTATATAGGCTACATATTGAAATGGTTTAAAATTTGAACCAGTTCATCTCAAACAGAATCAATTTGGTAAAGATATCAAACATGTAAGTGCTTCATTGAACAAGGCATTTTCCCTGCCACTTGCTGCCTTGCCACTGATGTTTTATTCAGAAATCAGTTTTTCATACCACTGCTTATGATATCATGGCATTCCATTGTGGAAGTATAGAGTGAATGTAGTCCTCTGTTTTTCACATCATGCATACCGTGCTATAGCAAAGTAATTTTATGCATTTCTTTTCTGCTCTGTGTATATCCAAAAAAGTAAAGTGCTCCTTTATAGCAAAAAGGATGTTTGGGCCCATCCCTGGGCCACTCCTGCTTAGCTGTTAATATCCTATATGCAAAAGAGAAACAACTCTTTCCTGGGATTTTTACTTTCGCAAAACTTGTCCAGGAGTCGGATATCTAAGTGTCTTGAGAATCAGTAAAAAATAAACTTAAATTTTAGGGGTAAATTGTACAAAATCTGTATTTTTATGCAAGATTTTCTTCAAATCTTGACTAATTTTAAGAATAAGGTACAGCTAGCCTGACATACTCAGAGGCTAATGTCTTTATCATAGTATGTCTAACAAAACCACAATGAGACATGTAGGGAGTTAGGCTGAATCAAACCATTAATTTGCTTTCTTTGAATCAGAACAACAATTCAAACCAAGATCTCATGTTGCTTTATAGGAGACCCATTTAGCAAAAAAACTTGGCACTTACTGCAGTCTGCAGAGCAACAATTTGTCCTCCCTTCTCCCCACTAGATATGAACACTAAGCTTCTATTGAAGGGAGAGTAATGGTTCACTCCGATACCTGTATTCTCATGCTGTTACTCCTTGGAGTGCCCTGTAAGTGCTTGTGGTCATGTCAGCTTTCACACAAACCTTGCCTCAATTCCATTATAACTCTGTGTCATCATGTGCATGTTTTTGCTCTGTGCCATGTTGTTGCGTTAAAGGGTGAAGAAGTTTGGCAGAAAATAAACCCCCTTGCATTCCAGCTTATTCTCAGATGTCAGAGCGGCTGGGGGCAGCTAGGTTTAATTTCTAAGTGATGTCTAATCCACAGAATAAGATTCAGTAATGATTACTAAAGAAGGAAGAGAACTAAAAACTCATATATGCTGGTATTTGGAGAGCTTTGATGTGGTGTTGACACTCCCTGGTGTTTTCAAACCAGACCGTTGTAGTCAAACTAAACTGAAGTGTATTATACAAGCCAGAAATTGTCTTTTCACTTTCTGTCCATATTTGAGAATGAAAAAAGTGAGATGTGGTAAGTTGGTGAGCAGTAAGGTGTGTTGATGAAAACAAGCTGGGAGTTAGCTGACAGCAAGTGGGGATCATCAATTTTTTTTCACAGAGGAAAGTGATGTTAGTTCAGTGCCATCAGAAGTAACAGTATTGGAGAGCTAGAAAGCTCCTTTAACTGCATCATATCTGGGCTGAAGAACAACGTAAAACTTCTAGAGAACTAATAGATGTCTGATTCTTCTCTATGCAACCAATAACCTAAATGACAAGCTTTCTCGTGATGAATATATATAACCTTCCCACATCTCTAAGGACACGGAACAAGACCTTGTCCTGTACCTGTGAAAAAAAAAAAAAAAAAGAAAAAAAGGTCTGCTTTTCTTTCCAACTTGGTGCTGCTTTTCATCTGACTTCAGTAAGGTTTGAATGGAATCAGATATGAAGAAAGGCCTTCATCCACAGTGTAACAGTTTAGTTCAGTAGATTTGCTCTTTTGTTTGTATCTCTAAGGAAATTACGACTATGACCTCACACTTCAAATTGCCTTTAATAGGAAACATTTCCTACTTTTCCAAAGCCAAATTATGTTTATGATGGGGATTGTGTGGTGGTTGCAATTGAAGGAGACTGGACCTCATGACCTAGATTGGGCCCTTCAGTTGCTGCTTCTTATCTTATTAAAAGGGGTATCCTTCTCTTTTGTTGCAGAAGGAGATGAAGCTAAACAAATGACTTTTCAGGTAGTCAGCCACAGTGAAGTTAAAGGGGGAAAAAAATTACAAGCCATGATAATGTCAGCAGTCAATATTGTTTCTGTTTACAGAACCATAAACAAAATCATGAAACTAGTCTCTAAAAGGTCTTGATGACAGCTCTGGTAAATTTAAGCAATCTGGCTACAAAGATGAATGGTATTTTCCTGTTGCACATTCTCTCTCTCTCAAGCTATTTAAATCTAATTAACCTAGTGTCAAACTCTCTGATTTCCCTTCAATGTTCTAACACATGGCCCTAAACAGCGTTGGTTTTTTATACCAACTTCTCTTAAAGTATTTGTTTTTAACATTTATCCTTTTATTTGCCTGTATACCAAAATAGATTATTACCTCAGGATTGTATGGCTATGACACTGAAGCAGATGGTACCTACAGAAGAAAAACAGTTTTTCAACTAATACAGAAAGCATGTGTATACAATGACTGTCTTGCCTTGGCTCAACTTGGATATTAGCAATTCTCATTTTTGCCAGTCTTTAATCTCCTTCCACTGTGTGAAATTTCACATCAGTGAAGCCAGTAGAAATTTGGCTGTTCAGTAGGGAGAAATTCTCACTCACCATTAGCTACAAAATACTAACTTTGGAGAGTTGTATAGGAATTCCCAGAATGGCTGCCTATCTTACCCTGCGGTACTGACAATGGACTAACTTCTCTGCCATCTGTATTCAAGGAATTGGAAGAGTTGCACTGGATGTACCCTGCTTCAGCATTTAGAGCACTGATGTTAGATAGGTTTTATATCTGTTACCCTTTTAGGATAAAAAGAATTTTACTCCCATGTCCAGGTTAGTTTTATTTTAAGCTTTGACAGGAGAAAAAGATTTTAAGAAAACTATAAAGATGAAAAAAGAGTTTTCCAATTGTCCAATTTTGCTAAGCAAAATCTTGAAGTTGCTTGGCCTTTTGGCCAAATACTATAAAGCGCTGAGAAACCCATAGTTAACTGGCCTGAAAATCTTTCTTTAACAAAACAAGCCCAAAACAACAGCAACCCCCCTTGAAATTACTGTATACCTGCAGTACTTTTGAAGAAATCAGTAATTCTTTCCTTAATTCCTCAATAAGTAAAAAAGAAAAACAAACCACCCACCAAAACCCCCACAAGTTTTAGATGTTGCTAACAAAAAAGCCTGCTGTAACAAAGATATATTCTGGTGTGGTCCATATAGCTGCAAATTGTTGACACAAGACAGCATTTTAGTGAATAATTTTTGGGCCACCTCCTGTTCTCTGAACAAAGAACAATAAATTCAAAAGACTTTTGAGCAATAGCTTATTGGGAGGGATAAGTTGTACAGGAATGCTTAAGCAGCATGTAACTATGAATGCAGCTGATGCTTCAAACATACTTCCTTTTGAAGGTAACTGAAAGGCTTGCCCTATTTTCCAGTTCACGTAAATTTTATATAATCATCAACTCATTACTTTAGCAAGGGAATCTGTGCTGTAAATTCCTGGAATAGCTATGAGCAGCCTTGTGCACTGTCCACATTCTGTGCAAGTGGGATGACAGTCAAATATAGGCATGTCAGCTGATCCACAGAATTAAAAATAAATAATTCAAATATTGTAGTTGCAAGAAGCACTTTATGCTATGAGTCACCGCCTTTGGTATGCATTCTTTTCCCAGCATTTGTTTTCCAACAAACTTTTAATTTTCAAGCCACTGGTATAAATTGGAATGATATTTGAATGTATTGTTTCAAAATTTATTGCTTTAAGATGTCCATTATGCTATTGTTTTTATGAGGCTTCTATTAATTATCTAATTGATTTGGTTTATGTATTTGTCTCAAGAGGTTTTGGCTCTGCTTCTGTAATTTGTGTACTGACATCTGAATTCTAGGGAGTGTGATATGTCACGGCATATTTTTGGCACGGATACTTGAATGTTTTCTCATCTGAGGGTGTCACTATCTGTCTACAATGTTACCTGTTTACATGGTATAGGTACGTATCAAGTGCTGGTATCTAATAATTTTGGCAGGGATTTTACTGGTCAGATAATGGCAGCAGGACAAGTTTCTCCTGTGAAGGTACAGTTGCTACAACTGATATTTAGAGAGTAAAATTTTGTACTGGAAAGCTGGACTACTAGTGTAACAAGGCAGTTCAGCTCTCTCACATGACCTTTCTAAGAGATAACTAATAGTGTTTGATTCCTTGTGATTTTATTTGGGTTTGCTGGACTGTACTGGCTTTAGACATTTGAGCCATCCTGTAAAAGTTGATTTGGCTGTATTTGAGAATTCTGAATGCAGAATTTTCTTCATCAGAACCTTTTAAGACTTCCCCAAGGGGTCAGGATTGGATTGTTCACAGGACGGTCCCCCAAAGGATGTTGTATTAGATCTGCTTCTGCTTGGCAGGACACCAGCATCAAGGACTCCTGTCTTCTCACCTGTCTTAATGCAGTGCAGCCAAGGGTAATTGAACTTTGTGGGTGAATGTATTATGTATGCTTTAGTTCTGCCTTGGGTTTTTAATTTATTTTTGCCAAATGCTTGATTGATTGCAATTATTTTAAGTGTAAAAAAGACACTAAATCACATCATACCTCAGAAGGACACTCACTATTTTTTAAGAATCTTAAAACAGTCTATTTTTTCATTCTGAGACTGAACTCTGCCTTCTGATACCCATATCAGCATACCTGTCAGAATTAATATCTGAAAAGAGCTATAGTAAAGGAAAATATTTGTATAGCTGGACAAATAGGGTTAGCATCCTTTGTTACCAAAGTTTGAGTTAAGGTCTATGTCCTGTGGAACTGAAAAAAATGGTTCTAGTCATGTTTTGTTTAACTTAATTTTTTAAAACTTATTTCTATCTTATTTTCTACATATGGCACCTTTTGTACAGATGACCACCTGCTCTTATAGCCTAAACCAGCTGTTTAACTATGTTGCATTGCTGAGATATTTTTTTTGCTTCCCTGAAGTACTTACAGTTTTTAGCCTTTGACGCTCTTTAAAGTTCAAGTGCTTTTGAAGATAAGGCATATTGCAGACACAGCATGTGATGGAATAAGTGAACATAGAATGCACTTTACTATCTGTTTGATCTCCCTAGATGCTGATAATTGGTGGTGGCGTTGCTGGGCTGGCTGCAGCAGGAGCTGCCAAAGCAATAGGAGTTACTGTCAGGGGATTTGATACCAGCAAGAGTAAGAAAATATGGCTTAGAATCTAGAACACTGCTTAACACTTTATAAAATATTCTGGTCAAAGTTCTGCTCTGCTTTGCACTGAAGGATGTCCTTCAAAAACATCTGCCTGGTTTCTGTGTCACAGGAAAAAGAGTCAACTTGCAGAATTTTTACCTAATTTATTGCTAATTAACACAAACTTCAAATTATTGATTTAAGTATTCAGAAAAAGAGAACATAATTAGAAAAACCAAAACACTTAAATATGCTTTTTCCCTACTTCCTAGGTCCAACTTAAGCCAAACATCATCTTTCTCCCTGCTTCCTAGTCTCAGCTTTCCTTGTTTTCCTTGCATGTTACACTCAGTCCATCCCAATTCCTTCGAGTGTGGGGTTGTGTGCAACTGTTTCTGATCCACCCCTCATGGCTGCGCCTATCCCAGTGTGGGTCATCCCTGGGCTGCTGTCGCTCAGATATGGCATTCCCTTTGGTATTGTATGCCAGCTTCCAAGAATGTCTCACCAGGTGCCTGTCTCCTCTGCATTCCATGTCTCTCTATGTATCTCTTCACATCTCTGACCCTTGCAGCTAGTGCTCACACATGTGTGAGCAGGGGTGCTATGTGCTGCTCTGGCAGCTTTTGGTATGTGAGAGGGTGTTTACGTGGGTTTCAGAGCTAGATGCAACCAGATGGCATGGGGCGGCTCATGGCTGCCTTCTGTTCAGGTCATCTCTGCAGTCCCTGCCACCTAACCTTGCAACTTATGCCCACTACAGTGCTCACACATGAACTGATTAGGCACTCATGCATGTACTAATTGGGTGTTCATGGGTAAATTAATTGTGTGTTCGCCTGTTAACACTGCAGTTTGTCCAGGATGCTGGTGGTGGTCTTTGCCACAAGGGCACGTTGCTGGTTCATGGTCAATGTGGTGTGCACAAAGATGCCAGGTCTTTTTCTAAAAAGCTGCTTTCCAGTCATTGCTCCTAAGCCTGTACTGGTACCTGCTGTTCCCCAGCTGCAGCTAAGGAAATACTGGTAAGCAGATTTCTACCTAGCATTCTGCTATAGATCTTGTATTCCTGTCAGTCAAATTGCTTCATGTTCAAACTTTCAAAAACTGGAAAACAAATCATAATAATTTTGGATAGAAAACCCTGTTGTCATTCAGTCCATTTCTCTGCCAATGTAATCCATTAACTACAGTCCCTTTTTATTTGACTAATCAAGTTTGTGTCCCAAGCAACTGAACTTTTCTGGTTCCTCTCACATCCTTTGGGAATCTCTTTACTTGTAGTCAGGAAATGCCTTTTTTTTCCTTTTTATTCAGACAGTTATGTAGATGTGATTGGGCTCCAATTCTATATCGAAGTCTACAGACTGTTCACCTGGAGCCCATCAAAATAAAATGGGAATCTGCACAAGAACAGCTGTTCCTCTGCATGTACGAGACAGAGTTGGAACCTTGGTGTTGTAGCAGCGACGAGTAGTACTGCAATCCTAAACATACTTTGTTAATGAATATAATACAATTATGGAATAACTACTGCAGTACCTACAGCAAAAAATGAAAGTGCTACAAAAATCCTTCAGTAATCCATATAGATTATAATGTACTTTAATGCACAACAGAGAAAACATGCCATTTAATTGCTGCAGAATTTATTGTAAGTGGTTTATCCAAGGGAACAGCAACTCTCATTACTTAAGAAAGCAGGTAGGTTTTTCCAATGAAGTTATTAAATTGTATGCTTAGACATGTGTTAGGGACATTATCTTTGAGCAGTGACGACTTAGCAAAAGCAGCCTTTCTTTAGTTTTGACAAACTAACTTCAGTTTTTCTTTAGTAGAATAACCACCCAGGTAAGTATTTTCACATGTATGAAACTAATTTTAGTAATCAGTTTATTTTTGAAATTTTTGTTTGAAATAAAAAGTTTAGAAGCTGCTGAGGTAAAGCTGACGAATAAGTTGGCACAGCCTGATTTACCTAGTGCTTATGAAAAACTGACTCTTGTCCCTTTTTTTAACAGATCTAGTTATGATGAGAGAGTCTGTTAACTACTATTGTCTTGCTTCTGTTAACATTGCAATGATTGTTTTTATAAAAACAGAAAAAATACTGTCGTGGTTTAACCCCAGCCAATAACTAAGCACCACGCAGCCACTCACTCACTTCCCCCCCCCCACCCAGTGGGATGGGGGAGAAAATCAGGAAAAGAAATAAAACTCGTGGGTTGAGATAAGAACGGTTTAATAGAACAGAAAAGAAGAAACTAATAATGATAACACTAATAAAATGACAACAGTAATAACAAAAGGATTGGAATATACAAATGATGCACAGTGCAATTGCTCACCACCCACAGATCGATGCCCAGTTAGTCCCCGAGCGGTGATCCCCCCAGCCCCACACCCCCCAGTTTATATACCAGATGTGACGTCACATGGTATGGAATACCCCGTTGGCCAGTTTGGGTCAGCTGCCCTGGCTGTGTCCTGTGCCAACTTCTTGCACCCCTCCAGCCTTCTTGCTGGCTGGGCATGAGAAGCTGAAACATCCTTGACTTAGTCTAAACACTACTTAGCAACAAATGAAAACACCAGTGTTATCAACATTCGTCTCATACCTAGCTCAAAAACATAGCACTATACCAGCTACTAGGAAGACAATTAACTCTATCCCAGCTGAAACCAGGACAAATATAATCATGTATCTGTTGTCTCCATATCTGTGCTTTGGCCTCCAGCACTGGAACAGCTTAAATTCCTTGGCACAGAACCTCTAGAAGGAGATAACTGCTGAAACAGGAAAGGGTGTTGGTGGCTGTGCAAAAGAAACGTCCCAAGAATATATTGAAGCAAACCTGGTGGTATTTGCCAAACAGTGTAAAGAAGTGATATTGATATTAGTACAGCTCTTATTCCAGGTAAGACACTGCTTATAACTACTGGAGAGCCTAAACACATGTCCCTATTAGTATAACATGCTTAGTGAAATATGCATGTATCTAGATATGTACTAAAAACTATTAATGAGTAAAGGCTTCAGGATTAGGCTTTATTTCATTTTTATTCAATAGTTTAGAGTATTTCCTTCTCTCTCCTAATGATTACCTAGTAATTTTCAATTCAGACTCAATGTGATTAATATTTTATACTTCTGAAAGCACCTATGTATATTACATATTTCCCCATTCACCCTCTTTACTTCTAGTAAGAATTAATAAACTTGTTTGGTTTGCTTTCTTAAACATGGATTTGGGGAAGAAAGCTCCAATTCTAATCACTAAGAGTATGATGGTTTCAATGAAAGAATGATCAGTGATTGTGGAGCTGAGGCTGGAGGTAAAGTAGAAATGACTCATCCTGCAGAACCTTACATTTTTAAGGTGTGTAGATTATACATCAGCATTTAGAAATAACTGATGTGCAGAGAAAATACAAATAATATCTGTATTGCTCTAACAAATGAAAAAGTAATAGATGTTATAGTAATAAAGACTGTCTTTCCTTGAAGCCACTGCAAGTCTGTCATGGAATTCTTACCAATGTGTTACGGGGTAATAAAGCAGAGTCTTTCATAAGTAATGAAACCACAAATTGGAATATTATCCAGACACCATTCCATCTTTGAATGTTTTATGCTTTGTGACTTTTATAAGCATGGTAACATCATTTTTT
Organism: Harpia harpyja; assembly: GCF_026419915.1. Classification (NCBI taxonomy): domain Eukaryota; kingdom Metazoa; phylum Chordata; class Aves; order Accipitriformes; family Accipitridae; genus Harpia; species Harpia harpyja. The sequence continues at coordinate 27,266,028 of NC_068953.1, forward strand.
AACGATGATATCTATAAATGCTCTTAAATTCATCCCTAGAGCTTAATTAACAAGAATTGAGTGTGCAATTCCAAATATAGAAAAAGAGAAAAATAAATTTAGAGATTTGTTTAATTTCAATATTAAGTGTTCTGTGTTACTGTTTTACAATATGAATGGTAGATTTTTTTAACAGATTACCATTAAGAGGATTACCATTTTTAGATGAAGACTAAATTCAGGTGTGAGCTGGAAAAATCATGCACTGTGTAATGGTAACATCATATAAAGGTGCAATTTTTTTGTCTGCCACCAGAGCACATGTTACAGTATTGTCTAAACAGTTCAAGTTTTACCAGGTTTTTTTTTTGTTGTTGTGAGTTTGGGTGGTTTGATTCAGGGCATTTTTTGGGTTTGTTTTTTTTTGTTTGTTTGGGGTTTTTTTGGTTTTTGTTTTGGTTTTGTTTTATTTTTTTTGGAACAGTGCAGTTCTAAGTGGTGATATGCCTAAGAAGATGGGAGACCATTTTCAAAATGTGTAAAGATGTAATCAATCTTTTTCTTTCCTTATCTCTTCAGGGATCACACTTCCAACTTATTTCTTTAGTTACAAAGATATTATTCTTTTTGAATGGAAGTCTATTTTTGTGTAATGATCTGGTTCTGACAGTTAAATCTCAATGACGTAAAACTGATGATATCAAGTGTTTGTAAACTTGCTGGCCTACGCTGATGTTCTTCTAGGAGGGTCTACCTTTGTCTCTTGATTTTTGCATCTCCAGTTATGTGCTAAATTGGTTGTCCAAATTATTTTAAATTTGTAATGTTGGAGCCTGATTAAAGACAGAGTTGGGAATTATGTAAACTTCACTATGTTTAGCAGAGCTGAGAGGAAATTTGCTCCATCACCTTCTCTTAATGGGAAAAGTCCAGTTATGCCTTTTTCACTGGGGAGAAGAAATATTTTTGTTGATTTTCTGTTGAAAACTTGAATTGAAATACTTAGACTTTATGTAGATCTTGCAAATTTTAATATTCCCCTTATTGAACCGTTTCCAAGTATTTTGTTCTGGGTCAGGTTGTATGTGCCTGAGCTGATCTAGTGTCACGTATAATGAACAGTGGATATTGGTTGCCTCTCCTCCCCATGTGTGCTGCCTAGACTGAATGTCCCATGTTGCACTATGTTTGTGTTGGTGTAGCAGTGGGCTTTAGGCACACTGAAGGCCTGCATATGTGCTGTGGGGCTCAAAGGTTTGTTCAATGTATTAATTTAAATACTCAGCTTACACAGTGAAAAACTTACCCAAATTGCGAGAGTCCTGTAGTGCGAAAACACTTCAAGTACTGTTGTGCTGAGAAAAATCCTCTATGCACCTGCTATTCTCTACCTTACTCTCTTCAGTGATAACTATAATGCTGCATTTTTCCTCCTCTTTCTAGTACTGTCATTTGTTTTCCTTTGTAAAGACCCATTATTTGAAGATATTAAAAATGGTGTCATTTTAGTATGTGGGAATTTACCTGAGGAGGACAAGTGTCTCATCAGTAACCAACTTGGGAAGTGAGCTATAAAGCAATAGCAGAATACTTGCAGCCTTCAGTGTCCTCCAGGTAGTAGATACATGAATTGGCTTGTTCTGGAAAGCTAGGTAAAAAGAACAGTCCAGCTAAAAGTATTTCAGTTTTACCTTGTATTGACTACCTCTGTAGCTGCCATACTTGACTATCATGTCATGACTTATTCCAGGATGTGTATTGAAGCCAACATGTGTGGCTGCATATGGGATGAACTGGTAACTGCAATGTCCAGATGGCTATCCTGGAATGATGCAGTGAAAGAAAGAAACAAACAATAATTTAGAGTACAGTGTTCAAGATCAGAATTCAATATAAGTTGTTTTCAGAGCATGGCATTAGAATTCTTTTGTGTTTTTTGATGTTCTGCATTCACAATAATATGAAGGGATGTTAAAGAAACATGATCTTAACCCAGATGTACTTGCAAAGAATTTAAGTTTTGAAGGTATCTCTATCTTCTTCCTTAGGATTGACTGGAGTGCAATTAATCTGTGAAACACATTGTGCAATGTGATTCTTATCAGACAATCATGAGGTGTTTTCGAATTTGAAGAAGTAGTTGACTTCTTATTCTCAAAAATAAGCACCATATGGTTTTGTAACCAGTTCCCTGACTGGCCTCCCAGCTCATTTAGTCTCTGGCTTCCTGACAAAATTGCTGACTTTCTTTGGTCATGCATCAGAGTAAGCTATTAGTTTTAAACAGAATCCTTAACTTGTAAAAGAAAGCTTTAGTAACTCATGTCTGCAGTAATATGCAAATTTGATTTGCTAGCATGTATAAAACAGGCATCAGAACTGTGGAGAACATGTGAAAAGTTTCCAATACATGAAAGCTTTGACAAGTATTTATTTTCCTTTCTCATCAGGGTGTGGTGAACACTGGTTACAAGGACTTGCCAAGTAGAATGGCTACTCAAGCCAGTAGCCTTTATTCCAATAACATCTTGAAATTATTAAAGCGGTTTCTCCCGAGAAAGAATATTTTCACTTTGAACAAAAGGACGATTTAGATTATGGGGCTATTGATCATGTCATTAGCGGAATTTTGGTAATGAAGGTGAATTTCAACACTACTTAAATGTTTTTGATAAAAACATATAAAATGTGTTGTATGAAAGAAGTGATTTTGTTAGTGAGTTTAGTCATTCCAGGGAAACATTATCATTCAATGTCTACATGATAATGTGGTGAAGGGAACTTCTTGCATGTTTCAAGCACTGAAATATGGGGCAAAAAGAGATTTATAAAAATTTTGATACTATAAAATTAGTTTTTAAAGAATGTGTTACTGAGAATCAGCCTATCTTCTGAGCTACTGAACTGTGCTTTAAGCAATATGACTTCAAGTGCCAGATAGTTTATGGACTCAAATCAGTATGTGTTGAACAAAGGTGCTGACAAGTAGGAATAGGTGAGCTGTGTGTGATACTCAGAAGGACTTCAAGTAGTGCAAGTACTTCAAAGGCCAAATGGTTTGATGACACTTACTACGTCTTTGTGCCAAGGTCAGGAGAGGTACAGCATTGTTGCTTATAAAGATACAGTGGTTTTCTATTGAAACAAGCAGGGGTTTAGCCTCACAATATGAAACGTATTTCAACCCTGATATGACATCGTTAGGCTATATCCTGCATAGTCCCTGTTGTAATAGCAGTAGCCCTCATACCTTCCTACCTCATTTGGCCCCTTATCCTGGGAGAAGAAAACGAACTAGATATAGAGTTAAATCAGGAGGCAGCCTTAAGATCTGCGAAAACTGATATTACTTGTATGTTGGCTGCAACTTTCTGTATGCAAGATGTTTCTTGAAAGAGACCGATTCTTTTTCAGTTTATTTTGGATGTAGTAAAGAGGGAGGCTTAATTTCTGTAGTCATGGTGAGTTGAAGATTGACAGGAATGCATATTTGCCTGCAGGTAGCATTAAACTGAAGTACAGTCATGCTAAAAATTTAAATATTGGCAGACTGGAATTAGTGTTTGGCTAAGAAAGTGTTTGTAAAGAGAAGCATATTCGTGTTCAGATTTTAAGGAATGTAGTCTAGGATTTAGGTAGGTTTTTTTGTTTAATGTTTGGGTTTTGGACTTTTTTGTGTGTGTTTGAGTTTTTGGTGTGGTGGGGTTTTTTTCCCTCCAATGTCAAGTGTATTACATCTGAAATATATCAGGCCAAATTTGGTGCAGTAACAACACAAAGATCGTTTTTACAACTGACCAAATTCAATGGTCGGTGCTATTTTACAGACCAATGGTTACTGTAATCAGTATAAGGTAAAGGCCGAATCCCATTCTATTTACTCGTGTGAGTAATCCCACTAATTTGAGAAGGACAAATGCGTAACCATGACAGAATTTTGCCTGAAGGGTCAGTCTGTAATATAATGACAGGCAAGATAAAATAGGAAACCATCACAAAGAATTTTTTTTCTGCAACAGGAAGGTGTAAAGTGTTATTTCCATAACCAAGATCAGCACCCCTTTCTATTTAAAAAAAAAAAAAAAAAGGCACAAGAACAAGAAGAGCCATACTCTTACAATCTAGGAAAATGATAACCACAGCTGGAATTTATATAAAAGCTGCAAGGGAATTAATTTATCTATATTTCTTGTTGCCAGTTTGGCATTTAAATGATGAGCAATGCTAGGAATAATTATGTAAAAATAAAATGAGCTCCTGAAAGGTAGTGTGGATTAACATTGTAAAGCAACAGGCACTGGTAAGTCAGGGTTGCTAACATATCATGTTGCTTTCCAATTGAATGAAAGGCTAAAAATTCAACTTTTCAGGATCCTTGGTGAATCATTGTATACCTTTTGTTACCAAGAAACTACTTCTGACATTAATTAGAAGTAGAAATAGAGCCAATATGGTATAGGTTAGGGACTCAATGCAGGACCAATTGAAATTAACATAGACTGTTCTCAAAAGCTTTTGGATCGGGGCCTGTATATACTGCATAATTCCAGATGTCATTATCTCTATTGAAATATATGAAATGGAAAATGAATCATATAGCAAGGTTTTGATTATGTTGAATAATATTTTTCCTCATAAACAAGTTTATTATGCTCTTTGTATTAACTGCCTTTAAAAAAGAATAATGCAAATGATGACAGAAAATGATACATATAGCACACCTTTTCAAGGGTTCATTACCTTCAAAGCTCCTGTTCAAGATAAATGAGTAATAGTAGAAATGTCTATTAGTTCAAGGAAACCACTTTTTGGTGGTACAGAAAGTTGATTTTAAAGGAAGAAAAAAGAGAAGGAAGTCTGTTTCATTTCAGTGAACCATTCCATAACCAAGCTTTGTACAGCATCTGAAAGACCTTCTTTACTGCCTTCTCCCAGGGTCACTGACTTAAAATGTTTTGTCCAAAGTATCATCCTTGTTTGAAGATCTATTTTCTTTGATTAATGTTGGGCAATTTGTATACAAGTTTTAAAGTTTTTATTAAAAACTTCCTAAAACGATAATCCAACTGAAAATTAAACTCCTGTGATCTCCAAGAGTGAGATTGTGATATCTTTCTACATTGGGCTTTGTCTTGATTGGAGAAATTCAAACTGTACGTTGATTTGCTCAGAGCTTACTTGGGTATATTTAACAAAACATTGTGCAAGTGATGACAAAATATGTCTCCAAGTAAAATATCATATTATCTTGGATTAATGAAATGATCTAGTCTTTTCCTAAAGAGGGAAAAACATTTCCTTAAACCACCAACACATATGGTCAAAGAGACTAGTACTGGGAGCAATAATATTTTCTCCCAAGGAAGTATTGTTGAACTCTTTGTGTGGTCTGCATCTTTTAACAATGTTCAGATGCTACACTGTGGTCTGTATTCCTACTAAAGCAGTAAAGGTTGTGAGAAGTCACTGGGGAATTTACAACATATTTAATTTTGGCTTTTTGATGAACTATTTCTCCATATTTGCCCAAGTGGAATATTTTTTATTTAAGAAATTTAGTTTGGCAGTCCCATATGCATCTGCTGGATCCTGGGGTCCCCACTTCATCCTCAGGTTGACAAAGATTCAATTATTACAAAATTAGTTTTCTGGCAAAAACAATGTATACAAGTTATGCATGCAAAAGCATGTGCAGGAAATGCCTTCCGCTGCCATGGGTGTCAGTGACACAACTTCAGCTGAAGTAGGGTTTGGGTTCTACGCCTGTTTTTATTTTATGACTAATAAAAAGTGCTTTTTTATTCTTCTGAGTGCATACTTTTTTTTTTATAGATTTGGCAGGTATTTTAGGACTGACACTTGTTTCTCCTAATCCTTCCTTTAGTCAAATAGTGACCAGATTTGTTCTTGCTTGGAATAGTGGTTGGCACACTAGCCAGGGAGTCACACCTGGCCTCCATTTGCCTCTCATACCAGAAACTGTATTTATTATTGCTAAGTGTACTATCTGCTGCTTTCTTCTCTTGTATGCTTCATTATGACAGATTGGAGTCCAATTTCATTAGGAGGGACCTACAGGAAGTCAAAACAAGGTTAATGACCTACCCAAAGTGAATTACAAATGAGATTAGTATTTATGAGTTCCTGCCTCAAAACTTTTACTCCAGGCACTGAACATTCATGCACAGAAATTTTACTGGCAACCAAAGGACTGTATAATGATCATTGCTTGTAAATATAGGAATGCCAACATAAGCATGAGCTTTATGTTTATACCCACTGTTTCTACAGTACATATACATATTTCTGTGAGCGGTAAGATGACCAAAGAAGAAAATGTTTAACAGAATTAATGGGAATAGTGAGAAGACGTGATGAGAAAACTTTGATGTCACCTCAGGTATGTGTGTCTATATCCTTTGCTTTTTCATCTGCATAGGATTAGCTTCTTTCTGCATGGTCTTGTCCAAACAGGAAGATGTCTCCAAAAAAGGAGGATGGTTCTTCAGTTGTTGAAACGACTAGGTTAAATTTTCGAAAGATCATTGATACACAAGTAGCTAGGTTACCTTGCCTAATTGAGATACTATCAACATCCTTACTGAGTCAACTGTCAATTTCTTGGAGTAGAGCATTTTGCAGGGCAGACTTCTCTTGATATTTTCAGCTTTAAATTTCCCTTTCAGATGGGAAAAATATTTCAAAATTGGATTCTGTTCTAAGCAAACCTGAATGCAAGTGGACCTCAGTTTGGGTCTAGAAGCATTTTAATTAAATTTAAATTTTTATAGAACTTTAGAAATAAGAACCTGCTCTTTTAATAAACTGCTTATGTACAGTTTTGTGAAAGTAGTCTAATTGTTTTGGTAGTAGAAGTCAGTTGTCACTATTCAAGACCTTTGCTCCGAAAAAACATTTTCTAGGATGATTGACCTATTTTTTCCATATAGCATATCTATCTCTGATGTTCAGTACGTGAGACTTAGTACTCAGGTGTGGAAAACTTCAGATTACAGAAGTATCTGAGTCAGCAAGTTAGTGTTCAGAAGCAAGCCTGTAACAAAAATGTTTGCACAGATGCACACAGTGGAGAGGGATAGATTGTTAAGGTAAATTGATTCAAAGGGCTCATTGTAAATAGCCACAATCAAAACATACTTTCATATTTTAGTTTGATCACACTTGCACTGAGACTACCCCTCCACAGACAGGGTTTTCTGCTGGAAACCTGTCTTAGAATCATAGAATGGTTTTGGTTGGAAGGCATCTTTAAAGGTCATCTAGTCCAACCCCCCTGCCATGGGCAGGGACATCTTCAACTAGATCAGGTTGCTCAGAGCCCCATCCAACCTGATCTTGAATGTTTCCAGGGATGGGGCATCTACCACCTCTCTGAGCAACCTGTTCCAGTGTTTCAGCACCCTCATTGTTAAAAAAAAAAAAAGTCTTCCTTCTATCTAGTCTGAATCTACCCTCTTTTAGTCAAAAGCATTACCCCTTGTCCTATCACTACAGGGCCTGCTAAAAAGTCTGTTCCCAACTTTCTTGTAAGCCCCCTTTTAAGTACTGGAAGGCTGCTATAAGGTCTGCCTGGAGCCTTCTCTTCTCCAGGCTGAACAACCCCAACTCTCTCAGCCTTTTCTCACAGGAGAGGTGTTCTGTCCCACTGATCATTTTTGCGGCCCTCCTCTGGACTCACTCCAACAGGTCCATGTCTTTCCTGTGCTGAGGGCTCCAGAGCTGAATGCCATGTTCTAGGTGGGGTCTTACCAGGTCAGAGTAAAGGGGCAAAATCACCTCCCTCGACCTGCTGGTCATGCTTCTTTTTATGCAGCCCAGGATATGGTTGGCTTTCTGGGCTGCGAGTGCACATTGGTGGCTCATGTCCAGTTTTTCATCTGCCAGTATCCCCAAGTCCTCCTCTGCAGGGCTGCTCTTGATCCCTTCATCCCCCTAGCCTGTATTGATGCTGGGGGTTGCCCTGACCTAGGTGCAGGACCTTGTGCTGGGGCATCTGTTTATCAGTTGTTTCAATTAGTGGGTTTGTCATGCTGATTAGGACCTCATAGTAATTTGTCTGTGGGTATAGATGTAGCAGATCTCATAAGCTATCTAGCCAGGTTCTGAGTAGTAATCTGTGGTCAACCAGTGATGTGATAAAGGTGGAAAAGAGACACTAGAATCATGATTCAACTTTTTCAGTGATTTAAGACAAGAACCTTCATGCTAGCATTTTTCTAAAATACTCCCCAAAACCATGTATATAGACAAAGTCTGCATTGATAGGAAAGAAAGATGTGTTTAGATTTTTTTTTTAGGAACTGGGAAACCTATGGAATAAATAGTTTACAACAGAAGGGTGGGTTCTATCTAATGGAATATGAAAGGCTATTGGCACTTACTAAAAAGATTACAGAATAGTTTTTAAAATGCAAGATAGGGAAAAGCAGATAAATTAGATAATCTAGAATAAAGTTCTGTAAATCTCAAGGAAAAACAAAGGTAGAATTTGATAAAATTAGTTTTAAAAAATAGCATAAACATTCAACACAAAGTCCCTTCTAAGTAGAAAATTAAAAAACTAAGCAAACATACCATATATAGTACCATAACCATGCTGGAAGTTTAGGAAATAAGACGGATAAGGAAGGCTTGACTTTGAGAGAGAATAAGGAATCCATTTAAAAAGAGCACAGATAGTTAATAAAATTGAAAATGCTCCTACTAAAAGGAAAACAAGGTAAAGTCCGACTCCATATGGGAACTGAATTTGCTGCAGAACACAAAATGACAGTGTCCTGGTTTCAGCTGGGATAGAGTTGATTGTCTTCCTAGTAGCTGATACGGTGCTATGTTTTGAGTTCAGTATGAGAAGAATGTTGATAACACTGATGTTTTCAGTTGTTGCTCAGTAGTGTTTAGACTAAAGTCAAGGATTTTTCAGCTTCTCATGCCCAGCCAGCGAGAAAGCTGGAGGGGCACAAGAAGTTCGCACAGGACACAGCAAGGGCACCTGACCCAAACTGGCCAACGGGGTATTCCATACCATGTGATGTCATGTCTAGTATATAAACTGGGGGGAGTGGGGGCGGGGAATCGCCGCTCAGGGACTAACTGGGTGTCGATCAGTGGGTGGTGAGCAATTGCACCGTGCATCATTTGTACATTCCAATCCTTTTATTATTACTGTTGTCATTTTATTAGTGTTATCATTATCATTATTAGTTTCTTCTTTTCTGTTCTATTAAACTGTTCTGATCTCAACCCATGAGTTTTACTTCTTTTCCCAATTTTCTCCCCCATCCCGCTGGGTGGGGGGGAAGTGAGTGAGCGGCTGCGTGGTGCTTAGTTGCTGCCTGGGCTTAAACCACAACAGACAGTTATACCAGTTTTAACAAAGGAATGTGCAGAGAAAGAAACCATACTCATGGGACTTTTTACTTGCTAATTCTTACAGGTAGAATTTGTATTTCTGAACAGGTGCTTTCTTAATTACACAGAATGCTGGATATGTTCAAATGACCTACTCCAGAACATGATTATTTCTGCCTTCTCCCTAAAGCAGTGTTTATAAGCAGTTACCTCTCTATGCCATTGGACATAATATTGAACAGGTTACTCAACATTAAGTTGTATTCTGTTCAATAGTTAAGTAATCCAAAACTAGGAGGGTGGTCTTGGCTAGCAAAGCTAGTCATATGAGCAAGCAGAGAGACTGATTCTGCCCAAAATATTAATGCTACAAGTGGCAAGGAATGAGGGATATGTGCAGAATCAGACCCTCCAGGAAAACCATTCACTTATATGGGCAAATATTTGCCATCTCTCTTCATTAGACCATGGAATCTGTTATCCCTAGGGCCAGGGAAACAATTTTATAGCCTTTTGTTTCCTTATTTGAGCATATTCCTTTGACTGTGCTATGTTTCATTCAAGAGAAAACAGCTTTGCATTTCCAGTTCTCTAATGTTCAGTCAGTTACAAAGCAGCAACACATTCTTCAAAGAACTTAATTCATTTGCAGAAGTACCAATTTGTATTTAGTTTAGAGTGTGAGTGCATCAGGAGAGAGACCATATTTACTCTTATTTGCTATTTTTTAATCCACCTCCAGATGTATGTGTTGTTCAAAACTTATTAAAACTGAACTATTTATTAGAGGTAGAATCTAATTGGCAATTATCTTTACTAAAGACAGAGAAAGGAAGTATTTAGGGAAGAAAATAATCTGATAGTAATCAGACCTGAACTGGTTCTCTTACCTGCCCTTAAGGCTTCCTACATCCTAGAAAAGAGTTCAGCACTAAATCTGGAAGAAATGAGGTGTTGGTTTTCATTAATTCTTTAAAGTTTTTCAAACAATACCATTATTGGAGAGAAATCTGATGGATGTCCTGGAACTTATCAGAAGGTTACATGGCAGTCAATATACATAGTAACAAAGCTTATTGTCCAAATGATTTTTTCACAGTTAGTTTTACATTGGAACCCCATTCTTTGAAATGATATTGTATAAGCATACTAGAACAGCTTATATGTGTATTAAAAGAATAAAGTAAAACATTTCCCTCTGTGCTATAATACATGGAAGGAATGGATCAATAAAATCTTAGAAGTAATAAATGTTTCAAAGACTGAGAAAGCCTAGACTGAACTGGAAGTAGTAGTAGATATTTTCAGTTTATATTCTGCATACAAATAAAGGAGACCCTAATTCTTACACTTAGATTTTGACCTGATTCATTGTGAGGACCAGGTTAATAATTAGATAAACACTGGATGAAAATTATATGCTGCATTGTTGCTTCTTAAAGATAAGGTGTAAAATCACTGAAGCTAATTTTTTTTTTTCAGTTATCTTACAAATGAGTACTTGAGATGTGTTCTAGAAAGTTTGTTATGTTGCTTTGTGCTTCTTGTTACATTGCATCTTTTCCACAGGCCATAGTACAAGCCACATCAGCAGAGTCATACGGCTATTCTGTTTAACCCCAAATCTCCTCAGGATAGAGTATCTATAAACTTGCTCCATCTCAGCATTGTTAATATCCTTATATGACAGTTTCCTTTCTGTCAGACTTAAGTCTTTGGATTTAGACTTCTGAAAAGCCCATAAATATTTCTTGAAGATACCAGCCAACACATGGTCTTTGGCCTTTCTGAATGTTCTAAGAATGTTGTCGAATGGCTATATTTGTCTGTTAGTTATGATCTGAGCATCATGGATTCTTCTGACTATATTATTTTGGATCATACTTTCAACTCATTCAGTGATGCAGGTTAAAAGACTATTTATTTAAAATTAAGTCACCATGTGCTCTAAGTATTATAAGGAAGACCACGTTTACTAAATGAGGTCATGTAGGAATTTCAGAGCATTTTTATACCAAAACTTCTAAAATAAAAATGAGAGAATCAGAACTTCATATTTAACTTGATAAAATATACTACTTTTACCCATAAAGAATATAATGGTTGAAACAGTTTTAAATTTGTCCAGTACAGGGCAAATCCAGCAAAGGTGTAATATCCTTCAGCTTGAACTAATGCGATAAGTATTTTTCTCTTGGGACAGAGTATTAAGAAATAAGCCTGAAAACAATAAAGAATAAGGCAGTAGTTGAGGCACTGTAGACTAATATTAGAAAACAATACGTCAGTGTTGATGATAATTGAAAACATGTACTCATATATATGTCAATGGATCCTGGAACCGAGTTGCTGGGATGCTAATTAGTTTCATGGTTGCTTGGTGGACTGGTGTCAAAGAAATACAGAAACCAGAAAATGTGAAGGGAGGAATGTGTAGAAGTCTTATAATCAAAAATGGATATTCACTTGCATTAATAAACAAAGAAGAAATCTTTCTCATCTTTAAAGATAAACTATTGGTTCTCAGTCCTCCTGGAGGTTTTAAAAGCCTTTCAATGCCTTTATATTCCTTTACAAACAGTAAAGCTTCAAGTATAGCAATGTGTATGCAGAAGTGCTGGCAGGGTTGTCTGGTCAGAACACTTCTGGATTTGGGAGTGCCCTTGGTGTGATTGGGGTATCAGAGGTTTAGGAGCAAGCAGCAGTAGGAGCACCGAAATCCTCACCAGAAGTGCTTGCACAGATGTCTATAGCCATGGCTCTGGGTGGCACAATGGGTACGTACAATTCTTATACAGTATATGTGCTCAATTCACAGCATCCTTGTTAAGTGTTATTAATTAATTTACTATTCTTGGAGAGGATAGGAAAATATATTATGAAAGTATATGAATTCCTAAAGGTGGCACTCTTAACTAAGTGGGGAGTGTAAGCTGGGGTGAAATATCTTAATTGCTGATAAAAAGTTTAAGTTTTGTCAAAGCCAAATGTTGTTCTGAAATGAAAAACTGATGTTGCAAAAAGCACTGAAATCATTACTTGTTTTTAGAACTTCCCATTTATTTTCTCAACTGAAACAATATTCTTATTATGAATCTACCAACTGCCTCAGTTGATATGAATTAGAATTTATTAATTTGCAGGAAAAGAAATATTTGAAAAATTTAATTTAGTTTTAATGCTGATTCTCTAAGGAAGATTTTTGTATCTGATACTATGGAGGCCAATAGAAATTCTCAAAGGCTGAGGTTGAAACTTGGTGAAAGAAGAGGGGAAGGTACTACTACTTTGCCAGTTTGTCACTTAAATTCTGGCAGTCTTCTAATGCATCCAGAGCCATTTTGCCTGCCTTGATTTTCTGTAGGCAAAATGTGTTTGGAAACTCTGGCGAGTGCATCCACACAACTCTCTCCCGTACATAAGAAACAGTGGCTTCAAAAGAGCTGTTCTGGCTCTGTTTCTTACAAGCTGTTATCCCAAAATGTTCTAGCAATGTATTTTTGGAAAATACTTAAATTAGGTTAAAATTTCCTTTAACTATTATATTTCTCTTTCATTGTACAAAAAGGAAAACAACATTAAAAAGTAAACAGCCCTTTCTTGCTCAATTGGTCTGTTTATGCTTTGAGTATGAAACACAATATAATATTTTATTTTGGATCTAAATAATTTAATTTTGCAGGACTTACCATTGCAAAATGAATTGAAATCTCTGACTTTCCTCAGCTTGTAGCTGCATTTCATAGTCTAGTTGGTTTGGCAGCAGCAGCTCTTGCATGTATTGCCGAATATGTGATTGAATATCCATACCTTGATGTTCACGCTTCTGCCAAGATTCTCAAAACTGTGGCATATCTGGGCACTATATTGGGGTGTAGCTTTGCAGTGCTGCTTTAGTGACTTATGCAAAACTGCTGGGTACTCTTTACTTTAGCCTGTGATATGAAATTTAGGATGAAGTTCACTACAGCCCCCCCCCCCCCCTTTTTTTCCCCTCAAAATACAGTTGAATCCTAGGAGGACTTGGGGGCTAATTCTTTTAGCTCCTTTGTGAGGGGAAGGATGTAGCTTTATACAACTTAGCTTAACAAATTTGGTAGGACTGGAACACAAGGAGGAGGAGGTTAGTAACTTTGGCTTTAGTGTTGATTAGGAGAGATGTTGATGTTGGTCTCAAGGATTTCTTTTGCTGGATTTGCTAGAGCATTTGTTTAACTAGGAGTCTAACTTAGGTTCTATAGAGCATTACTCCTAAGATTCTGATGTGAACAGCTAGTGGCTAGAGGAATTGTTGTAAGAGATCTTTTAGGTCCCTATGTATCAATTATTTCCTACTGCGATGATATACAGCTACGGAAGCTTTGTACTCTGAATAATTACTGTGTCCTATTTGCTACTACAAAGCAATCATATAACAAACTGCTTCTGTTTTCCCATAATTAACAAGGCTGAAATAGGAGGAGTCACATATTATGACGGGAGCTGGAGCACTTCAATTTCTGAGAATTCCTTCCAAAAAATTCCTAAGTTTTTGTCTTGTATCTGCAATAGGTGGCTCTTTCTTCCAGCTAAACTGATTTCCAAGGAGACCAGTGTCTTTGGTTTTTTTGTTCTGTATCTGTAGCCTGTCTTAATTTCCAGTGCTTTAGCATTAAAAATATTTTAGTGCTAAAGTCACTATAGCATTAGAGTAGCCATGCTTGCTTCCAGGTTTGCTGAACTCGGCACCATTTGTACTTGGGCACCAGTAGTTGAGTGCTGGCTTGCTTACAGCATCCATGGCTAGGATGATAATTTTTACATCGGATCCAAGCTACACCCCTGGATTAGTGTGAAGTCTTGGTGTTACAGGACTCTCCTCAATTATGGTAATGGTATCAAGAGAGCAATTCTTGAACCGCTTCATTGCAAATAAATGTAAGGTTTTTGCACGCACATCCAGGACTTGCTGAATGCTAGCCACAATGCAGTCTTGCATGTTAGCTGAAAAATTTGGCATAAATTATGAGGAATCAACAAAGCATTCTGCAGAATGTTTATCTAACCCTATAGAAATTCCATAACAATTCTGCAAGACCCTGCAGGATCACACAAACCACACTGCAGAGATCCAAAACTTTTTAGCCAGCAGCAGTGGTGTAAAATAAGCTGTGGATGTTTATCTAGTCAGATATATATGTAATCCTAGCCATTGCTGTAACTGTGGACTAGTTTTGGAAAGAAATAAGAGTAAGGGTCTTCTCCTGAAAAATAACAAATTATTTCAGCTCCTATTATGCCTGTATAATCTTGCAGCAAAAATTCTAAAGGCGTATCTGCTTACATGACCAAACCCAATAATGATCATAAGTAACAATCTTCTGCTAACTGTGTGCTTGAATGAGCTTTTGTTTGCTTTTGTTTAACTTATTAAATATTTTAGGAATTATATCATTTCTTGAAATATTAATTTAATTTTTCTTTTCCTTATGTGGTGTTTACTAAATTGCAGGGACTGACACTGACAGCTGTAGGTGGAGCAGATATGCCTGTTACTAACATACCAGTTACTCTGGCCGAGCCTTGTGTGCAGAAGGATTTCTCCGTGACAAAAGCCTTGACAATTGTGGGTGCCTTGATTTGGTTCCTCTGGATGGAGCTATCCTGTCACGTGTTGTGTGTGTGTGAAGGAAATACCACTAGTTTGTCCCCTTTTCTGTGTGAAATAACAGTAGGGCATCTACTTTAGAAACTGCTGTAAGATGTGGGAGATTGGATGACTGGACTGGCTTCCTGACAGAATTTTGCTCATAATGGTAGTAAATAATGAAAAGTTACGGCAACTGGATAGATGTTACCTTAAATGTCAAAGATAGTAAAGAAATCGGAATATGTCTGGGTTGCACAATGTGGAGCTGTATAGAGATATCCAGCCAGCTGCAAGCAGTATATATGTGCTAGGAGAGCCCTTCCTCATTTTTACCCTTCTTTTAAGTAGCTCCTTTACCCATAGCTCAAGCACTTCCATGTGGCACTTCACTGAAGAGTGTAACATGCTAACGCTTCAATGCTGGCTGGTCACAGGCATGATGGAGTGGGCATTGACTGGCACTCACGTGTCAGCATGGGGATTAAACTACTGGCCTTCAGAGAGCTGATTCCTTCAGATCAGAGTGGTGGTCTTGTACCATAAGAGAACTTGCATAGCTTTGCCTGAGTTCTAGTGGTTCTGTATGTTAACAGTTCCTAGTACACTAAACCTGGCAACTGAACTTTAAAAACAATTAGGAAAAGCAATAACAGCAATGTGATTTACTCTTAAAACCAACAATGTAAGTTAACATTTTATGAAATGCTGAATGGCCTTCACTGAAGGATCTCACGCAGCAACTGACGTTAAGGAAATGGGAAATGTGCTGTTTCATAACAAGCAAAATGGGAGATGTTATTTAAACAAAGAACATCTTTGTTTTGCTAGGAAAAAATGTTAAGGTAGTTTAGGGAAGAGAAGAAAAAATGTTTAAAAATGGCTTGAAAACAAGGTTTTCTCAAAGGTGTATCTGAAAATCTGTTTGAAATGTGTGATTTTTATGCCAAGTGGGATGCTGAAGCTTTCAAAAAAAAAAAAAATGCAATGCAATACTGAACTGTTGAACCATTGCCATATCAGCTTCACAGCTTGTTAAAGTAAACTTTAATGAGCTGAAGAATAATGCAGTCTGCCTTCCCAAACAAACTACATGGGAATTTACAGCAAATGAACTATTTATTTTGGGATTCTTTTAATGGACTTGGAACTGTTGTTTTGACCAATATGCTTATTTAATATGTTCATATTTAGGCCATGATCAGACCTTTGCCAAATGTCATTTTTGGGTGGATATGGCACAGCATCTACAGCAGGAAGGAAACCTATGGAAATTGTTGGACCTTGCACTGAAGCTGGATTAGACCAAGCTATCGAAATGATAAAGGAGTCTAATTCTATCATTACCCCAGGTGAGAGTTCAGATATTTGTTGTTCAATTACTCAATAGTAGGCTTTTCAAGCTACCTTGAGTCTTGCATAACATTCTGCATATTTCACTGTTCACTGTCACTTGAATCATGTCAAACTCTTTTTTCCATTTCTTCTGAATCTATCCAATTCATGCTTGTTACCCAAATATTAAAATTGTTAAATACCTCTTCTCTCCTTATATGTCACCTGTCTCACTGATGTTAGCAGTCATTCCTGCCTGGGCTTTGCCCATAAATACAGATCTCTACAATCATTAGTCAACTTCATGCCCAATCATCTCTGTTCCAATGTATATGCTATGCTTCCTCAGAAGCTGGAGTGTCCTGAGCTTTCCAACAGAGTACCATTTTACCTCACTTTGAAATCTGTTCTGAAAGCCAAAGCCTGCCGAGTCATTTACTTGCAGACTACCTGAGTGCACACTATTAAAGCATTGCCCACCTTCACCTTGACAAGTCTACTCTTCTGTCTTTGATGCTAGCTTTTATCCTTGATTTTAAGTGTTTCAGGGCACAGATTTTGCTTTCTTGTCTTTTGCAGATTAGTGCTAAGTATTAACTGTTATTTTAGTGATGTACAAATATGCGAGAGACTTGAAAATTTGCACTATAGACATTAAAAATACAATATAAGCTAAGAAGGAGGTTATAACAAATGTTTGGTCACAAAATACAAGGCTGTATTACTCCTTTCCTATGTTTGCAGTGAAACCTTTTGTTCAGATGTATTAAAAAAGTACGTTTTTGGGACTCGGTGCCTACTTGTCACCAGTAAACCCATTTAATAGTGTCCTGGATGTATGTGACATTAGTGAAAGCTGAATGCTTCCTGATGTATTGAATTACAACCATAATTAACGTTATAGTTCTAATGAAAGATGTTGGTTAACCAGAAGTATCACACTTGATAATACATCTTGGCAGTACTACAGTCCTCATCCTTTTGTAATGGTACAGCATAGGCCAAAAGGGTTCACCAAGGTCCTAGACCTAAGACTACACTAATCTTAATTTCATCACGTTTATGCCACTTGTCATATCCTGGAATTTTGAGGCTTTACTATTGATGTATATTTCAGCTATGATGTAAGTCAGACCTGCTCTTTATGATTAGACCTTAATGAACAATGCCTCACTTTATATCTGTGAACTCTGCTGGAAGTTTTTCTCATCTTAAAAAAATAATGAAGGCCTCTAGCATAGAGCTGGGGACAGTGGAAATACAAAGAATTTGGGCACAAACCTTGAATGGATTTTTTTTTTAACCTTTGAATGGTACTGGATTATAGCAAAGAAAAATGAGGTAAGTCACTGAAGTTACTTCACTAGGCCTCCCTCTTCATGTTAATTCTAATAAAATCCCTTGCTCTTCCTAAAAATGGGTAACCCAGCACTGCTAAGATTTATGCAGGGTAATCAGCTATTCAGTCTGAGATTTCTCTGAGAATAGCAAGCTTTGGCCAACATTCATTTTCAATTTGCAACAATAACAAAAAAGTTTGTGTCATGATATTTTAGGAGAGTTTCATTTCTGTAGGATAACTATACATGGAAAATATTAACGGAGATAAGGAAACATTCAGTTTTCACACATCCTATCTACAGGACAGCACAGCCACTGAACTGAAATGTGCTAGCTAATCATTCTTTCATTATAACAAATTGCAAAAAGTTATAGTATATTATGAATGCATGTGAACAAAAGACTATGGTTCCAAATATCTAGGAGAAGATCCTTAAATAAAATAGGTTTTATGCACTGGATTGCCTGAAGCTATTGAGCACTTGCTACATAGCTGGTTGATCTGTTTTGCACCTCTGCTGAAACCTGAGGTAAGACCTAGGTCTTCTCCCCCACTAAGTTACAAGTGTTAGAAGCACTATATATACCTACAGTTGTAATCAAGCAGACTTCTCCAGCTGACCCAAGAACACAGTTGGCTTCTTTCAGATGCAGCTGCATGCAGTCCTTAGCCAAATGGATGGGTCATCATGATGAGGGGCCTCTGAAAGGAGAGGGATATGGAAAAAAAGAAAGAGAACTGCCAAAGTGCCTCCCCCAGCAAAGCAGGCTGCTCTAGAGGGTAATGTTAAGTCCTGTTGTTTTTGTATAGTCACATTAAAAAATCCAACCGAAAACACTCAAAGTCCTAGAAATTTGTTATTAGTCAAGATGTTTATATACTCTTCCCCTGAAGGTTAAAGAAATTATTTTTAAAAGGGTCAGAGGCTTTATTTGCAATAAAATAGTGAATTTCAAATAGAATGCTGCAGTGTTAAAAACACACACACACACAAATCGATGTTCAGGGTGTTAATGATTTGTGGTTTTAATTTTTCACTCACTTAATTGTCTCTTTTGGGGTTTTTTTTCTGTATAAGTCCTAAGTTTGTGAGGATGGCAAATCTTTCCTAATATATTCCACATTGCCTAAGTGAGGAAGGCCGTAACAGCTGTGATCATTTCTCTGGAGATGCATATGATCTGTAGCATCAGAAAAAAAGGCAAAAATGGCTCTATACTGCATCTAGGCCTTCTCCCCTCCTTCTGAGGCTGCCAACTATTAAACCAGAGACTACGTAGGCCACTGACAGGTGGGGACCTGGTAATTTCAACAGCACCTTTTCAGATCTTTGTATCACCTTGCACTGGCCATATTTCTTTCAAATAACAGTTCTTCACTGCTTTATCTGTTTTAGAGCTGCTTTGCTTCACTGGACCCAGCTTAATGGATGGGATTCAAACTATATGATTTTGTTCCAAGCAATATGCAGGCGATAGCTCATAAAGGAAGGTTTATGAGCTAAATTTAGTACCATGGGATCTTGAATTTACTGTCTCTGAGAAGACTCCATGTCAAATGTTTTCAGCTGACAATCTTAAAAAGTTTCTGACTCACTGTCCATCCTATAAACTCAGTCTGGAAAGGCAAGATGATGTATCTACTTTTCATAAATGTCTGAAAGAAGTGTAGCTTCACTGCTGTAAATGAGGCTAATCTGCTTGCATTGTTTTATCTGGTGTTCTAAGTTTGTCGATGTTATATTTGCAGGCATTTTAGGAACTTAGCATGGAAAACAGATATTTCTGTGTTAGACTGCTTTTATTCCCCTCTTTACTTGAAGTAGACCTACTGCTGTCTTACACCTGGAGGCTGTTCTCCATGTAACAGTACACTAAATTCCTTTGGCTCGTGCATCTCAGTCACTTGGAGGGCTCTTGCAGAAGATGATAGAAAAATGGCACAGCTGGAACATCCTTGCCCTCTCTGGTTGCCAGGCTCCTGGGAGGCATAGCCAGCCCTGTGGTTAGAAAGGAAAAAAAAAAAAGGAAGGAATTGGTAGGCACACAGGTAAGTGTTTGGCAGAGGATCACTGCTGCTTTTGTAGATGTCACGTTTCACAAACCCATTAAAGAGTTACTTGAAGGATTCCAATGAGCATGAGGATAAGGGTGATCTAGTTGATACTGCTGGTGCTACAGCTCTAAACTAAGCCCCATTTCTTTATCAGCAGAATTATTCTAGAAACACACCATTCATGAGCACTGTGGCTAGAAGTTTTAGGAATTATTAGCAATTTTTAGAGCTGTGTTCTACCATCTTAACCCAAGCTGTGGAATCTCTTGGACTACTAAAATGTTAATTCCTGGACCTACAATGGATTGTGTGTAAATGGAGTGCTTCTTGAATGCAGAACCATGGAGCTGAGGAACTGAACAGAATAGAGATTGTAGGTTTAGACCATGAGTAGTGTTGAAATAAACCACATGCTATAATATAATGGATGTCATCCTCAGATTCCACATATGCGCTCTATTTAGCGACCTCACAAGGGCCTTGCATAAGACTGCCTCTTAAATCTTAGGAGTATTTATTTTCATGATATCTTACTCAGAGAATGCACAAAAATTTTTTAATAGTTTTCATTAGCACATGTAACTGCCAAGATTCGATTCTAGGTTTGAACACCAACAGATGGACCTAATTTTGTCATTCAGATGAAACAACAAACTGTCGTCATTTATTGTATGCTTGATTAATGTACTTTGGTGTTGTCTTGATAACTTGAAGCAGTGGCTTTTCCTTTCATAATAACACATTTTGTAATATATTTCCTTTTTGTCTCAGATACAGACTTGGCTCTGGTTATTGGTGCAAATGACACAGTAAACTCAACAGCACAGGAAGATCCCAAGTCTATTATCACTAGCATGCCAATATTGGAACGCTGGAAAGCAAAAAAGGTGCTAAAAACCAATGACAGAGTTCAGTACAGTGTTAGTTATGATATGTTAATTTCTCACCAGAAAAGTGCTGACATATAGAGAGATAAGCAAGAAATGTCTTTTCTTAACTGATGCCTCACAAGATGAATATACACAGGCACATGTTTAACTGAAAATGGCCACTGCCTATACAGAAGTGCAGGGGCCTAGAAAAAGAAATCCTGGCTGCTTCCATAGGACCATCTGTATGTTGGAACAGCTACAGTATTGGATGTTACCTTGCTTGCTTGAATCTACTGTGTTAGTTTTCATGGACTTCAAAAGATTCAAGATTTTTGTTTCTTACCCCATTGTATTTTTTCAATACATTCTCCTTTTAAAATGAGCAAAATCAGTTAGGCTATGCCTACTTTACACATTATTCTGCATTTAAGAATTTATCAGCATAGTTTCATTGGCAAATTCCCTGGCAGCTGCTTCAGGCATTGATTTTAAACCAGTTCCCCAGATAAAGTAAGCCATATTCAAGGAAAAGAGGAAGCTTTTGGCGATGTAAAGGTTTCTATGTTATATTTTTTTGCTAACACAGTCATGATAGAAAAGAATGCAAGCATTTTTGTACTCTTAACTGACATAGGTATGCAGATTGAAGCCAATATTCTAAACAGACTTAGACATGTGTGAGGTTAAAAGAGGAAGTAGCGTAATCCAACTGCTTCAAGTAGACTGAGGTGCTTTATATGATGTTTCTGAAAATTGAAGCTGTATCAAGTTGCTTCCTTGTCTGCTGTAAATATGAAAAAAATTGATGCTGCAGCATTGATTCAGCCCAAAGGAAGCCTGTGAACAGAGAAAGCTAGATAGAATGTTTCTGTTGCACAGAATAAACACTAGAAAATGCAGGTTCAGGTCAGCTGGAATTCATGCTGCATTTGGCAAACAATTTAGTCATGAAACTGAAGCCCCAAAAATAATTTTTGAAAGAAATAAAACATTTATGATGATTTGAAATACAGAACTTTTATTTAGCATTAGCAGCAACATTTGAAATGAAGTCTGTAGTTTCATCTTGAGCAAACTTGTTTGCTGGAACCCAAAGTACTGTTCTTCTGTAGAAAAGACACTACGGATGCTTTTTTTTAGACTTACAAAGAGTCTGATTCTATTCAATTCATTAGTATCTGTCTCCAAAGCAAATAGTTTCAGAAATTGTACTAAAGCAGACCTTTAGACTGTGAGGGTGGCATTCAAGTTTATAAACTTGAATATTATGGTTTATAAAAAAAAAAACCCAAGACTCACTGATTATATGAGACACTTCAAAATGGAGTGCATCCTAGGAATGTTTTTTATAATTCAATTTTTAATTGAGTAGAAGTAAGGTTTTCCATATGGAAACCAGCTATCTCATTGATGAAAGCCTCAAAAGTCCTAAAGTATGTTTAAAACCAGGACTTGTAGACATTAACAGATATAGACATTAATAAGACTAGAGATTATAGCCAATCATGGTTGCTAGCATGTCTGTTGAAGATTATACTGAGACATAAAACGTCACAAAAAATGAAAAATCCATGTTATTTACCTCACGGGCAACTTGTTTTATTAAAGTTACATGTTATTCCAGATCATATGCACAAAATGTATTCTCACAGAGTAAAGGCCAGGTCTTATCTCTTTGGTAGTACAGAAGATATACTATAAAATTTACAGTTACATTAATAGGTTTACATGCTGTTGTTTGTAATAAAATTACATTGAAATAAATACTAGTATGAACTGAGGAATTTATAAACTAATTGCATATTATTAATAAACAAACCAAAACATCAGAGAAACGCTAACTCTGATTTTTTTTTTTTTATTATTCTCCAGTAAGTAATCAAAAGACAGAAAAGAAAACATCATGTTGCATTATATATAACATGATTTTTCCATCAAGGGTCACATATGTGCATGTTCACTGTAGGTGTTCATGCATGCAATTATTTGATGAAAACGTATAGTTTTAGTACCAGGGTGGGTGTGCTCTTGCTCCTTTCTCCTCTTCTCTGCTAAACAAATGGTGGAGCATGATCCATGGCATTTTCTCTGTGCAGGGCAGTCAGAATTTCTGTGTAATTCAACAGTCTCTGAATTTTTCTTTGCAGTTTTACTCTTAATTGTTTTGGAATAACCTGTTTACCCTTTAGGCCTCTTTTGGCATGCCCTGTTAAGCCTGGGTGGATGTGCTTAATTTTTTTTTTTTTTTTTTTCTTTACAAATCTAGTCCTGCAGTGCTGCTTGGAGATGCAAAGAAAGTGTGATACTTTACGAGGCAACAGTAGGGAACTACACTAGATTCATTAGCAGTGATATTCAGAATGGTGAAAAGGTATGAAATATTTGTTTTTTCAGTGTGTTGTTTGGAGGGATAATACAGCACTCGTGCTGGATAGTGCATTCAAACTTAACAAATTAATTCCTAGTCAACTACTCATCTGTGTACATTAACAGGCTCAGCTATATGTCTGTATCTAATTAAAGTATACATTTGCTCTGTACATATAACAGTTTATTCTTTAATTTTGTAAACTCTGATACCACACTGATTTTCTTTGTCTTTATGTTCCCTAAGACAGAAACAGCGTAGGAGAAAATCTTTGGCTTGTGTCCTAATGCATTTATGGCTAGGAGGAAGGTATATATTTATTGATATTTACACATGTGCACATACTTCTGTATAGCTCTTCCATCCCTGTTGGAAAATTTTAGCATCAGAACCTTTGAAGTAACAATACTCAGACTTTAGATTTCATGCTGAGTTCAACTGGCTTATGGGCCCAGCTTTATATGTAGAGACACGTTATTTGGAGGCAGAAATTAACTTTACAGGTCAGGGAAGTGAAATGCACAGGATCACAGGTTGAATAGGACTCAATCTTGGGTATACTGGTATGGAGGATCCTCTTCTGTTCACTCTTCTGTGCTATGTTTCTAACCATCCTATTGCAACACCAGTGGTCTGAAAAGTCAGCAGTAAAATCATAATTGATTTGAATGTGATAACAGCACCAGTATTGCTAAAGCTAGACAAAAAATTCCATTTTCAGTGAGGTGAAAATACAAAGTCTATTCTGCATTAGAGAAGTAGTTCCCACCTCTTGCTGTGGGACTCGAGCGATTTGAATTTTTTTCTGGCAGGTAGTGGTGAAGAAACCACACAGCTATGAGTGTCTTTAATGTGATACATTACTTTCAAAATTCTACAGCATCTGATTTCTTTTCAGAATCCATAAAATGGCAGCAATGCGTTATCTTTCCCAACAAGTGAACAGGAAGAATGTTGTAAATTTTTCATATAAACAACTTACTTTGAATGTTGGTATTACTAAGTGTCACTAGTCAAAATCAACATTCTTACTAATGACAGCATTGGAATTTTACTAGAATAATGTCTCTCAAGACAAGAGATAACAGTTCAGGAATTATGTTGAGTTGTTCAGTACCTTAATGGGTGACCTCATATTCTGGTGTCAATAGATCAGCATCTTACTGCCACATGATCTCTTCATCTTAGTGGGAAAGGTTTCCTGTTTTAACACTGCTGCAGTTACCATTTTGTGTCACAAAACAAGTTTGATGAATTCAGCTGATGCGCAGCTTCCTGGAGTACTTTGAAACACAAGTTAATGGTACCTGGGAGTGTATTAACTGCATTATAGTAAATGATGGGAAACTAACAGAAAGTTCCCCCCCCCCGTATTTTGGTATTTTCGAAGATAGGGATAGGTGGAATGGATTTTCACATCACACTACATTTTCTGTAAGCATGCTATGACCATCATTTATGAAGACAGACTGATTTTTAAAGCATTCAGGCAAAATACTGAAACTCAGTGCAAGAGAAATGCAAGAACAGGTCACTACATTACTCTGCAGTTGGGTCTGATGAAGCCTATGTAGAAAACCAGATGGACTCAAACTGAAAAAAAAAAAAAAATTGCAAGCAGCAGTAGCAAAGGATTTAAATTAGGTGAGATTACAAATACTTTGGAAGGTTCTGCTGTAGATTCCAAGTTGCCATCTCTTTTCAATCTCAGTGTACCTTCACCCCATGCACTGACATGACCCTTTATTCAACCTAGGCTTGGATGACATTTGTGCTACCTTCCAGGAAAGGAATTGTTTTTTGCAGCTCCCTCTCTTATTCATTTTGAGAAAAGGATTAAATACTCCCTCTGACCAAGCATACAGGCATGCTAAAGTGAAGCCACTTCACGCGCCTGGCCAAACAAAGAACAAAAATACCCACAATAAGCAAAAGCAGATGGCTTCAGTGGCAGGAAATGAATGAGCCAGACTGCAGGTAAAATGGTTCTCTGAACACATCATGGAGGTTTGTAATGACAGGTTCTTTGTTATCTGGGGCCTCCCCACAGGAGGCCAGATGTCTTCTGTTGTGAAAGGAGATAGATAGAGATGCTCTTCCTTTTCCTCCCCCTTTAACTTATGGCTGTTTAAGTTACTGCTAATGGAAGTAGAAGCCTGTTTTCCCCCTTGCTCTCTGATGTTTTTGGAAACAGAAGAGATAGTGAAGGGGTATTCTGATATGAAAGAAAAGGCCCAGAACTGGCCTTTACCTCCCCATGACCCTCATTTTAAAGAACAGGGAGGTCAGTGCTGCTAATTGCACTTGAAAGGATTAACCACTTGATTGCTTTCATTTGGTGGAAAAAAATTATTCAGTCTCAAAGCTGCAAAAATATATCAGCAGTATTGAGACATTTTCAGCATGAGGTCGATGACTTGGTTGGTTTGGCTTCTTATACCAGTACTGAAATTAAATAGAGGGCTTAAAATATTTTTACAGAGGGGAGAGCAGGAGATGGGAAAGAAGGGGAAACTGTATCTCCTGCTCAGAGAAGAGATTTGCATCAGAAGTGACAATAACCTCCTTCCTGCCTTCATAAAAGGTTATTGCAGGAATATCAACAGACCATAATTAATTACAGATATTAGATGTGCCTCTGTCACTTGGTATAAGACTGACTCTTGCATTACACTTAGGTTGCACTCAAAGAAAAAGAATCTGAACCCAATTCCTGGACACAGTGTTCCAGATTTAAAATC
Source organism: Harpia harpyja (assembly GCF_026419915.1). Taxonomy (NCBI): domain Eukaryota; kingdom Metazoa; phylum Chordata; class Aves; order Accipitriformes; family Accipitridae; genus Harpia; species Harpia harpyja. The sequence goes on from NC_068953.1 coordinate 27,291,718, forward strand.
TTTTCTGTACATTGATTTCACCTGACAATTAAAACTAACCTACTTTTGGAATGGATTCTTAATTCCCATTGTTCAAATAAAGTGAGGTACACAAAACTTAAATTTGGAAACCATTTTTAACCTTATGAAACTATTTTCCAAAAGTAACAAAGAACAGCTTATACAAGCTTTTATCTGACCTCTGCTTCTTAAATAAAAAAACATGTTTTCAGGGAAATATGTCTTGGAAGTAACTCCCCCCCCCGATTTTTCTCTCTGGTTCTTGTAAAACATTAGGTCAGTGGGTTAATTTTATTTTTGTTTGTTTAAAGTGGGTGAAAGTTTCCTTCTTGAGCTATTATACTTGTAATACTTTTTTAAAATCACACAATAATCCTTAAGAAATACAAGAACAGATGGAAATGTCAAAAGACTATCAAAATTCATACCAAAGGAAATAGCATTAATCATTGTAAAAAGCCCAAATAACCCCTCAATAGCAATAAGAACCAAATGAATAAGAAATGTTTCAATAGCACTGAGACATGACTGCTGATTTTTCTCACTGCCTGGCACATGAACTCAATATAAATGTATATTTAAAAATGATCTTTCTCATTCTGACTTCAAGCCTGTGTTTCTTGTGGTGCTGTTATAGTTCATGCACGCTTCATGTGCACTTCTGTACCTTAACTAGCATTTCTTCTTGCAAATGGAGGAGATCTTTTGGTTGTCCACTGAAATGCATTTTTGTATGCATTCACTTGTGCAAATAAGCATACAAATCTGAAGATAAGACTTGCAGAGAGAGTGTATTTGTATCTTGTGTTTTAAGCACTATTAACTTTGATTTCAATATCTTAAAGCATTAAAAAGCATAGTACAAATCAGTTGTTTGAGCTTGTATGGACTGCTGAGTAAGCGTAAAAAGATTTTCTTGAAGTATTTTTCAAGGCACTGTTTCTATGTTCACCAGGGTGTGAGAGTGCCCTCCTGGAGAGTATGCTACAGGTGATAATTTAGGCAGATTTTTTTAAGGAAAATATACAACAAAAACTTCAGAATTTTTGTTACAAAAATAATCTATTATAATTTTTCAATCTGCATCACTTTGACAAGATTTAGGTTTTTTTCTTAAGTAACAGACTTCTGAGAATATTCAGAAATATCTACCCATCTTACATTGTACCTCTAGTGAAACAGTTTTTCTACCTTAAGACTATAATTTTTACAAACGTGAATTTTTCTGTGAGAACATCCCAGTATGGTAAGAATATATTTGTATAACTCTTGCTTGTAAAGATATAGCTTAGGTCTATTACCTCTGCTAGCATTAGCTGTACTGGTATAGCTTGGCAAAGTCACACTTGTATAATTACATTCACATGTGATGACTCTGCCAGCAGTGCTACACATACCAGCAAAAATTTCATCAGCATAGACAAAGTCTTATTTATGCTGTTCATATTTGCACTATTACTGGAAAAGAAAAAACGCAGCAGATTCATAGTCTGCCTAATTTAAGGAAGTCTTGTCAGAAATGTTGTGGTTGGAACCACCATCTTCCCTATTTCTTCTCTGCAAATTACTTTGTCTTAGGTCCTGCAAAAAGATCTACATTTTCAGACAACTCCTACAGTACAATGAGCCCTTTCTGCTGCTTAGAATACAAGTATGTGGCTTCTACAAAATTTTACTGTCTATGATACACCATAGTGACATTTGTTAAGTTAGTGTTCCCCAAAATAATAATGATATTACATAATAATAATAAAATCTTAACTAAATTGACTTGTTTGAAGTCTAAAATTATCCAAGAAGTTGAGAATAATCTTAATAGAACAGTATGTGAATGGTACTATAGACATCATGCAACGTATAATGATGTTTAAAGAGATTGCTCTTTTCTATTACTAGGACAATTTTCCAGAATTAATCTTGAAAGTACATAATTTAATTCTATTCACTTAACTAATGTGGTCTTTCATTTTGTATTGGCGCACCTCCCCACCCCACAAATTAAATACCATCCCAATAATTTCAGTAAGCTTTTGATGTCATGAAAGTGAAATCAGTATCACTCAGTAAAACACAAAGAAAACACCTGAAACAAAGTATTAAAAATAATAGAAAGCTAGCATGCTAATTCCTTTTTACGGTTAGAGAGATCATTCCTTATGGCAAGAGGGGTCAAGTCCTATCCCCACCTCAGGAAATACTCTCACTGTGATGAGCATATCAGTTCTCTAGGTTCAAACACAGCAATGTTTAGCAAAGCATAACTGTTTTCAGTAAGCAATTCTAATCAGACTGCTCATCTGAGTTCTACAACCTCAAGTGTGCAGGACATGAGGTCTGCAGCTTACTTTTGGACAAACACTGTAGCCATTATTAAGAGTACAATCTATTTCCAGATTTCAGTTAGATTAAAATAGTTATGTTTGTGCAGGTTATCATTACAAAAGAAACAATAAAATGTACTGTTATGTACCTATAGACAGACATCTTACTCTTTTCCTGCACAACACTTGGCATTTTTAATCAATGTGTACATAAATGAAAAGAAAAAAAGCAGATTATCATATTGTCCTTTGTAATTCTCTTTCAAAATCTCCTGATGATAGTCCACAAGGAAATAATAAATTGCTTCTATTGTGGAAAGGTATGTATCTGGCTTTCCCTTCTGATGACGCCAGAAGCAAGTTTTCCTTGTCTTCAACTCAATTTGCAGCAACCCTGTCAAGAAAAAAAGATGACATAGATTAAACAATGTGGATTGGTGGATGGGATGCCAAACAAGTCTTTAGTTTTGTTTTCTGACTTTGCTGCTAGCCTGTTAGATGCCTGCATGCAAATAATTTCTCTTCCTGTACCTCCTTTTTTTTATTTGTAAAATGGAGGCAATAATTTTATCCTCCTTTGTGGACCACTATGAAATTTGATGAAAAAGCGCTGTAAGTTCTAGGTTACAATCCTCATATTTGTAATTAAAACTTATAGGTTATCCCTTCGTTCGTATAGCCTCACAGCCCTCAGTAAACTGCAGGGTGTCTTCAGATGCGAAGAGTGAAACCCATACCTACAAAGACTCAGCAGTGTTCATAACATGATTAATAAACGTCATCTTTTGTAAAGCTAATACCTTTCCAGTATAAAACAGAATCCCTCAGACTGTTAGTTTTGCTGAACTGAGGAATATTTGCTAAGATTTATGCTTGTTAAGTAACTGAAATATCACTGGGATTACTCAGGAGTAAGTACAACAGAATCTGGTCATTAATTTTATTAGAAACTAAAAGCATTCCCACTTGAGATGAAAGAAAGAAATTTGGTCTCTATATGGCACATGAAAATCTTTTATCTACCATAGTCTCTGTAACTGTTTTATTATTCAGATGAATTTTAAACATGTATCTTGGTTTTTATGTTCCTTAAGATGCACAAACTTCTCAAAATGAAAACCACCTTTATGTGTAATCACTTTGTAAACAGGATGGACAGTTGGACTATAAAGAATAGTGTATACACCTGTCAATAATACTAGGATCAAGTTGTAAAATTATCTTTTTCTAAATGTGAAAATCTGATACTAAGTGTGTGTAATGGGATGGTTTAGTACAAGTAATAGTGTAAATTACAATATGGTTTAAGAATTGCTTGGAAGTTATGGACAGAGAAGTTTGGACAGAGAAGATTCAGTAAGGTCCGAATTCAGGAGTGCAAACTGGCTTATAGACAAGCATTTGTAATTCCATACTTTTAACCTTCAAACTACGTTTAATTCTTTCTACTGTAACTGCAAGATGGATTTAGTTGTTTACTTTGCGGTTAGCAATGTATGATATCTTGCATAGTAAAAGAGACCTCTTCTACAGCATTATTTAAAAAACTGAACAACAGGAGATTCCATCACTGAATTTAAATTTTATTGCTGGCATTTTGGAACCAAAAATTCAAAATTACATAGTCTAACTATTACCTCTAATAATCTCATACATGTGTATTCAAAATAGTAATCGGAAACTGCATTAAGCTTGTTTCCCTCAAGAGGTTTCAATACTTGAATTCTCAGCCCTAACCAAAGTGAAAAATTTCATCAAGTTCAGTGATATTTCCACCTTAACAGCAGTGAACTAAATTTAGGGGATGATTCCTCCACTGGCAACTCCCACCTCTGTGGTTTGAATATGAACAAAAGTTCATTTTAGGCATGACCACTGACACTACTGAGCTTACCACAAATGCAAGATCAGTTAATTGCAAACACAGAATTTTAGGAGTTTTTTAATAAAAAAAATTAGAGGGGGTTAAGGGTTACAGTTTACTGAGCATGTTTCTATCATCTGTACTGTATCTATATGCATACAACCAAAGGCAATATTTTATTACAAATACTGATTGTTCATATGAAAGCCTAAAATACTAAGGAAATCAACATGTTGGTTTTGCTTTTTTAGCATCCACATACTTTGAGCTCATTAGAAATAAATGTTTCTGTGAATCTGAGATCAAGAAAAAATGGAAATACAGCTACATTTAAATCTGCCTAGGTAATGTAACCAACTTTCCCTTACAAAAGTTATTCTGTGTATGTGTCTTACGGCAGACAATACCTTTCAGAGAGATCTCCCACCTTTCCTTAAGCCTCTGGTTTTTTTCCTGATATGCTACATCCTATTATCACAGCACAGTCCCTGTGTTCACTATAATAAATCGAATGCTCAGACCTGTAGGATCCTATATTAATTGTGTTTGGTCACTGATGTTACATCTAGAGATGCTAAGTTCTTATCAACAAGATGTAAGTTGTAAAGTTTACACACAGGCTGAAGCCTGTTGCTTATTCTGAGCCTTCCATCACCTCTTCATCCCTGTAGTTTGTATAGTGAACTGGGAGATCCACTAAGCTAATAAAGTAAGACATTTGGCTAATACAAAGTGGATCAAACTTACAGGAAAAAATACCAAAGCAATCTGTTTCTTTAACCACCATCTTGATGTTGACAATAAGCTTCATCACTCATATGAAAAAGTAATCATTAACATTAGATGCAACTGTTTCCTTTCTAATCTAGTGATCGCTTTTAATGAAGTAATCAATCCTGGACATTACCAACTTTCAAATATTTCCTGTCTTTAACACAAGTGATTTAGTTTTGCTTTCTCAAGATGTATTACACCACTTTTCCAAGAAGATATAGAAGTATTTTTTTGTCCAAGTTTTCTTGGCTTTTTTTTTTTAAGATTGATGTACTCATTTGCTTTCTCTTGCAGTATAATTAGCTAGATTTACACTCTATATAAATGCAGGCTTACAAAACACAAGGCTTTTCTTTACATTTTCTTGGCTTTGTTAATGTTTCCATCCTGTGTTTCTTGAAACTTAATCTTTCTGAATAAGTACAGCAATTACTTTTTAGTTAGAATTATGAACACTCCTTTTTGAACTTTAATATATGAGGAATATTTTGTTGGATGATGACTTCATTTGTAGTTGAACTGAAAAATGACAATAGTTCTCTATTTTTTCATGTGTGTACAACACAAAAATTCCATCAGTTTATGCCTAAGGAAACTCTGCCCCATTCATCTTGCAAGTCAAAATTGCAATCTCTAAAAGGAGTATTAATGCAACTTACATCCACTATGATGGGCGCTAAGGAAAGCAATGAATGCATGGGTTGTGCACACTTATACCTGCTGTATGGTGGGTAACATTCTCCCCTGGGTGTGGATAAGAGTGACTTGCATGACACTAGTCACACCTTACAGCAATCCTGAAAGGTGCTCAGGGAAACAGAGGACTGGAATACAGCTGGAACAGAGATGAAGTTCCAGAAAAGAGGGAACAGTCCACCAGATCAGCATTCACATGGGGTAACTGGAAATCGTTCTTTAAGAGCTCCAAAGTAACACCAATCATTAATTTTTTAATGATATACTGCATAAGCTTCCATGGAAATCTTCAGTTCCCCTGGCTGCCTGTTACTTTTCTTAAATTCATCCTTTTAAAATAAGTTCCATATGCTTTACAGTAACTTGCAACATGCAATTACTCTAATCTTTACAGTAATACTTCAATTTATTTGATAGAGTATGTTTTGTGTTAAACTAAATACTTAGTAACAGGATTTTAATTAGCCAATACATTATACTAACATGTGGGATTCTTTAATAAACTGACTAGATAGATACCAAGGCAACATTCATCTTGCCTGTAAGAAGTCTGTGAAATTCCCTGTAGGGTCCAGTGCAAAGGAGGCATGAATAAGCAGTTATATATACTACATATAAACTTGATAAGCTGCGTCCCAGCTAAGTGCACCTTTTTCACTAATGAAAGTATTTTCAAATTCCTATTTATTTCAAAGGAAATGGAATGCTGTTGCTAAATTGTTTTATCTTTTATGGTTTTATTTAGAATACTTAAATGTAAACTTCTTGTAATGAACCTAAGACAAAAACCCTTTGCAGAATTACAAGTTTTTGCTTTCAGAGATGGGAAGGTGTGGAGGGCAAGGAGGCATTCCCCTTTTGTCTTGAAATTAGTGAGGTCATTGAAACAACCATGAAACAAAGAACTTTACTAGAAAAAGAAACCAAGCCATAACATATTTGCGCTGAATCTCCTAGATCCCTCGTTCACCTTCTAGTGGCCCGTCTGCTACTAGCATGTATAAAAATGGTCCCCTGGGTGTCCTGAAAAAACAGATAGCCACCTGCAAAGGAAATCTTTCTGACTTCCTTCAGAGGTCATTCAAACTACTGTTCTATTGTCTAACATGACAGCTTACGTTCTGTGAGATTGAGGAAATTTATTCCAATAGAGAGGTGGGAGAAATAAATGTAAATGCTTTCTTAATACTAGTCTTACCATTTTGCAAAACACGTTATATGACATGAAAAGTAATGGAGTCTTTGGCTCAGGAAGTCTTCTACAGCACTGAAATAGGCTGTTGAATCTTTCATGTATACTCAAGATATAGGATCAGGTATACACTTATATCATGCTCAGGTCTGTTATATAGACATATATTTCCCTTAATCATTCCTGTAGCAATAACATCTCAATATCAACTTTTTTTTTTACCTTGAAGTCGTTCATCAGTTATTATTTTGTTAGTTTGATTCCAGGTACTGTCAATAAATATTATTTTCTTCAGTCTAGTGCCTTCACTCCTGTTGCTCGAGATGCATTCGTTTAGATTTTTTTCTTCTTTAGGTTCTATTTTTGCTTGCTTAAGGCATGGCTCTCCGGAACAGTCATTGTCGTTATCACAAATGCTTTTCTTAGTGTACTTTTGGAGATGGAAAGCAATATCTTTTACTGAAACTGAATCAGGGCCAGGAAATATAAGCGCTATCTAAACGAAGAAAAGAAAGAAATCTGACTGTCAACAGAATCTAATAAAACACCAGGAATTGTTTCATTAAAAAACAGAAATTTTCTATCCCCTCCCACAAACATGTTAAGTCAGGACATGACAAAAAAGCATTTCTTAAAAAACATTCTATTGTCTAAAAGGATAAAAAACTATGTTAAAATAATGAATAAAGACACTTTATTAGAGATCTTTAATTAAATGTCACCTCCACGCCTCTACTACTAACTCTAATAATTCTGTAAAAAAAACTTTTTTCAGCCAAGGCAATGGTGTCAGCCCTGAGGAAGTTCAGATTTCACTTGTCATTGCAGTATATGGGGCAGCAAGGCCATAAAGAATAGTTTCTAATTTTGTTCACAAATTTTAGACCAGAAGAAATACTCTCTTCTGCCCTTGCATCTATTGCAGGTCCCATGAATATCTTAAATGAAAAAGACCAGTGATGGCCGTATTTAGTATTTTTTCAGTATCTTATTGCAGCATTCAGAATCTGTGACTTGGAAAGCCTGGACAATACAAAATCGCTGCAATCTCTTCCCACTTTTGCCTGCCTTCCCTGTTCCTCTTTCTGCTTTTTTCAGCTTCCTGCCTCTTTGTCACCTATGCTTTCCTTGATGGCTCATTTCTTGAAAAAAATAACATCTCTATCAGATATGTACATTATCTTCCTCTTCATGTAGTCAAACAATAATGAAAAGTGTTAATTATGACATCAAATGTGTAAATATTAGATTTCAGATTAATCACATCATTTAAATGAGCATATAAATCCAAGGCTTTTTCAGGCTCTGTGCTGACTGTGATAGACAATAGTTGCATTTTAGTAGGTTTTCTCTGTAACAGCAAAGTTTAAAATTTTAAGTTTAAATACTGCAGCTGCTGAATATGATGAGCACAACACCTAACTACTGTTTAACTTGCTGTATGTTGAATACTTTCATATGTTTTGGCAAAATATTTCTTACAGTACACAATGAATCAAATTATCCATTATCTGTGGTGGTGAATATAGGAAATTCAGGGTGGTTAGATGGCACTACAGTTTTTCTAAACTTTGGAGGATGGTCCATAATCACTGTATATTTGTAGGCCCAAGCTTTGAGAAAGTGCAAGATGGAGTGGAGTGGATTAATAAAATAATGCTTTCCTCCCACTCCCTCCCAGCAGAGTGCAGTACCACTGCAGGACGAAGTACAGCAGATACCTCTGCACCTCTCCAGCACAAAGCCCAGCTATCTATATAGAATTTCTTACTTCATGTCTTTTTTCTTCATATTCTGGAATGCAAGGGTATTTATAAATTGTAACATCATCAGGTGCCAAGAGCTTAGCATGCACAGCAGTGCTTTTGCCATCTGTTTCATTTGGGTGTTTAATAATGTCAATCTTCAAAGGTAACTACAGTAAGAAAGAAAAAAAAAAAAAGGAAACAAGCAATATTTATGATCATATATATGGGTACAAAAATTTGTACAGAAATTTATGCAAAATCCAGGAGAAATCCCCATGGGCATGTAATTAAGACATATTTGACAATTTTTGACAATTTTTTTAATAGGTTTAGAACTAAACTAGAGACAGGTGACAAGAAGCACCTATTACATTCTTTCAGTTCATATAAATACCTAAGTATGCAATGAATGCAATTTGGAATGCTGCAGTAGTAGTGTGGTAAAAAACTCTAGAAATAGTATCAGTAAGATAAATAAGATGTGGTCTTAATTTGAGCAATATAATGGTCCTAAATATGAATACTAATATGTATTAGGTATTTACTCTATTGCAAAAATGGCCATTTCAATGAAAATACACCTAAATCCACTAGGTCAAATTTCCAAAGTACTTCTAAAGTATTTTCACAATGCTTTCAAATTACAGAGTGTCTTCAAAATGCATTTTAGTTCCTAGGTGATTTTGCACAACGTCTTACTCCTCTCTGATGGTTTCTCTAAGTATTTTAGCTGAAAAGCATTACACTTTTTATTCTTTATTTAAAGAGTGGTTATCTGAATTATACAGCCATGACATTTAGGAATGCCTTTTAGCTCACACTTACTTTATGTAAAATTCATTCTTGGTTATAGACAAATCATATTTTTTGTTCACAATATACTCTGTTCTGGCCAGAATTCTTAGAAACTGAAGAATGAAGGTAAGAGCGCTGCAAAGAAACTTTTAGGAACTAAGTGAAAACACATCATTTGCTTGAGAAGCTGAGTGACTTCAGCTTATCTTCTCATCTAGTACATACATAAATGTTTATCTGAGGACTGAAACACTGTCAGTGTTTGTATGTGTAATTCCTCAAGTAAGAGCAATAATTTTATCTAACTATAGTTTATTCATACTTATAGCTGTGTTAAAGATGAACATCTGTAAAGAATGAATCAGAAAAGAAATTGTCACAGACAGACTGTTCCCTGTCCCCAGTAACTAAAAGGCACAAGAATATTACAAAAAATCCATAAGAAATATTAACCTTCACAGTCGGAATTTCTTTGGTAGGGACAGTTTCAACAGGAACAAAGCATGTATAACAATAAAACATCCTTGAACTACTGCATCGGGGGCATTTTGATCTCCCGCTCTTTTTTGCTTTTTCAAGCACTTCCTGCGATGCTAACTGTAATTGTTGAAGTGGGTTATCTTGAAACGATGATGGAGTCTGCAACTCTAGACTTTCCAAACATTCAGGATTTCTTTTTGGTCCTTGAGAGTTTTCTTCATTTAAAAGCGTAGATGAATTTAAAGACATGGTTAGCTGAAACAGACAATATGTTGTAGCTGTTAAGTAAAAATCCAACATACTATGAACTAATTTATTGGACGTGATTCTGTATGATCCTATTTAGCAAAAAAATACTCATTAAAGAAGGTATTTCCTGTAACAGAAAGAATAATAAAATAATCTGATTCAGTTGTTATAGCACCAAGAACTCCAAACAGATTTCAGAAGAGCATGAGATAAACAGCTAGGAAGAACTTGAGATCTGTATCCTTAATGCACACATATGCACATTCATCATTTTATTAAGATAAGTTATCCCACTCACTTAACTCGTGCAGAATTATATTTTTTTTTCTATTGGTAGGATCAGTGTCTAAAAGCTTGTGAAAACACTGGTAGACACTATTTACCTGGATGAGCAGTCCCATTAGTCCTCACCATGACTACTGACAATGAATTAAATGTCTACAGGACAAATCCATAAGAGAAAAGTCAATTGTACAAATTTAGATCTCCATCCTGAAATTTATTGTGTGTGGGCAAATGGAACTACCTGAATGAAATCCCTGTTGACAGAACTTTGTGAGATAAAAGAAATCTTCCAGGAGCAAGGCTTGAGGCTGAAAAATTAGTCTCAAGAACTAAAACACAGCTTTGGTGCTCCATAGACAAGATATAAGTGCTGACCTAGTCTAGACTCACTCTGCAAGCTTGGATTTATTTAGTAACATTGATGGATTTTTTTCAGGTTTTCTTCAGGACACGTCTCACCCTCCGCAGCTGGCATAAAATTTTCACTGTGTACTCTGGGTAACATATCAGAAATATGACTGTATGTCCATACCTGAACCAGACAGAATTTGTATTGCTGTGTGCAGAGGTTCACATTCACAGTGACAGTTTTAGTGAAACCCTTCTGACTAGATCACTCAGGGTCTTCAAAGCAGCCCACAGTCAGGAGCCTCACAGCCTGCAGTAGTCATAAACTGCCTTTTGCACTCTGTGCTGCATCATTTAAAATGAAAAAAGTCATTCCCAGTATTTACTTTCAGCTAATTTAGGTTTACTTTTTCATGTCAGGGATCACACTTGTGAAATGATGTAACAAAACAGTCATGTTTAACAAAACCAAACAAACAATAATTCCTGAGATGTGATTCAAAATTAAGTGTTTAAATAAAACCAAGTGTAATTTAATTGAAAAATAACAAAACCAAAACACTCTGCTAACTTTCCAATAAAAATTTAAAATTAATCCCAGAAAAAGTAGTTGTTATTTTCTGGTAAAATTAAATACTCATGCATGCTATGACACCTTCCCCTCCCCTGCTGACAGGCTCTAACTTTGGAAAGGTCAGGGATGTCCATTCAAATAAACACAAAATCAAATATCTATACAAATTTTATAGTGCAATTTACTTTTAAATATCTCCGAGATAAAGCAAATGCCCCCAACATCTGAGACTAACCCGTACTATTATCAAGTCTCCTCAAGCAGCAGAGAGGGCGAGAGGCCCTGTAATTTGACATGCATTCCCAGCCAGCAAACTGACTCTTTTCAGTATAATGTCTTATGGCACTGTGGTGTTCAACTATGACACCCCAAAGCACTTTCGTTATTGATACTGACAAGAGATATGCTGCTCCAACGGCACAGGAAAACCTTTGTTGTCTCAAAATAACAGCTGTCCACCAAGTTACAGCAGTATACTTACAGTATACTTTTAAAAAAAAGACAGCAATAGAGTTTACACGACTTTTAAGATCCAAATCTCGACTCAAGACATAACATTTTAAGACCGTAAATAACAACTCCATCTATACCTAACTGAAAAACCCAGATAAATCACTGCCGCTGGAAGGTACCCTCCACATTCCAACTGCCCTTCTAAGACAACTTAAAATCTCAGTTCAGGACACAGGGGTTTTGTGTAAATTTCATGAAGTGCCAGAAAGCACGCCCATCTCGGTTACGGCCGTGTGAGCTCACCCGTCTCTGCTCACCAATGCCTGCTGCGCGATGCGGGAGCAGCACGCTTCGGCCTCAGCCCGCGGCGGTAACCGCTTCCCAGGAGGCAGCCGACCCCCGCAGCCGCGAGCCAGGGGGAGGGCACGCTCCGGCACTTGACGGGACTGGGCCTTTCTGTGGCGAGAAAGTCCCAGGGCAGCATAAAGCAGGCTGCGGGAAACGCAACGGAGCTCTGCGGGGCACAGGCCGCCGCTGTTGTGGTGTCTCACGGCAAATCACAGAGCGGTTCTGCTGTCGCGGCCTGACTGAATGGCGCCTGCTACCGCAGGGACGCCAAGGCCTCTGAGGGCAAAGAGCCGCCGCCTACTGCGGGCCGGCCTAGCCGGCGGCCACGGCGGCGGTCTAGGGCCGCCCCCCACCGCGGAAAGAGCTGCCAGGCCGCCCCGCGCACGGCCCCGAGGCCACGCCAGCCCCGTCGCGGCCGCCTGCCCCTCGCGTTCCGCAGGGCTGCCCCGGAGATGGGCTGCCTCCGCGCCGTGCTCCCTCCTCTCTCCTTCCCCCGACCCCCGTGGCCTCGACGCCCTCGCGGTGGGGCGAGGAGTTCCGCTCCGCTCCGTTCCTCACCCGCTCCCTCGGTTCCAGCCCCTCCGCGGGCCGGCGCTCGCCGCAGAGGGCCGCCCGGCTCTTCCGCGGCCCTCACAGGCGCCGGAACGAAAGTGTCGGGCTCGGCCGCCGCGGGGAGGAGAGGGCCGGAAGAGTGTGCCCGGGAGGGTGCTTTTCGGCGCGGCGCGGTTGCTAGGGGCTCTTGGTGACGGCACGCGCGGGCGCGATGGCAGCGCGTGCCGCCGAGGGGCCGCGTGGCAGCCCCACGCGGCAGACAGACTGACTGACTGACTGACTGGGCGGGCCTGAGGGCCCTTCTCCGCGGCGGGGTGTCCTCCTCTCCCTCTCCTTCTCCTCTCCCTCAGCTCGGCTGCGGCCCGGGGTCACCCCCCGGTAGAGGAGGACGGCTCGGAGCAGCCTGAGTCAGGGTGTAGCTCATAACGGGTCGTCTCTAACGTTGGATTTTGTGTTTATCTGAGGGCCTCCCGCCCGGAACCGGCTTTTCCACGTTTTGTGTCACAAAAACCCGACCAGAAACCACATCCTGTTACCTGTGGGGAAGAAACCCGCCCTTTCTAGCGGGTTTCCGTTCCAGGTTTTACTAGCCCCCGGGAAAGATCTATCCTTCACTCTCCCTGCGGCGTTTCCTCGCCTCGATGGGACGCGGTGCCGTCCTGCGGGGTCTGTTTGCTCGGTAGAAGAACCTGGAAACCGTTGTGGTGGGAGGCTGAAGGTTTTGTTTCACTCCCTAGTTAACTCCAGGAAAGCTAGATCAGTTAGATGGGTTTTTTTCACCTGGTTGTCCCCCGTCCCCCGTCCCCCCCCCCCCCCCCAGTAGTATGCTTACTGCACACTTAGGGTTGACTTCAAGTGGTGGAGGAATCGTGTTGCTGTATTCCTCTCTTGTTTTGCATCTCTCTTTACATAAGGACATGGGACCTTTTCTGTGGAATTCCTTGGCCTGGTTGAGGATGCTGCTCTACAGTAGCATTTACCCAATATTCAGTGTTCAGTAACTGCATTTTTAGGTTGAAGTGACTAAACTAAAGCAGTAATTTTGGTATAGAGGATATTTCTCCCAACTCAGTGAAATAAAGTCTGTGATATATTAGTCGTAATAGCTTTAGGGGAAAAAGTTGACATTGTAGGCAGATTTTATGCCAAACTTTGATCTCAGTTACACCCCAAAAACCTCACTGACTTCAGTGTGGTATTACATTCAGTAGCAGAGGATTTCTACCAGCATTCTGTTGTTACTTGTTTTGTTTTGGCTTGATCCGTTTTTTGTGCTAGCAGTTTGTAATACATTGCAGTAGTAGGAAAAAATGGCTACATTTCACCATCCGTATTTTTTTGCCTCCTTACGCTGTGACAGTACGTCTTGATGTGCAGTAGTTAATCATGTTGAAATAACAAAATGTTTATTGGATGCAAAGACGACTTTTGTAATAGTTTCTAAAATTTTTTCTTAATTATGGTAGGTTTTACTAAGTGTACCATCTCTTACTTTGTTTGGGTGATTTCTTGGGGTGCTTAATCCAGAACTTGTTGTTTGGGAATGAACAGAGCCTGCTCATTATTTAAAAGCAGGCTCTGAAATCTGAATTACTCCTTTGTATACTTTTATTCTATTGTTATTTGCACAAAAGCTGTGATATTAACAAAACCATTTTTAGGAATGGTTGCTATATCATTTGTGTTTGGGGGTTCTGAATTTCACAATTTACTAAAAAGATAATTTTTTTCAAAGCAGTATTTCTCACACTTGGTTTCTGCTCATGTGTAACCATGTAAAGTTTGAGTTCTTAATTATACTGAACTCAGAAGATACCAGTTGTTTGATTTCAGTAAGAGTTCTTCTAATCTGCAACCCTCGCATTTCTTCCAACTTCTAAACAAAAACTGAATAAGTAAGAACAGAGCCAATTTGCACGCTGATTGGACATTCACTTTTTCTTCAGTATGTATTAGTATGTCGATAATAATAGTACAAATATTTCACGTGGAGATACTGAGAAGAAAATGGAAGTTCTGCCTTTATGATTAAATGTCCTTGCATATCTTTCACATTTTTAGCATGTTTCTCAATGTCTAAGAATGTGTAGTATTCTTCTGTTGCTAATGTATGTTATCTTAAGTTTTTTTAAGGCATTCTGGTGAGAACAATTCTTACTGTATGTCAGCAGAAAATGCAAGAGCCTCCTTTTACTTTTGAAGAATTCTTACGGTCTCAAGATTTGGTGAGTCCAACTGCTTATTATTTTAACTACCCATGTGTATGGTGAACTGAACATGCAGGAGTCAGGTCCTGAGCAAAGCCATGTGAATGTAAATATTGAGAACTGAGTTCGAGCATAGATTGTGTTTCCAAGACCCTCAGACACTGGAAACTAAGAGGTTTGTAGAAATGGTGAACCTTTAAGAGAGCAGCCTCTCTGTTGTTAACTTCCCTTTTTCTCAAAGCTAAACCATGGAGGAAAATTTTTGTCTGCTGTACAGCAATTTTCTATTGTTGGAAGCATGCTTGAGTGATGACACTGAATCAAGCTTTGTTTAAAATATTTGATCAGTCCACAGCATTACTACCGTAACGGAAAGTCCTGAACCCTGAGGGAAAAAGTTTGGATGAGTATGAAAAGGGCAATAGCTAGTTTTGCTTTTTAATGAGATTTCTTTCTTTTCTTGTACTGATAAGACTGCTAGGGAAATCTTTGACTATGCCTTTGTATTTTGTTAAAGAATTTAATATACTGTGGTTACCGGTGATTCACCGAAATTACATTCTCTTTGGAGGAAACAGAATGTTCCTTTTGACATGCCTACATTATTTGCAAGTATTGATTCACTCAAAGCCTTTAACTACAGAGCTATGCGAAAAATTGCCCTTTTGCTTTGAACCAGAACTTTTTTTCTCACAGGAACAAAGAAACGAAAAATGTTTAATAGTATTTTGATGGGCAGAACATTTCATTATAAAATTTAATTTTTTCTTTAAAAGGTGTATTTTTAAGAGGAGCAATCTGACATAAAAATGGAAACATTTAAATTTGGGATAATGTCAAAATAAAATATTAATATGTTTTAATTTTAAAATTGGTTTTACTCACCTTTTCCCTTTTTACCCAAAAATACATATGTGTATTAATTGTTTGCATTTAATTTGATTTTTTTTTTAAAGAAATTGTCTTACTGTCCTGCTATTAAGATAGAACATGTCATTGTCTTTCAGCTATACTAGAGGGTTTAAAAACACATTGATTACTCTGTATTAATACTTACTAAGTTATTTCAGGAAAGTGACCAATTTGATGATTAACTTCAAATGACTGCCATTGGTTTCAACAATTTGCTCAAATATTTAAGCTGGTAGTTTAAATTCTTTGCTAGATCAAGGAACAGAGTTTCCTCCTCTGCTTCCAAGGCTGTTCTCAACAGATGGAAGGCGTTACTGTCCTTTCTGAGAACTTAAATTGCACATGATTTTATTTGTCCCTTTAGAAACATAATAGCGCTTTTTTTCTTGACTTATCTCCTTCTGTAACTAAAAAGTTATTTTTTAATTACTCTGTGTATGCTATAATGGGCCTCCCTGGCCTATTTCTGTTTTTCTGTCTTTTTGAGATGATGTAATCATCTCTGAATGCAGTACATGGGAGAGGAGGAAATCACAGTCTATGTTAACAATGTTGCCAAAATTAGAGATTCTTAGAAGGTATATGTAAAATGTATTTATACTGGTATTACAATTCTTGATGCAAAATAAAGTTCACAGATTACCTAATTTAATCTTTGCATTTGTATCATTTTCAGAAATAACTATTTTTACTACCTACTGATTGCAGAAGGAATGGCCAAGTTGATCTCTCTCAATGAGCCTTATTCTTTGGTGGGTAAGTATACAAAAAGATTATTCTTTCACTGCTATATGTAAATATTTGTATGACCATGTTCCATTGACCATCAGTCCACCCTCAGATTTGGAGAAGAGAATAAACACATGTATCACTTAGCTAAGAGAAACATGCTGAAAAATATTTTCATTACAATGTGGACCAGCATATCTAGAGGAACATCTTGCTGCCCTTGAACAGAGTAACCGACCAACATTGGCCCAGATAAGTGTTTCCAGCTTTTCCTCAGTTTGCAAGTGTGAAGTTTATAATTTAAAAAATTCTAGTAAGCTGAAGTCCCAGTTCTGCCTGGGTTTTAGGAACATTTTGTTTCAGGCCTAAACAACGTGCGGGCAAGTGTCTATGAAAACATGTTGTTCTCCACAGATTTTGGTGTTACAAAGGAAAGATGAGATACACAGAAAGACCAAAATGGTGATTTTTAAGCCTTCCAATCATTCCAGTGATGCAGTCGGACTACACAGTGTGTTAACTTTTGTACACATACACATTTAGATGTAGATCTAGATATATAAAATGTCTTTGCCAGATTAAAACTTCTAATCAATAAAAGCATCAATCCAGCCTCTATTTCTAGCTAAACCTTGCTAATTTTTTTTAAGACATTGCTACTGAGCAAATTGAAGCAGAGGAAGTTCTGACTCAGACAAGTGAGATGAGGAAAGCAAAGGTATATTACATATTTTTAATTCTTTACACGGATTAGACAAGAAAGACCAGATTTTAAAGTGTTTTCATTGGATCCAGAAGTGGGATTTCACCTATCTCTGTGTGTTTGTTGGGGCAGGAAAAAAAAACCCTACTTGAAAAAGTACTTTTTTTTCCTTATATCTCCAAAGGTATTTTGTAGTCACCTAAAGTCTCCATTTTAGACCATTGTTCCTTATCTAAAGTATATTCACAGTTCTTAGTATGAATTCTCTTAGCTGAAAATATTGTTTATATCATTGTCTGAAATAGCATTAATTATGAATTAAGTATTTAATCTTTTTTCAGGTTGCCAAATTGTTGAGGAGTCAAAGAGTAGAAATGTAGAGGTGAGCTTTTTTACACTACATGTAAAAAAGTACACAGCATTCTGTCTTATGAATGTGCTTTGAATTGGAAGTCAAAGAAATACTTCTGATACCAAACTGAGGGAAAGAAAAGTTTTGAGATTCACTCATTCAAGAGTCAGTCAATTTTTCTAAGACTACCTGAATTTAGATATATTGGGTAATGGAAATTCCAAATACAGTGTAAATATGATGATTAGTTTTAGTCATCTGGCATATTATGGTCAAATCTTTGGAGCCTAGTGTCTGGGACTTTACAATGTGCTAGATGAGGGACTTGAAGGAGAACAAATGTGTCTCTGGTAGTTTGGAATATCTTGATCCTGGTATTTCTTAGATGTTGGTTAGACTTCAGGCATAACCAGACATGAGCAGGTTCTTTATTTTAAATATTAATGTGAATACTGACAAAACTGGGCCTTAAATTATTAATAACACATTGAGTTAATGTGTTAAGTGATTCAAAATTTTTAACATAAGGCCATATCATATTTGTAATTTGGCTTACTAAAGGTTAATTAAAGTTTCTATTGAAGAAAATATTGAGATATGTAAAAATAACAAATCATTTGTACGATTCTTCTGAGACATCTTGGAAATTTGGCATGGGTTTGGTCATTTTCTGATAGAAAAGAAATTTTTGAGAAAGAAGAAACTCACAAGAAACAAACCTCATCAAAGATAGAAGTGGTCATTTCATGTATTTTTGACAGACTCTTAAGCATAATAAAAGAAAGCAACTGCTAAAGAAAGTATCTTTATAAAATGGAGTCACCAGCAAGTGAACGCCTCTATTGTAAAATATTTTTTAAATTTTACTTTAGAAAAAAATTGGTTGTGTTTGAAATAGTATTTTCTCATTGGAGCAGCTATTTAACACAAAGGGAACTTAATAATTAGCTTTAGTTGCTAAATGTTTTTCTTTTCTTTTTAGACCTGTAACTACCCTGGTTCCAAGGTAAAACAACTTTCAGAATTACCAAGACATTTGGAAGCTCCAGAACTTTGGGACTTAGTTATAAAAGCTCAGCATTCCCAAGTATGTACTCTTTCTTCCACTATCCTAAACAGAAGCTGCTGATATGGAGTATTGCAAATATTTTGACACATCTATCTTTGCATTCCATTTTCATTCTCCTTTTAGCACTATTAGCATTTCTTGAAGCTACAAAATTGAAAAATCTAGTAGTCATTTATTATTAGGAGCCATTGTTGTTGAAAGATTCTTCTTGCTGCCCTGTCCTTATGTCCCAGAGTTGACCAATAATTAAAGTACTGAAATAAATAATGTTAAAATAGTATTAAACTTTGAAAAGAATTTCAAAAGTGATGTAAACCCAGAATTAGAATGTAGAGTATGTAATTTTATTGCAGTCCCTTTTGGCATATATATTACACATCATCTTAAATTACATGATCAGTTTTTTTAATGTATTGAGTACACAAATCTGACAATGCTCAGGGAGTGATTTAAGATTATGCAGTGAGATGATTATCTGTAACACCTACATCTGATTCGCTGCAGGAATTGTAGGATTGGAAAAGTAGGAGTTTGCAGTAAGTATGTGAAACACTTGAATGCTATCATGCAAATTAATTTCAAATTAATTTCTTCTGTGGGTGATCATTCACTTTTACTCCACAGCTGGTAAGCATGAACCTCAAGGTTGTGAAACTGATCTTGTAGCAGCAGTGTTAGCAGCAGCATGTACATACTCAAATACATACTCATGCCTCTCACCTGAGGGCATAAAAAGTGAAAACATTCCTTATTTCTTTCATATGACCAACAGCAGCAAAATGAAGCCCTTACAGTGTCCAGCTGCTTCTATGTGCTATTAATAATGCTAGTTAACAGCTGTTTTTTGTCAGCCAAGACAAGATTTATTTGATGATATGTTAATTCCCCCAGTGTACATGCACCCATCTTTTATGTGACTGATGTGGGGTACTAATTATATGTAAAGATAAAGCTTTTCCACCTGCCCCTTGACTGAATTAGTCATAAAAATTTTAAATGACAATTTAGAGTATTATTGCAATGCTAACCTTTCTGGTTTGATTTTTCACTCACTTCAGTGGGAATTAGCTATGGCCTCAAATACTTAGTTACTTCACTAGCAGACAAACGAGAAGTCATAGTCTTTCCATGTGAATTCAGAATTTTAAGTAACAGTTGCAAAACCAGGGCTGTTTTAGAGCTATGTGTCTCCTGTCTTTGTGATCTGCTTCAAACAGTGATCCCTATTCCTGTGGCCAGTTAGTTGACTGGTAGGTCATGGTAGCTTTCTCTTTGGGAAAGTCAGTTTGGGGCAGAGTCAGAATTCATGGCACTGTGAAACGCCAAGATACAGTACGTTAGATTTTTTTATAACTTCCACTTGAAGTGGAAATGTGTAAGCCTTCATTAATATTTATCTTTAAAATGTAAATGCTTAATGTAATAAGATACAGATTAGATAAGTATACATACTTAGAGCATAAATGAAACCATAAGGAAAAAGTAATTTATTTTACGAACAAATTTGAATTCTCACTATAGAAACATTTTAAAAATTTGATAAGTAGCTACCCCAAATTACTTCCTTTATGCTGTTGGATCAATAGGTTTGCATTGGTACAGAAATATATAGAAACAAGTGGAACAGATTCCTAATAGTCATGTGATCATAGTTACCACCAACATAAAACAATCACTAATTTGTTACTAGTATCAGATACTCTGAAATCCTGACTTTTGATCCATTTTGCATATTAAGGTGTTATTATTAATCAAAATAAAAATTATTTTTATAACTTTTTTGCAAATTAACCTATCATTAAATACTATTACACAGACTGAATTTCACAATCTATGTTAAAATAGTTACTAACTGATAAGACTGAAGGATATTGTAAATGTTATGTCACTTACCTACTGCATTTTTCTGAATGAATTCTGACTGCTTCAAATTTATAAATGAAGGAAACTGTTAATTCCTGTCGTTTGTCCAAGTCCAAATACTGTCAAGCTGATAAAAACAAGTTGTGCAGAATGAAGGTTAGATTTAAAATTCTGATTGTTAAGCGACCTTGATAAACTCTATGTCTAAATAGTGACCTGTTGATAGTACTTGCTGCAAAACATATGTGTGCATGAATGTAACATTTTTGAGAAAAAGTGTTTAAATACAAACAGAAGCATGCTTGGTGAAGTTGACAGTGAAATATCAATATGCAGAAGTAATCACTAGTCCTACAAAATATGAAAAGTCATAATTTTTTTGCATAAAACCTAATATCTTGGCACTCAAAGAATGGCTGTAGACCTTACTACTTGCACTGGATAAAAATATTGTATGGGTTTATAATCTACAGCTATTCCTATTAGAGGCATTTGTAATACACTGCCAGAACCTGATGTAGCTTTCTGAAACGCCACACCTGTGTTTTAAAAAAAACCCAACTTTGGAGGACTGATTTTAAAATTTTGTTTATTTGTGTTTAAATATGTGCAAATGTACCCAGATAAGCAAGACGCAAGGAACACAGAAATCGTGTTAGCACTTCTGCACACAGTTCTGGCACAGTTTACAATCGATGCTTGCCTCCTAATGTAAAAGGAAATAAGTTAATCCAGTGTCTTCATCTGCTTTGTTGTTGTGGTTATTTACAAAATTTCTGTTCTTACATATTTTTAAACTATGTGATAAATGTAATGCCACAAGTGTGACTTGCTGTCTTACTAATTTTTTATACCTTCATTTTGTGTTTTAAACTTTAGGTATTTAGACTTTCAGTCTTAGGTTTACTGAAAATTTAAAAAACCAGTAAAATGCTGAGAGAGTTGTGGGTATCTGGCAAATGCAGATCAGTCCTTATATTTTGATGACCAAATGTTGAGGTACCCAAAGAAGCTGCTTTTGTTCTTCTCAGTAACAGTTAAGCATTTCCCCTGCAAGTTTTTTTCCCTTCAGTACTTCCTCAAACTGAAAGAAGTTCCTATTTGCTTGTGGAATTTGTTCCAAATTAAAATCCTTGTACTTTTTGCCTTTGTCTAGTTTTGGTTTGTTTTGTGGTTTTAGAATTTTTTAAATCTCTGCATTCAGTGTAATTAATATTTTATTGTTGTTTTGACAGGAAAATGTTCTCAAAGTTTGGAAAAGTTTGTTTCTCTCAAAATCATCTATTGCAGTGTTTCAGCATTCTTTGTGATGGTGGTTTCTCCAAAAGTTTAATGTATAAATTAATTTCGAGCATTCTTAGATCTGTTATTATCAAACAAATAAGCTGCACATTCTGCAAGTACAAAAATGCAAGTGTTTTACTGATTAAGCTCAACTGCATCAAGTGTAGGCCCAAGATTAACTTTTCACGTAACTTTAAAGAGCAGTAGTTGAACATATGAAGAACTAATTTAGTTAGCAGGTTTATACCATGAAGCTTAAAATAAACTTTTATATCAAATTGACTGTTTATTTTACTTTGCTTACTTTGTGTAATGGTGCTAGGGTTTATAAAAGGTATGAGTTTGGAATATTTAGGTTAAGAACATAAATCAAGTGTATGGATTCTGTTACCTCAGGTGATCACTATGTTCTTTATTAAGAAGAGAAGGAAAATACTGATGTGGCAGGACACTGTGATTATGTACACTGGCTTTGATTCAGTACAGCACTTAGATTCCGTCTTTGATTGTTAGCTGATAGACTTAACATATGCTTCAAATAATGCATGTTCTTAAGTGCTAGTCTGAATCAGGAACTACTGCAATATACTAAAAAAAGATCTGTTAATATATTTAGAAAAACAACATATTGGAGTAAGAGGTGGAACTAATTTAAGAATATGTGTTTCAGTTGTATTCCTTTGTATTGTCAATACCTCACATCATAGGATAGATAACCATGAACTTTAATAATGTCATGCATCAGTATATTAGGACACAACTATACCTGCATTTATGCTGATACCTTTTTCCTGATTTTTTTTCCCCCTTTGAAGCCTAACCAAGAAGATCAATACCACTTATCAATACCACTTGTTTGACAGAATTGCAGAGTTTGTGGCACATTTTCTTCTTGTTCCCGGGGATGCTAAAGATGCTTTTTTTCAGGCAACAGTACAATTCACATTTTCAGTGATATATGGGTAGATGCTGTATTTCAGCTTATAAAAGTATTCATGTGTCACGTAAACCAATTTTCATGTATCCAGATTGGCACTGTTTGGCTCCAAAAGAGAGCTGGAAGCACACACATGTAAGTACCAGAGAGAGAACAATCAGAAATGGTGAGGAAAAGCTAGAAATTATCATGGGCAATCAGAAGGTAATTTTTTTGGCTCATATAATGTGTGAATAGTAAAATGTAATGATAATATTAAAAGATGTGATTTTTTAAAAACATCTTGTTTTTCATTAAATATAATGATTAGTTAAATATTAACAAATAGTACTTTATTCTGCATCCTAATTTTAACCCTAAGTGACTTGTTCAAAGTATGTAATTAGTTGAAATCAGCATCCTCCAGTTCAGGCTTAACTGGGAACTTAGACTTATACATTGATTAAGCAAATTTTTGAGAAGTGAATTCCCCTGTTGTTGATACAGTTGCCTAATGTTTCACACAAATAATAAAAGGTTGTACTATTTTTGTTTTTAGCAGAATGGCTTTGCAATTACTACAGTTCACTTAAATATTTTTACATTAACTAAGAAAATTGTAATGTGAAATATCTTTTGTAGCCTTTTTAGATACAGCATTATTCTTATGTTGGCAGTTATATCCTGATTGTTTGTCACAAGTCATTTGTGCCACTTTCTATGAAGCATTTCCTGAATCTATTACATGTTTTGATGATTATTTTAACGATAGATTGGTAGACTTAATTTTTCAGTGGACATCAGGTACTGGTAGGTTTTTTTCCTTCTCCCTGAGGCATATTTTGTCCAGACCACCAAGTCTGCGTTTCAGTGAGAATCCATTGCTTTTTCCCCTAGTAATTATATACATATATATACATACATAGAAAATTGAGTACTAGGAATATTATTGTCAAAGTTGGCTTTCTCTGCTCAATAATAATGATGATGATGATATCTTAATTCTGATTATTGGTATATAAATATGGATAAATAGTTTAAAACTAGCCTGGAAAGGAGGCAAAGAATCTGAGCTGACTGTCCATGGCCTTATTTCTCTTTAAGGAAAGGTAAAACTGGATTGGACATTTCAAAATGTTTTTGGCAAAAGCATGTCAAGCAAAGTATGTAACCTGCATTAACTGTTAAACTATGCCGTATAAATCTATCCTGACAAACCTGTTTAGTATCCCACAGCTGACGCAGTGGAAGCATACTGCATTCTAATTATTTATTTGTGTAGCAAGATTAGCTGGACTGGATATCCCCGTGTTTACTCATGATAAAGTCTTACTGCAAATATGAGACATTTCTGACAACCTGCTTGTGTTTCTATCTTTCTATCATGATACATGTTAGATCCAGTTTTGGAACTGTTCCTGTGTAAGATGACTAAGGATGAAGCTAGATTGGCATTTTTCAGTTGAATTTAATTAAATATTTTTCCCCATTAAATTAAGCTCTGATGTCACAAATGTAAAAGCTTGTATGCCTCAGAGTTTGAGTGGATGGGAACTGATTAATCTCTTTAGAGTTGGTATCAGGATGATACTGAATAGGAAGTATTGTATTTTTAAGACTATGTATAGGCTCTAATCCAGTCCAATCATTGCCTTATTGCAGTGACTCCGTTCTGTAGTAGCTCTATTAGCTGTAAATGTGCTTAACTATTTTGGAATTACCCAGCAAGGATATAATCCTACCCAGAGACAACTTATAATTGAACTGATGAATGCAGATTTCATTTCACTGCTTTCTTTGTGCTACTGTGTAGGAGAAGTATTCTGGAAGAATCTATGGTAAGCACATAAATGCAGTCAGGAAGGAAGTCTTACAATTCAAGCCCTAAGCAAAACTATAATAATTCCTGGAAAAGCTGCTGAACATAGTGAGGTTGGGTTTTTTTGATTAAAACAGAAGACTAGGAGATCTTCCCCAGTAACTATTTGTAGGTGGCCTTGAAGATCTCTCTCTATAAAATATGGTCACTTTGTATAAATATTCTTGCAGGATTCAGACTGAACCTGTCCTAGAAGTTTCTATTGGAAGTAGTATTATATTACCATTAAATATCTGCATGTTTTAACAGTAACAGTTTATAATTTTTAGATTGTATATGTCATTTAATATCCATTTCAAAACTTAGTTTTAGAGCAGATTTCTATGTTTAGTGCTCATTTACTTAGATTTCATGACAATGTGGATTTCATTATCTTGTATGTTGAAGCTGATTGACAAATGCAATAGAAATATGTTTTTGAAGTAGATATATAATACAGAAATATTTTCTCAAAACTTTTCTCTGTGTCAGTCACTTTTGTTGGGCAGAATTTTCTTTTTAGTTACAGACAGAGAAAATTGTATATAGAAAAATCACCCTGAAAAATTTAATTTAGAGAAGGTTTACATACTTCAAAGTTATATATGCACCAAACTCCAAATGGGCCTTTAACTTGGAAGAGCTGGGTAAACCCACAGTCCACAGTATACTCTGTAATGTGTAGCCACTATAAATAGATAATGGATAGAATTAACTGAGATTTAGTCAGACCAGAAAAAAATCCCAAGAAACTAGGAGACCACTGCTATGGCATAGATTCTGTATCTGCATGAATTTTACGGTGTGAGAACTGTGCAAAATTCTACTGGAATGAATATTGAAAACCACTGAATAAAGTAAATTTTGTATTGCTGCCAGAATAATTCACAACCTCAACAAAACATATGCAAATGTATTAAATTACCAGTATTGGAAGAACCACAAAGTGAGGATATTCACCCATGTGCAAAACCAAGCAGAAGCAGAAAGGGAGATAGTGAAAACTGTCCTGGTTGACTTTAAGTATATGAATATAATTATTTCAGTTAACAGGCTTGGATCCCAAGCCTAAAGTTGACCATGGGCATAAAAATCTGCACATTGGAGACAGGAAATAAAACAATTTTTATTTCATTTGGGAATATTCATAGGGTGATCTTCAAAATTAACGTAAACATTTTTCTAAATTAAATTTCTTATTTTCAGGTCTAAAACCAAGGAAATGTGTATGGAAGAAATGGAATCTCGAAAGCTTTAAGGCTGCCACAGTAAATCATACTAGTAAAGATGCTACTGCTAACATATAAGCTTGTGCATCTGCCAGTTCTACAGCAGCCAGTAAGTCTTGTAAATATTTTTAAACATATAATGCACATTACTTTATGCATTTTGGAATGAAACTTATAGTACATTGCAAAATCTAATTGTCAACATAAATTATTAGTAATATTTTCAGTTTGTTTTGCACAAAATCAAAATGTTATAGCAATTAAAAATGAATTGTGGATTTTGATCAGATAATTCCATTTGATTAAGCTATAACAATATTACAAGGTATTTAAAGAAGCTACTGATACTCTATCTCATAAAATCTGATGGTTTTGATTTGTCAGTTCCTCTAATACTAATGACAGCTACTCTTTTTTCTATTCCTTTCTCTGGCACCTGGCTCCTGTTTTCAGTATGTCTTGCATTCTAGCCTCTAACTTCTACCCCTTTGTCTTCTCTGTCCTGATGGATCAGATCTTGACTTTTATTCTTTCATACTAGCCTGCCGTTCTTTCTCATTGCTGCTATTTTAACATCTTTTCTCAAGCTTTTTGAGCTGATGTTGCTTCTAGCCTGTTCCTTTTCTGAACATTATCCAACATTTTGTTTCTTCACCAATATTTTGTTTCTTCAGGCTAGCCAGCTGCTTCTCTCTTCTCCCTGCCTGAAATTACTGTTCTCCTTCTAACAACTACAGCCATCGTTTTGTGCCACCAATCTTCTCTTACTCCTTTTTATCTTCCTTCTGCCCCAACCATAACCAAACAACTTTTCCTATCCTTGCCTTTTTTTTCCCATACTTTTTTCCATGGACTTATATGCTTTTTCTGGGTTTAGCTCATTCCCTATTCACCAAGGTAGGAAAACCTTATTTTTGTTGCAAAATAATTCAGAGTAAAACATCTGGGAGAAAACTCATAAATTTGCATCATAGGTGTCATTTAAGGCAGTGAAGTCTGTGATTCTTTGATTTTCCATTTTCTAGTGTATAACTGGTTATATAATATAGGGATAGTCATTGCCAGTCTTAAAGATAAGCTGAAGAATGATTTTTGAAATTCTTTAGTGATGGAATCCACCTGAATGGGAAAAGATATCTCTGTGCAGATTTTCAAGGCTACTCACCCCGCTCTGTTGATAACAGTCTTCCCACTCCCCAGCCCCTACCATTTTCAATGATACCACTCTGACACGTTTTCTCTACAGTTATGTTAATGCTTAGGAAAAGATAGAGGGTTGTCTCTTTTATCCGTTAATGTTAAGGAGAGAAGGTTTGGAACATGCTGTACTCAGGAAATCCTGACTTACTGTGAGTACTGCAGACATGTCAGAGGAATGGAGGTGTTCTGGCACGTGCCATGATTCCCATAAAGCCTTCTCTTGTAATGTGGATGTGAGAGAACTGCGTGAGGTTTTCCCAGTGGAACAGGCTATCTAAGCAAAGAGGAGAGTTGCTCTTGAGACCTAGCTGAAGGATTTGTCTCTACAAATGAATACAGCTTTGTAGAATCTTTGTATGGATTAGCTATGCACATCTGTGGCTTAATAAAGTGAACTATGTTACTGTCCTTATGTATTGCCTGTTAGCTTTCCTGAATAATTTTCCTTTTTAACTTTAGTATTTCTTTTCAAGTACAATTAAAAAAATGAAATATGTTTTTTTTAAAGTTGAAAGTCAGTGTTAATCTCATCAGGTTGCAGTCTTGAAAGGAAATTCTTGTTTCCAGAATCCATTTTTTTGTGTGTTGCTCAGTTTGCGGTACAGTTTTTAGAAACAGAAATGTATCTATGTTTTTGAACAGAGGAACATTTGGGTTTAAAAAATAATACAGTTTTACAAAACCTAAGACCAGTGGAAACATATCCATGATTTTTATAAATTCCAATGGTTTTGTTGTGGTATAATCGTATTTCCTTTGGATCTTGGTCATTGTATTACTTTACTAGTACATGAAAACAAGAATATGAAACTGAGTAGAAAGTGATTATTTGTGAAGCAGGTTCAGTAAATCACCTCAGCTGTTGATTGTAATACCACTTCTGACCCAAGGGAGTCTGGTTTAATGACAGTAATTTCTGAAGTCACTGAAGCTATTGCTATCTTGATGTTTCACTCCAAGATATAATGACTTGCTTTTTCCTATGACAATAAAATAAAAGGGAGAAGCCTTACTATTTTAGCTCTTACTGTTAATGTCTTATTCTGTGAGCTACTTTATTGCTTTAGGCTTGCAGTATGCTCACAGTTCTGTTCAATAATCACTTGTTCTCTTTTATGACTACTGAGAAGTTAGTTGCTTGTCCCGATCCACTTTGGTGCCTAGCTTTTGGTGAAATCAATAGGAATAGGGTGTATAGGCAAGTTAGCTGTCATATTAATGTGTCGTGTCTTACACAAGAATTGAGTGTCCATGGTTTCCAAATGTTCCCTTTCCTCTAAAGGGTCTCATCTGGTGTTCCTGTACTGTGCAATAATATCATAGCAACTCATGTAGACATAAACAAGCTAACCTTCTTAGCTAGCTTGAACAGAGATAACAATCTAACTGTGACAGTATGGAGTCCTGTGTAGCAACAGAAGTCACCATGAGTATGGGTAGAAACAACTATATCTCCTCTGCTGACCTGTGCCCTGTTGTGGTTAGTCCGGTAATTAAAAGCTACTGTGGGTGTACATTTAATGTTTTAGCAGCATGTACCAGACTTGGACTTCTTTTTCTTACTTATCGAATAGGACGTTGAAAGTGGCTTGCTTAAAGTTATATAAGAAATCTGTAGCAGAACCAGGCTTCAAAGGCCAAATAGATGAACCATGAAAACTCAGCAGTCACTAGCCAATGACTTGATTCTTGTCCATCAAAACTGGTGCTGTCCAAGGTAATAGTAAATTGTGTTTATGCTTAGACAGACAGACAGCTGTAATTGTAAAGGGAGTCAGTCCTGAATTCTGATTAAAATTATACTACATAACATTATTATTATAAAAACATTTCTAGTGGTAATAAAGATATTGCTGAATCAGTTGGTAGAATAGGGGGGTGATTCTTCCCCTCTACTCAGCACTGGTAACACCACACCTGGAGTACTGAGTTCAGTTCTGGGCTCCTTAGTACAAGAGAGACATGGACATACTGGAGAGAATCCAATGAAGGGCCATGAAGGTGATTAAGGGACTGGTGCATCTCTCCTGTGAGGAAAGGCTGAGAGAGCTGGGACTGTTTAGCCTGGAGAAGAGAAGGCTCAGGCGGGATCTTGTCAATGTATATAAATACCTGAAGGGAGGGTGCAAACAGGACTGAGCCAGGTTCTTTCCAGTGGTGCCAAGTGACAGGACAAGAGGCAATGGGCACCAGCTGAAAGACAGGAGGTTCCATCTGAACATCAGGAAATGCTTTTTTACTGTGAGGGTGACTGAGCACTGTCACAGGTTATGCAAAGAGGTTGTGGAGTCTCTCTCCTTGCAGATATTAAAAAAAATGTCTGGACATGGTCTTGGCAACTGGCTTCAGGTGGCCCTGCTTGAGCAGGAGAGTTGAACCAGATAGCCTTCAGAGGTCCCTTCCAACCTCAACCATTCTGTGATTCTGTGAATAAAGTGAGACAGAGATTCTTTTAAATAAAGGTGGAACAATGAAACATCGTTGGTTGGGGTTATTCCCTTCAGGAAGAGGGATATAGGCTAGAAATAGTGCCTTTGCTGCTGTATAAAACCAGAAATATATAAATAAGACATTACATAAGGATTCGCATGAGTTGTTCAGTTAGCATCACACCATATCTCAGTCCATTGTTGGCACATGGTCAGAAAACAGAGGTGCATACCAATGAAGACTGGTCTGTAGAATGAGCTGTTTTCAGTGTTTACCTTGCAAAGCTAGAAGAAGATTTTTTGTGTTTTAGTCTTACAAAATTCTGAACATCCAAGTGACACAAATGCTTCCTAATTTCACCAACTCTGTTAGCTCCAGAAAGAGCTTAGTCTGCAGAGGACTCAGCTTAAACTTGACCAGCCTAACTCCACAAAGGTGGGGAAGCTGTTGATATATGTAAAGTGAACTTGTAGTGAGTTTCACAAAGCTATCTGGGTACTAGATGAGGCAGATACCTACTTTTCTCAGGTAGCTGAGCACACTAGATATCAACTTCCTTTTGAAATCCATTGAACTTTGGCAGCCTACTTAACCTGACAACTTCAAGTTCTCACTAGGTACCCATATCCACCTTTTAGGTACCTGGTATCCTTTAAGATCTGTATTTCATTGAAGAATGCTCAGTGTTCAGATCTTTAACCATCTTCACTAAAACACTATTTTAGAAATCATCTTAAAAGAAAGGATTCTTATCTGATGTTGGACTTCAGTCTGAAAACACTGTAACCTTTATGTGACAAGTTTATGCATCTTCATTCTAATTCCTTCAGCTTTTCTGGTTAGCACTGAAGGAAAATAGTTTATTCTCATGAAGTAATTTCCTCTGAACTGAGTTCTTTTTTTCCCCTCTGTGTCAATCTTTTCAAGTGCCAGACCTCTAAATAAAAGAGTTTTCTTAATGAAACAACCAATCTTGGTAAGCTAGCATCTGCCTTCCAAACAGAATTGAAGAAAATTTCCCTTTTTAGGTCTGGAATGTAAGCAGTTACAGAATTTCAGTGTCTGGAATGCTTGAGATTTACAAGCTAGCTTTCCTCAGCCAGGTATTGTGAAGTTATTTACAGAGTTCAAGTTTTAACACTTGGTAGTTTTAATACTATATGATTTTTTTTTTAATTTTTATAATTAAATTTGCAGTTGTATTTTAGGTAAGACTATGAATTTAAATGTATGGTGTTAAAAAGCTTTTTTAGAAATTTTGCTGTGTGAATATCATTAGAGTTAATATAAATGTCATGTTAAAAACCTCATGCAACTCCTTGAATATTTTCCCATCTGAGTTTCTGCTTTAAAGACCGTCCTAATCTTCAGAATTATTCTACTAACAGCACAGAGAAGTTAGCTTTTTTTTTCTGCTAATAAATTCACCTTCTCCCCTATTTTAAGTAAACATGTGATTTAAATAACTGTTACCTTTTAAAACTCATCCAGTGATGTAAACAGTTGAATTTTTTGTTGTTGTTGTTATTAAATGTTAGTTAAAAAAAGTATAATATTAGTTCTAAGTATGGATCTCAACTCTGATGATGACTGTTTCCCTAGTTTGGGGAAAACCATCTAACCTGTCACTTTCATTTTCTACATATGTTAAATGTTATGAAATTACTATGTTTTTTAAAAAGTTAGTATTGAGGAGTTAGATTGCATAGGCTTATGAAGTATTTAGACTACTCGGATACTGGTCATTGAGTCCAGTGAAATACTGTTGTTCTCTTATTACTTTATTGATTTAATGTTAACTTACATTTTGCTTCAGCTCATTCAAAAAGAATATACATCTTTTCTTCAAAAAGTAATTTAAAACACAGACAAGTGTATTTTAATAATTAATTGATTAATTATTTAGTAATCTGATTATTACAGATGCTATGCACAGTACTTGCAACAGAACTAAAAGTGAGACCATATTGTACCATATCATATATTTTAAAGGTCATGGAAATTGTCCAATTGGCTTTTTTTTATTGTGTTATGGGATGCATTTACACCATTTTGCATACCTTTAATGACATACAAGTTATTATAGATAAACTGAGGCAAATGTGTAATTATCCCCCTAACATGGAAAACGTGTTTGTGTAGTTGTTCAAAGAGGTTAAACTGCACTCTAAATGGCTGTTTTAAGAAAAATAACTTTCATATGGAATCATAGACTCGTTTGGGTTGGAGGGGTGCTGCAGGTCTCTTGTCCAATGTCCTGCTCAAAGTAGGGCCCACACTGATGTTAGACTAATTTGCTTAGGGCTTTGTCCAGTCAGGTCTTGAAAACCTCTGAGAATGGAGATTCTGCAGTGTTCTATGAGGTTCCCCAGATGAGATTAGCTCATTTCTGTGTCACAGAGTATTTATCAGCACTAATACGAAAGATAAGTAAGTAGAACCTTGTTAATTAAATTTAAAGAGCCTGCGTAATGGAGCAGTTTCTGGAAAATGTGAATGGTTGTTGAATGTGGCTAAATAGAATGGCTATTTAAACCACAGGACCTTATATTTCAGTTCTAAACCACAGTTTATTTACATTTTGTAGTATCTGTGGTAAACAAAGAAAAAAGCTATATGAAAGCCAATGCATCTGAAGGAAAAACAAAGAAATTACAACTGAGAGTGGCTTTTATAGCCCACTTTGTTTGGGTTTTCTTGAACTTTTGGTATTATAAAGGTTAGTAATGAGCCATATCCAGACAGGTGTACCTGTTTCTTTTCATATGAACATGTTTTCCTCCCACATGGTGTATTGCATGATTGATGTTAAGATTGGATTGTGATGTAATTGATCTCAAAGGCTTTTGTGAGGATTTCCGACATCTATTTGAATAACACCTGTTAAAATCTAATAGATTCTCTTTTTTCATCCTTTTAATAGTTTGCCACTGTAGATCGTCACTGTAAATTTTCTCATTATTATTCTCTGTTTTTAGCACTAAACTGATTTTTTTAGAGACAGCTGAAAAGAAATATTTTATTTCAGAAGATATTTTCTAAGTTAAAGATACATTGAAAATTGCTCAACTGAGTCGATCTGATCTTGCTTTTCTGTTCACCTTTTTCATTATGTACTGGAATAGAACAACCCAGGATATATTCTAACCTTTAAGTCTGTTTGGCTATTAAAATGCCAGAAGAAATGAAAGAGAAAGCATGAAAGAAAGGCAAATTTTCTCAAATACAGCGCCTCCCCTGCTAAGTCAACATAAGGAAGGTATTGCAACATGTAAGGCCATATGACTGTGCTATTGAAGGACTGTATCATTTGCACTCAGGTGTCTTTTTGTGAACCATTCACTCATAGGATGCATTTCAGATATGACAGCTGCAAAACGTAAAGCAGCCTTGGCTTACCTGATAATGATGGTAATATAGTGATCCATTAGATAAAGCATATAGCAGGAAGGGCTAATTACTGTTGGGGTTCAGGAATTGTTTGACTAAGTTTCTGTATTCTTGAATTACATAATCAAAATATCTTTAGAAGAGCTTGTCTGTATATGGATTGTTCTCTTAATTTTTATTTCAAAGCTTCACCTAACCTAGTTTAGATCTAGAAACTTTTGCTAGTATGTTAATGTTGATTATGAGTGTGAACTTTGCTTCAGTGTTTATATATTCACAGAAAGGAGTGCAGTTATCAGCGAAAAAGTTTCTTTGATAGTACAGTCTATTGTGTTCAGTGAACAGTAATAGATAAACTAGCAAAAGCACTGATATACTGATATAGCTGTATTGACAAATTTTTCTGCATAGACCCATTTATATCTACACTTTGATGTTTGATATTAGCAAGTCAAAAATAATAAATGATTTCCAAATTATAGTATTTGTTAACAAATGTTTTTTAAAAAAAAACATTTGTTAAAGACAGTTGTTGCCATTTTCTGTGAGTGTTGTTAAAAAGAAAGTGTCTCATGTAGGAAAAAATGGTTGACTCTAGGCACTTGTAATGAAAAGTAGAGAGCATTTAGGACCATTAGTAATTAACCTGACTCCATCCCAGTCATCTAGCAGCTGTTTTAGCTAATTTTTTGGTGATTTTTATCTAAGCACAAGTATCACAATACTGAGAAAACTTGTAGGCAAACTGAACAGAATGAAATGGTACGATGCATTAGTCATGTAGGGCTTAGTTGAACACTTTAATAGCTAGAAAATTAAGATGTCTTTTCTTCATCAGGTCACATTGGTTTTAGTTGAAGTTTTAGACTAGTCATATAGACTCTGACATATTTCTGTATCTCTGAGTATAGGTTCTACCATCTGCGGATTAGTTCCAGTACCTGCTGGAACTGTAACCTTCTTTTACCTGGTGTAATTCCAAGCATGCTAGTAATTCAATTAGCAAGAGTATGGGGCAAAGATTTTTTACATTTTTGCATTGTTTCTTTTGAGATGTCCATTGTGCGATTTGCTGCAGGCTGTCATTTTTGTCTGCCATCCAATGTATGTTGGCAAGAGGGTTGTGTACTAGTCTTTGTGTCTGGTCACAGAAAAAAATTCATGCATCTCAGCCAGACCATTTTGTTATTCCTTTAGAATTAAAAGCATATGAAACAGATGCAGCTTAATAAGTTTTTTTTGTTTGGTTTTTTTTTTTTATAAATAACATTTAAATAACTTAGAACAATAAAGTTCAAATACAACTTAAAATAAAGTTTAATGCTGTAACAACAGAAAAAGCATGTATAAGGATGGAAAAACAATATTGAAAGCTGTATGCCCTAACAGGAATTATACAAAAGATAGGATATGTTACATAAAAAACCTTAATATGTCTGAATTTTTCCTTCATCACTATATAAAATGTTAATTTGTGAAAAGTGAGATGAAGTACATTATTTATTCCTATTCTTATTTTACATACACTATTTGAAACATCTCTTAGAGCAGCATTAGGTATTTGTTTCTTTAATAGATAGGAACATTTTGTAGTAGAGTAAACTTAATTTTTCCAAACTAACTCTTTTATCTGAATACAAACAATAAACATTTACAAGATTATATTTTTTTTTTCTGATCATATAGTTTATGTATAGGATATCAGTTTCTCAGGGGAAGTATTTAAAATACTGCTCAGCCTCCACATTTACTATTGACTTGATAATCTGACAACTCATTCCAGCAGCCTTAAAGTCTGACATATTTTACACAACATTATCATCTGCTTATTATTATTATAGCAGCCATATTTAAGAAGCAGATAGGATTTTTTAAATAAAATATTATCAGATAATCAAGTAATGACTTATTCTTCAGGGTAAATTAATTTAAGAAACTACCCAGTTACAATGACTAAGATAATGATTGTACAACTCTTTAGAATTTTTTACAACTTTTAGTTAGTAAATCTGGTTTTGTGTATATTTTCAAATCTTTTTCATGTAGTCTCTTAAAAATAAACATAAATGCGCAAGTCCAGCTTGTTCAGTTTCTCAGTAGTATTCCAGCCTCTCTTGATATCTTGTCAAATAGTCTTCTTAAAAATAATCTTCCTGCTGGAACTAGTTCTTTATAGATCATTTGTGATTAGGATATTGCCAGAGGAAGAAAGTGGGATGCTCTATGTTCTTTCTTTGTTTTTTTACCTTTCATGGGGACCCCTTTGTGGTTTAATGTAACAAACATCTCCTTTCCTTTGTGTGTCCATTTTGCAGAAGCATATGTATTATAATGATTTTCTTCAATCAGTTCTATGAAGTTGCAGTCCTCATTGCATACTTTCTGTTGAGAGTAAATAATAAAATAGAGTAAAATAAGTGCAAGTGTTCTTTTAAATACTTAGATTAGGGAAGATGGGAGAAGAATATACATTATAAACCCCATAAAATATTATTAATATTTTTAAGAAATAAATTGGACTTTTGAAATCTGAGTATTGAATATTTTAGTTTTGTATATTCCCCCTTAGTATTCCACATTTTTTAAAAGTATATAAGCTCTAATCACTGAATTTATTAAATGGACTTAAAAGTCTAGTATGGGATGTATGGGATAAGTACAGGATATATTTTAATTTGTTAGGAATCTATGTTATACAAACTATACAGATGCTACATCTAAAAATACGTATCTTTAAGATTGTACGTGATGATTGTACACACAAGAGAAGTTTGCATCCATACCTTCCCATAGAGTCTTCCTGACTTGTTCATTGCCAGAAAGTATTCACTTTCCACTCCTTTGATTGCCACTATTCCAACTGCCACTGTTCGGATTTCTAGAATACCTGCAAAGGCACACAGTAAGGGCTGTAAAATGGTTGTTTGTTCTCCCGTCAACTTAGAAGGTTTAGTTGAACTAATATTCTGTAATACTTCTGTGTTTATTGAAAATCTGCAGCAATCATTCTTAGAAAACAGAAAAATTATGTATTTATACATGTGAAGAAAGGGCTAGACTTTAAAAATCATCTGTATGTGATCATGTCTGCACACAGCCCCTTAAAAAATTGTATGGTGATAATTTTTAAGTCTATACTGAAGTTGCTATGTTAGTATAAGTAATTTTTCTGTTTTCAAAGGATCAGCATATCTTAGAATTTATCAGGCTCAGGGTTTCATTTGGAAGAATTATATACATAGCCATCAAGGTTTGCAGAATTTGTGTAAAGCCTTTATTTTGAAGGCTTGTGTAGCAGTATCATCTCCTTGAAAGAGTGTAAACCTTAGAACTTGTGAGTGATAGAAAACAGACCACAGTGTCTTAAATAAGATAAAGTATTTGCTTGACCTTTGTATGCTTTTATGACTGATTGGAGCTGTAAAGATACGTGTATTTGAAAATCATTAAAAGCTGCTCTGAGAACTTATTTATTCAAAACCAGAAAACATTTAGAGTTGTTTTCTATAATCACTTTATTTTCATCTCACTGATATATATCTGCAATAGCTTTCTGTAGTCGCTATGATACATTTAAGTTACCTGCAACATAAAAAATATTCTCATGTTAATAAAAAAAACACTGATCAAAGGCAGGAGGATGGTGCGAGTTATTAAGGAACACCAGGTTGTTTTCAAGCTTAAATATTATTGGTTTTGTTTTAAGTAATATTTTAGAGTTATACTTCTGAGTTGGAGCCGTTTTCTTCCATACTGAGTCACCTACAGAACTGTGTGTGGCAGCATCTGTACTGTGACTTGTTCTCCAAAATGGGGTCTTTCAAAGCCAGCCAACTCTAGGCAAATTCCAATAGCTAAGCATGGGGGAGACAAGTGAAGGAGAGGGAGAGAGAGGCTTATGTTAGATTGTCACCTGAAAGATGACCTTCCTCTTGAACAAAACATTTTCTTCTTTTCCTCTTTCAAGTTTGTATTGACTCTTCACAGCCACCACACATGATAATTGTTTTTCATTAATTAGTGTTTTTTAGAAAGGCATTAAATATCTATGGTATTTCTCCTTCCCTATACTTTTTTTTATAACCTGATGTCCTTTGCTTTCTTCACTGTTCTCTTTTGCTTTCTTCCCTGATATTACTGATGTATCCGTCCTAGCCTGTATTGCTTACTTTTTTCTTCCTATTTTCCCTACCAGTAGATCAGTTACCTCTTCTCATGGTGGGTGCCCTGCTGGGCGTTCATCTCTGAACACTTACACTTCTGTACTTCTCTATAATGCTAAGCCAACTTTACTTAAAGCTTTTAGAATTCTCTGACAGGTTCCACTCTGCTGCAGGCCTAGCAACAATTCTTACAAAGGGTAATTTCTAGCTGAAACTTAAAAAAATTTTATTAACTTTCATTTAAATTTCACTTTAGAAAAACCACAGTGAGTCTGAAAAACAGATGAACATCTGCATCTAGCCAAACAAAGAACATAACAGTGGAAGGGATCTCTGGGTCATCAAGTCCAGTGCTCTGCTAGCCTGGGAATTGCATCAGATAATTCTCTTTTCATAAACTTTGCCAATACTAAATTGGAGTTGTTATTTCTTTGCCCCCAGTGTTTCCGCCAAAGGCTGTTCCAGAGTTTGATTTATTTTAATGGCTAGAGACTCTGTAGTAATTTGCAATCTGCATTTTTTCAGCGACAGCTTATATCCATTTGTTCTTTTGCCTGTGCTGGCCATTAACTTAAGGAGAGGGGTTTTTCTTAAATCTATGTTTGAGTTTTCTATTTATACAGAATTTAAAAAATGAAAGATTCAAAATGACTTTTTAAAACAAGTCATGCTAATAGGAATTGAGATTTCCTTGAGTAAGCTGATGTTGGCTGAAGTTACAGTAACTACTGCTTTTAAAAAGGAAATGCCAAAAGCTTTTGTCCAAGGCAATATTATTATTAGAATTTTTACATTATTTTTCAGCTTGGGTTTTTTTTTTAAGTAGATGGTGACATTCATACTAACTTGTAGGAATTACTTTACATGTGATAGATTTATAATAATAATTTATAATTATAATTTATAATAATATTCAGATCTTTACATGGTTTTTCATCTTACTTGTTAAAATCCCATTATGCATAAAAAGCAATGCATTTTAATTAAAGACAGATAATTGGAGATTCATAGACTGTTATACATATTCAGTACTATTTGCTATATTTTTATGTGCTTTTCACAATTTTAAGCCATTATGTACCCCCAGAATTAGGGCTAGCTCTCACATAAATAACATTTGACACCCTGACTCAGAGGTGATATGAAATCCAAAGAATATTTTAGGTCTTTGGCACTTTTCTAAAGATACTGTGTCTGTGCATCTCTCCATGAAGTTTAGTGAGGGAACACCACATAAACTCTCCAATCACTATGTCACATTAATAATGTCTTAATATTAGCAATGTTAAAGAGGAAGAAAAAAGACTACAGAGAGTTCAGTGGAAATAGAACTTGTGTATTCTTTATTCCCTGCTCAGAACATGTCTATCTCAGAATTAAATGGCCTATCATAAACTGCATGTGCTGGTTTTTCTACTCCCAGTTCTCGATCGTGTCTCATCTGTTCTGATGTGTCTTAACGTATCCCTGAAGAAGAAACAAAGCATGAATTTTTCCCTTTTCAGCAAAGCATTTATGTAATTTATGTCTCTGAGGCAGCATCTCACATGCACTTTTGTATTTGATGTGCAAGTGATTCATCACTGAGTTTCTCTATTTTAAGGCATATGACACAAGTTCCTTTAAGCAATAAGACAGCATACTGTAAGCTCCCTTTTCTTTTTCTGGAGGCTGTTCCTCAGTAATTCTTCTTTATTTTAATTTCAGAAATGTATGTTTGCTGCAATTCATTACATATATTTTTCTTTAAATGAAATAAATTACATAGGAAATGGAAACACAATTTTTAGCAAACTGGGGAAATTAAGACTTTACTGTGTAGTTAGAACTGTGATAGCTGATTTTAGCCACAAATTTGATTTATGATCTTTCAGTATATAGTCTTTTGTATGGAACTCACTTGTTAGTATGTACATGAATTTAAAATTTCTTCCTTTATGTACAGAAACTATGGAAAGAGATTATTAAGGTTGAGAAGTCATACACTGAAAGTTTATTAGTTTATCAGTGTCAGCATTGCAGTTGTATCACATGCTTACATTTAGTATCCAATATCAGAGGCCTCTCACAGACCAGGAAGAATGATTTTTGAGTAATATTCAATTTAATACAGGGATTTCGGTACTTTAACTGTTTTACAAGGTGATTCTGAACATACAAGATTTATAAGGTGACCAGCTTTCTCCTGCACACCTATTATGCGCTGCTTAATTCTCAAAGCACAAGTTCTTTGATGAACTAGTTAATGGAATCTTTAACACTTACAAACAACATAATCTTACTGTGAAAACATCTAAACTACTTTTCTATTTTTTTAATACTCAGCTTGATATATAAAAACTCAACACAAACTTTGAGATTAAAGAGATGTGTGGATAATGGAAATCACTGTCTCTTCCAATCATAATTTATAACATATTTAAATATAAAAATGAGGTTTTATATTATAATTACAGCACCAAAGCAGGAAATTCCTAAAGAATGTACCAAAAAATTAAATAATAAATCCATAAAATAGAGAAAGTAAGTTGTATTTTTCCCTCTTTGTATCATTTCCTTTCAGTATCTCTATTAAGTCAAGATATCACATTATATTACACTATATGACATTATAGTCATATTGGTCCGTCTTTATTTTGTATGTGTTCCTGGTACTCAATCACTGTAAGAGAAATTATGCAATGGTAAACAGACATTAGGATGTGTTGTTGCAGATAGGAACCTAATCCATCAGTAGGTGTCAAGAGGTGATAAAACTGTTCAACCAGAATTTTGGCCAACTGCAGATATTTCCTGTTTCTTCTATACTTTCTGTAATCATCTGATACTGGCGGTTCTTGCCAACAGGATGTTGGGCTAAATTAAATTTGGATCTGAGCTGATATGGTTATCCTTATGCTCTTAGTGTATATGGTTTGTTACACAGTTGTGACAGTTACATTCAGCCATGTCTGTGAATGTCATCTTTTTAGTTAGTTTGGTTTTGGTTGTTTTTGTTTGTTTTTTTTTTAAAAACTCTTATTTTTAATCTTCTCTTTCATTTTGAAATTCTGCATCACTGCAATGTCTTTAATAACACTAGCCAGGAACAACATTTGGTGTACTGGAAAGTAACCCAATAATCTCATTTTTCTATAAATGCAGGAAGAGCTTTGCTTCTGAGTAATTGGTGGTATTAAAATCAACAACAAAAGAGTAATACACTCTAAAGATTAGCTTTATAAGGATGGTAATCTGATTTAAGCAAAACTCACCAAAGCTAAAGAATGTCTTTTCTAGTATACCATTTTTGACTGCGTTTAAGACATGAACTGAATTAAAATGTACTAGTTTCATTACTCCTCTACTGTGAACGTAAGTGTACCTGAGCTTCAGTGTTCATGCTAATTCTTGTTAGCTGGTTCACTGGAAGGAGGTAAATCTCTATATCCATAGAAAAATGGTAATAGAAGTAAACCTACTATGTTGTGTTATGTTTGTAGGCCATTTTATACATAAAGGCAAAAATTCTGTCCTCATTAAAGTGAATAGTAAGATTTCATCTAACTCAGTAGAGCCAGGATTTTATCCCTATGGTAGTTCCTTCAGTGAGGCAGGAGAGGTATATTAAGCTAAAATCTTTTCAGAAAAAAACCCACACAGAAATAGAGAAAAATGCTGAACAGGCACACATGTGAGATTTGTCTGTGCCAGTTTCTAAGTGTTAGTTTATGTAGCACCAGATACTTCAGAGAAATGATAAAGAACTAAAATCTACAGTCAGAAATTCCACTAAGGAAAGCCTCTTCTCCTCAGTCTAATACTATACCATTCCTTGTCTTATATTAGCAAGTCCGTTCTTATGTGCTTCCTTTTGAAGTAGAAAGTTCTAATCCTTTCGATATCTATTCATGAAAAGGAAAAAGTCACCAAGCTAGGATGGAAAAAAGAAATTTCTTATATGTAGATTGTTTCATTTAAATATTCTTTTAATACTCTAATAACCAAAATTACTTTGAAGACATGCTTAAATTGATAAGATGTTGATGATGAGAAGTTCAGAAGGCCAAACTTCAACAAGGTCTTAAATATCCTTGGTTTAAAAATGAAAATGTAAACTATGTTTTTCAGTTACTTTATCTAAAGCATCCACATAAAATTTCAGAAGAGGTTTAAGAGAAGACTTGAATATACCACAAAGTAACTGGGAAAAAAATTGGATTAAAGCCAGAAAGTGAAAAAAAAAAACCAACTTGAAAATGGGCATACAAAATTGAAAACAACTGTAATTTCTATAAAATCAGCATGAAATTCCAAACAATTTTATATGGTTGCATGGTCAGTATCAAATGTAGCTTAAAATTCCTGTAGTGAATAAAGTTTCCTACAGAGCTGAAATTCTGTCCGGTGTACATAAAAGACACTCAGCTGAGGTGGGCTATAGTTTCTCTTTAGAAGACGACGACTATGGATGCTGGCAGCAGTCTTTTTAACCACTTGGTTCAAATTAAATAACAGACAGTTGATATAAAATCCAGTAGAAAAATACCGAAGAAACAAAACAACCCTTTAGGTTGACACAATAGTTTTAGTGGGTGAAATATATATCAGGTTTTGGAGACAATTTACATAATAAATGAGGTGAGTTTCCTGGCATTCTGGTCTAGAATGACAGTTGCTCAGTACTTTACAAGTAGACACTTTTATGTTTGGACTTATTCTGTGACTGTGGCCTGGAAGACAGGACAGTACTTCGGGCTGGAAATTTATGTAGAAAAATTGTCATTTAGCTACATCATTGATATAAAATTGAGCATTCTCATGTGAGATAATTCTTTCCTGGCAAGTGGTATTTGATAATTTTGTTTTTAATCACCTGACATTAAGTATCTTTTTCTGATTTAATTAATATTTTGCATTAACAATTGTCATCTTCTTTTCATTTGTTAAACATTTTTGCTTTTACAACACAATAATACTGTGACATTTTATTTGTTTTAACAAATCTTTGCTTTTATTGCTATACAATCTATTTACAGATTATATTAAACTGATTTCTAACTGTATGCAGCCATAGCTGAATAGGCAGAGTTTCTTTGTGTTTGCCCCTGATACCCTCAGATAACAATATCCTATCTATAACAAAGTAGTGAGACCCTTGTGATTTAGCAAAATTGGGGCATTTTGTCTTTAATCATTTTGCGGCCAAGAGGCTGAAAAAGCAGTTGCAATTCTTGCTTTTGAGAGCTGTAAGGAAACCAGTAAGTGCAGTACATTACTGAAGATCCAGCAGGTGGTAACAACCTGTCCAATGGGTCTTTGGAAGAGAAGAGAGAGCAGAACCACTGGGCTAGCTATCTTTTCACATGCTAGGGAACTGCCCCAATGTGTCGGGTAATAAGACTGTTCAGGAAGATTTTGGAAGAGGTTTTAAAGTACACATTGTGTTCAGTCCCTCATCAGCTGGCTCTTTTTCCAAATGTTTCATACATTGACAACATCCCCTCAATATCTATTGCATAATGTTTCTGGTCACTGCTCCTCGATTTGTTAGTGTCAGAGTTTCTGTAGACATTAATTCAAAGAGAAATTTTGGCATCCATTACATTTTTCAGCAAGGCTGACAGCAATTTCATCCCAGTATTTTTCTGTTCTGTCAGGTATACGTGTTATAAGAAAATGTTTAAGGGTAAGATGAAAACTGCTAAGAAGACTTCTGTAGTCTTCTAAATGCTGGAAAGAAAGGAAGAGGAAGAAAAAAAGGAGAAGTATGGTTTTTAAGGAAAGAAAAGTAAAAGCAAATGTCCAGAAGCTAGTTGATATTTTACATTCTTGTTTACTTTTAAAACAATAGCTAACATAATATATCTAATGCTGATTTTTAAAATATTCTAAATTATTTACAATACCAAATTTTGCATGATATTTACAGCACTTTATTTCTTGTGGCCTCTCTGTGCACTGAAATTGAAAAAAACAGTCTGCTGCTGATTTTTAGGGGTAGGGAGGCTGGCACTGACAGTTAAGCACTTGTGAGGAACGTGTTTGTGAAACACCCTTTCCAAGGCAGACTTGTCTCACGATAAAGTATCTGGAATCTCAAATAGGGAAAGAGGGGGCAGAAAAGACTTGGATGGAAAATAAGTCAAAACGAAATGAAACTTCTAAATTTCATTAACTTGTGTTTCTAATTAATTAAATTTGGAGCACATATTTATGAATTCAAGTGACCTTTGCAGATGATTCAAGGCCAAGAAAAATGCTCTTGTCATTGCTTACAAGACAGTGTTTAATGGTATTTAATGTAATTTGTTCT
The DNA here is from genome assembly GCF_026419915.1 of Harpia harpyja. NCBI lineage: Eukaryota > Metazoa > Chordata > Aves > Accipitriformes > Accipitridae > Harpia > Harpia harpyja. Next base: position 27,334,997 of record NC_068953.1, read on the forward strand.
TTTGTTCTGGGATTTAATAAGTTAATGTTTGTGCCTCTTAAAGCAAGAAAATACAAATTACAATCGTCAATCATACAGTATTTTGGAAAACTTTCGTGGTGTTTTTAGTGCATGCGTGTATTTGGTGAGCCAGCACAGTAAATACATTCATTAGCTGGCTTATTACACTTGAAATGTTTTTCCAGAGGAGTCTATCAGTATGTGCTTTCTGAAAGTAAATTAATACTTTCATTGGATAGTTTTGTAAGTCATTGGTTTCAGGAAACATTACCCCTCTGTATCTCTTTTTAAAAAATAGTGTGTATATTGTGAAGTATTTGTTTGTGCTTAAGTTATTTTGATTCTTAATAATATTTTTTAATGGACACGTCTTAAAGTTCATTTTTAGGTAGAGCAATATGTGTGCTCATTGTCTCTCAAATATAAAATCTAATGGTAAAAAATTTACTGCAAAGAAAGGTATTAATTTAAAAGATATTGTATTATGATTTAATTCCTTTTTTACCCTTCCCCATTACTAAATTACAGTTGATAGAAAGTAGAATTTGCATTTGTATTTTGTACTTTTCTTAGCAAGAGAGTGAAAGAGTTTCCCAGATGGTACCTCATAGAACTTATGTTCATAAGCTTTGTAAGTAGAAATATACAAGTATATGGTTGTATGTTATAATGGCTTTCAAAGCAGAGATGGGATTGTCTCCACCCCAGAAATTTTCTGTCTATGGATATGATTTTAATAAACAGTTAATTACAGTAACGGAAAACAAGCTGGTACATACATTCACTATCACTTTCTTTTTTTAACTGTCATATATTTCTTTCTCCTTGTGATGCTCAGAATTTGGATTTATGGCATAAACACATATAAAATATATTGTTATTTACAGTGTGGACCAATATGAAAGGCTAAAATCTTTTATTTAGAAGCTTTTTGCTGTATCCATGCATGCATTTGCTGTGCATGTGTAGACTATCTGAAGCACTCTAGATATGAATATGACTGTAAAAATGATCTGCACATAAACAATGGATCTGTCAAGGATTTTCAGTAGAACAGTTGAAGCTACTGCTTCAGTGAGGTGCCAGACATCTGGATATCATGGACAAATATTCAAAGCACTCAAAACTCCTGGTTTTGTCCAGTGTGTAATTTCCAAGCAGAAAAAATTGTAGTTGTCTGAGGAAACATGATTAACGATAGAGAGATATTCCTTGAGGACTTGATGCAGCATATTTTTCAATCATCCTCAAGTAGCAAAATTTGCTTATGAGATTTAGTCTGTGTGCAGAACATGTTTGATTAAGCATAAGTAGCTGATGTTTAATCACCTTTTTGCAATTCATTGGCAGAAAAACAGTAAGCATACTGTATTAAAAAAAATCAACTAACTGCTAAACAGAAGTCCATCAAAGTATTTTTTGTACTTCAGTGGATTTTCATTTATTTTTCATTTATTGATCATTTAAACATTCCTTACTTGACATTACATTACCCATAGATTTCTCCACTGTTTGCCAATCCTATGAACTGATTAATACATGCATTGCTAAATAGAACAGCTTTATAATAAACCGTTGTCCTGGTGGTATTCAACAGTTGACAGATAAGTTAGTTATGGAATTTGAGCCATGTCAATGTTTCTGAAAGAAACTGCTAACTTGATAACTCTGTGAAGACAGTATAAAAAAATGCAAGATGAGAACTAACCAGAAGAGAGGAGATACGACAGAGAACTAAAATGACTGTTTAGAAATGCTGTTATTTTACTTACAAGATCTGTTCTTTGCATGTGTACTTGGACTTGTGGGTGTTTACCTTTATGACAGAAAAGGAAGGAGTAAGCCGCGTTCCACTCTTAAGCCTGCATTGTTCAAAGTATTTACACACGTTTCACATGCATCATCAAATGTATTATCTGGCCTTCTGAATATGTATTACTGGGACAACATCATGAAAAGAAGAGTCTGGTTTGAACTTCCAGATTGATGTTTAGGAAATACACCTTCCTTTTTACTTACAAGCTTACCACATTTGATCTGCAGTAGGAAATATTAAAAGCCATAATACCTTTTCAAGTTATTTTTCAAAGTGAATAAAAGCAGTGCTTATCAGTTTACTACACCCAGTAAAGCTTACCTCCACTAATTACTGTAGTGAGGGTTTCAGTGACCATTTTGCAATGAATTACTGCTGAGGAGAAATAGCTTAGAATTTTGAGTATTTTTCCTTATTGTACAACCTTTTTGGCCTCAGTTTTATATTAACTCTCTGCTGATGTTGATGAGTTAGCTAGTTTTGTAAATCAAATGCTTCATTCTTCATTGAAAATGGTAGTGTAATAGGAATTGGTCTAGGATATTCTGACTCTAAATTGCCTTCTCTCCTGTGTATGTGTCTTTGGAACATTAGCACTTTGGACCACTGTCTTTCCCATATTTCTCTTGATTTGATCTTCAAAACCAAAAGGATATGACATTTTTCACTGAAGTAGATTGTAAAACTATGGAACTTTTGAATTTAGAGGTCTGACTTGTGAATAGCAGTATAGAGTAATGACTGAATAATACTGCCCCAGGCAGTCATTCACTTGTGAATTTCTCATTAAGCTTATTAGAACCCTTCACTTTGCTGATCTCCACTGTGCATTTCATATAAATATTTTCTTGATCCGCCTCTTATACAGCATGTAGGCATTTCTCATTTTTGCAGGAAACTACATTTCCCTCCAATAAAAATAGCCTTGGAGCTAAACACATGGTTATAATGAAAGCTAATATTATTTTTCAGAACTAATAGTGTCATGTAAAATCCAAGCCTTAATCCTCAGTCTGAAGAAGTGCTCTCTTATTACAGCATTAATAATTTACTGATATTAAAAATGGAAAAAAAGCATGGAATGACTGTTTACAAAATATAATTGTTTCCAAGCAGTAAGAAAATTAATGATTTAATAGTTTAGAGCTAAACTTATCCAACAAACACTTTCCCTACAGCTCAGATGAAAGATATTTCTAGTATTTAAATCTTCTGTGCCATTTTCACTAGAATAAATTATGTTTTCAAGCTTTGAAGACTTCCAGAATCTACCTTCAAAATAGCAAAAGTAAATGTAAAACGCTGCTAATTAACCTTTTCACAGCAAAATGAGATTCATCCATTTAGTGGTACAAAACTTCCCAAATTTAGAGTTTCAGTGCCTACAGCTATTTTGATTACCTGAAACTTGGAAAATTCTACATAGGACCAGAGCCTCCTGTGTCTCCTAGTTCTTCCATAATGCAAAAGTCTTTAAATATATTAATTTGTTCTTTGATATTTGTTACTACACTATTTTGTGTTTTCATCTAGTAAAGAGCTGGTGTTTTGGTGTCTTGCCCCAGCACCATGGCTGATTAAATTTCCTTCCCCCTTTCCTGGGTAGAATTAGTCATCATAGTTGACATAAAATTAGTCATGTCATTTCTATGGAAGGCTTTGTCTTCTGTTTTTCTAAGGAAAACAGGAGTGCATATTCACATACCTTTTCTGTGTATAAGAAATTGGCTGATTCATTATCTGAACTGTGTTCTGAAGAACTTCGGTTCCAGGTGCATTTCATGTGCTATTACGGCTTATCACCTGTATAAGCTGGCTGCAGGCAGTTGCAAAGATAGCATAAATATAACATGGCACTGTGTGCTGGACTTAGTTAAAGGGGGCAAAAATACATCTAAGGCAGAACCTGTTCTTTTCTATATGAGGTATTCCCTCACCCTCAAGGTCTAGCTGTTTTGTTCTGCATATTGTACTGTCTCCAGCCATTCCTGTGGCAGCTTCTCTGGTCCCTGAAACAGGCTTGACAGAAGGAATAGCAGAGCCGTATTCTGGGGACAAACTGAACCTACAAACTGCCTTCCTGTTCTTTCAGGATAATTTAGAATTACACATTGTTGACAAACATTACTAAAAGGTATTGTTAAATGCTCATAGAATGATCATAATGACATTCTCAGTGCTGAAAACTGTATTATCAGTTTAAATATAAAGTAAAATGCATTTTTAATAGTGAAAATGTTCCCAGATGTAGCTATTAACCCTATTATTTAAAATAAGTAAAACTCAGAAAGTAGTCGCATAAGAAAGAAGGTGGCTGCAGTATTCCAGAGCTTGAATGTATACTTAAGGGCCTCTGGCACAGGAGCAAATAGTTTTAAGTACTTTGAAATTTTGGACAGTAAAATTTTGTTTCACACAGTTAAGAGAGCATTTCGTTCGTAAACACTGCAATCCCTATTGCAAGAGATAGACATGTTTTGCCACTCTAAGTAGTTATGTAAAATGTAGGGCAAGCACTACCCAACTGAATATGTTTTAGTTCAATTTCCAAATCAGATCCGCTACTTGGTGCAGGAACAGTTGAAGGCAGACATCTAAATATACCAGTTACAGCATCTACAAGAACACAAGCAGGCAGGACGTAATTCCTTTCAAGGTACAAAATGCAAGTAGCTGCTAAGAGAATCGTACTAACCCCTTGCTGCACCACAGAGTGGGAATTGATAGAAACCATCTGGCTCACTCTTTCTGCCTTCAAAACACTACTGGACATATATTTATATGATATGGTCTTTCAAATTGTTCTGGTTTGCTGCCGACAAATAATTTAGATTTAGTTAAACTTTCAAAATCTGTATTAGACCAAACACTGAAATGTAAATTCATAGAAGGAGAAAATTAAAAACCCCTCAAAATCAAACCCAATCTAATTATTTAATCCAATTCTGATAAATAAATTAGGATTTTTTTTACCTGATGTTTCTCATGTCTTGCTCAGTATATGGGTCAAAATGTGCGTCAATTATCTAACAATCTTTTTTTTTTAATGTCTTAATAATTCCTTGTCTTAATTTTGCCTAATGTCATTAATTTATTTCTAGTTACACACTGTTTTTACCAGACTAAAAATTTTGTCTAAGATGAAAGCCTGACTTTAGGAAAATCAATAGAATATTTACCATTACACACAGGCAGCACTTTGAAACCTCTCTCTTTGTTTACATGATCAGGTATTTATAAATGTGTTACTGTCATCCGGTTAATCTTTAGTTCTCTTCTAGCTTTACAATTCCGTATCAAAACTGAGAAAAACAGCAGCATCAGCAGCAGTGGAGAAAATTGTTCCTCTGAATCAGGACCAATTGCTATTACTAGAGCAAATATACTATGGGAACTGTAGCCAAATTTCTCTTTTATTTCGTATTTATTTGTGTGATTTTTAATCTGCCTTTTTAAATTCAGCTGAATTATCCAGTTTGAAAATCAGGGGGAGTTTTTCAGTTTTGACTTCAAATGCTAGGATGTAGGGGAAATCAGGTGTTAATGATTTTGAGTTTGATGATACAAATTTTCGTGCACACAGTTTTGCCCATGTGTGTAATATCAGAAAGTCAGTGAGAAAACTATTGCAACTAGTGTCATGTAAATATTTTCTAGAGTCCACAGCCTTTCTGTGCTTTCCTTTTCTCAAGTGTTACATAGAAATAGTGTCTTAGCTTTTTAGTGAAAGCTACTTGTACCCTAAAAGTAGAAAGAAGGACTCTAGAACTAAGGGCTGCACACATTCCAGTGTGTTGTGTTAGAATAGTATGATGTTATCTTCTGAAGAGAAGTTATCAGTCATAGCTAAAATGTAAAAAAGTCATGCAATAAAGATAACAGTACTGAACAGTTAACAGAGCATAGGATTAGCCAAATTATGTGAAAAGTTTCTTAAACTTTTTTAACTTTAACACATTTTAATTATTTGTTATTGGTTTGGACACAACCCAGTTTCCCATTGCTTTTGTTCTAATTTTTATATCCCCATGTGTGAGTCAGTGCAGTTATGTTTATTTCAATTAAATTATCATTGTTTATATCAGCTAAAGATATGTAAAGGGGACATATAAAAGGGAAACTATAAAGTTAGAAAGCTGCCTTGGGTTGTTATCCACTGTTCTTCTGCATTATCACCAATAACCCCAACTACAGGCTAGTTTAAAAAGAGGATTTTAATATATATCTAATGCTGCTCAACTCCACCTTTAGTTACTGAAACATTCTTAAAAACCTAGCCTTTAGTGACTTAGAAGATCAAGTCTCTTAAAAAGATTCTTTAAACATTTTGACAGAAATTGCGCTAAAACAATTAAATTTAAAAACAGTAATAAAATCAGTATGCCATAACAGTCATATCTCAATTAACCAGAGGCAAGTATTTAAAATGTGATAGAAACTACTATACTTTCTCTAACAACTAAGGAAAGTTTCCTGTGGCCCCGAACTGCATAAGGAAGGACACAAGGTCTCCTGTGCCTGTCAGCTGCAGTAGTTAGTTTTCTTGGCTGTCAGAGCACACAGGTACTACTAAATCACTACATGGTGACTGTTTATAATGAAGTTATCTGTGACCAGTCTGTTAAAGGATTTAATATCTTAAGTTCAGATCCATCCTGGCAGCCATATTATATATTGGCAGAATTCCAGATTTCTATCTCTGACAATAATCGAACAATCTGTTTGATAGACTACAGTGCAGTGCACTGGCATAAGCATAAAGACATACTTTTCTCTTGATTCTGAGACAAATGGAAGATTTCATACCACTCAAGCATTTGATAACAGCTTCAGACAGGGGCCTTTGGGAATGCTTCACTTTTCAATTTCTTTGCTACAATTCACATAATTCTTATTTTGCTTTTATATCTATTGGTGACTTGAAGTTTTGATGAGCTTTATAGAAGTAATACATAAGCAGTCCGTAGCAGAATATATGGACCCCCTTAAAATCTGGAAAACAGCTGGTCTGTGATTCGTAGATGTTTGAAAACATGCATTTCAGCTAATGGGCTTAAACAAGGACCTTGTTCAAGCAGAGAAGAGTAAACTGTTCTCTGTAAGGAAGCAGAGTAACATGGTAGAGATTTCTTCCATAGGTTCATAGAGCTAGAGGACTCAGATAAAGGTTAATGGGGTTTTAATATTAGACTACGGGCTGGGCAGCAGAAGCTATATGTGCAAATAAAGGGTTTGCAGCTCTTACATTTCTATTTTGTGGAGGATTTGAATTAAGCTTGTATAATTTTGTGTTTGGCAGACTCAGCATGCAGGCCTTTTTTTGATTCTGCATTGTATTTATGATTATTTCTATTCCTTATGGTACTGTTCTCTCCTAGTATTTGTAACATAAAAGTAAAAGAAAAGTTACTGTGTAACACTAAACTGGGCAGGAAATTTTAGAGCTGCCTTGAAGACCGTAAAGTTACAACAGCACAGAGCTTGGCTGCACCCATAATGGTATGTTCTAAAATATATACAAAAAACCTGTTCTTGGTAAAGAATTTGCTATGCTTTTTGCTCTGACTGAAACAATTATGGCTATTCCAAGCACTTAAAGTGGTGAAGAAACCTTTTCTTTCTTTGCGTAAAATATTCGTGACTTCAGCTGCATTGCAAAAAGGAGCTGGAGAAAAAGTACCAAAGTTGACTGAAAAGCCGATTGTTTTTTACCACACAAAACAAAACAAAGTACTTTTCTTGTTCTTAACTTGGTCTTTTAGTGCCACAGTAATTCCTCTATGACTATCAATGTATTCTTGATTCATATGTGAATGCAAACATTATATGGTAGAAAAAAATTTACAAAAGTAGATTATATTTCTACTATTAAATATATATTCAGTATAAATAATGAAATCAGTTTCTACTAGTATAGAAATGTGGATCTGTGGTTTTAATATAGCTCCGAAAAACTTAGAATAAACTTCCATTTATCTCTTTCATAGAGCAATATAAATTTGCAAATGTATTTGAAAAGTAATAGCTAACTATTTTTCAAGTTGAATATCCTAAATCGGGTATATTCTGGTGTATTGTGCTCTTAAGCCTGTATCTTGAGTAGAATAAATAGACATAGCAACATTACTCCTAGATAGATGTTGGTAAGATGCAGATAAGTCATTCTGACTTGAAAGTCAGGAAGGGATTAATGCTGGAACAGGAATTTCATTTTTCTTTATGCCCAGTCTGCATTACCAATGTTATGAAACCATATCTTAAAATAAAAGCACATGGATTTGCAGAAGCAGTAGTTATTATTTGGCATCTTTTAAAATTAACTCCTCAAGCCATTGATAGGCATCAGTAACAAAACTCTTACTGATTTCAGTAGAGCCAGGCTTTTACAAACGGCATGTATTTGTCTCTTTCCTAATGTGGGTCTCTCAACTCTTGAGCAAACTTTTCCTAATGAATCATAGGGTTAGATAGCTTTTCCACTAGTCAGTAACTTAACTCCTCCACAGCTGTGCAATATTTTTTACTTTCAACAGCAACTATTTAGACTAGTAATGATAGTTCTCTATAGTTCATCAGTAAGTCAATATGAATAGAACAGCCATATTTTGACTGTATGTTGAAAAGAGAGCTAATGCTGTACTTCTCAACGATTACTTTCTCATGTTGATTACATCTCTGTGTTTTTGAGTATGTATTTCAATCAAATACCATGCACACAGAGAAGGAAGTATTTTTTTCATGTAGAAATCTATGTTAATGAAATAAATATGGCACAGTCTGCCAGGGTTCAAATTGGACTTCTTTGTACAATACCACCTGTGAGGTAAATTGCAGCACATGTGATTACAATGGATGATGTGTACATAATTCTTTAGGGATATACTAACAGAGGCTAGTTTGGGATGCAGCTGCCAGATAGCTGTTAAGAGGAAAACAAAGAAACCATCCCATTGTGATGGGTCTGGAGCTGGAAAAGAGTAAACTCATGAAATGGGAGCTGTAACTAGCAATTCTGCTTTGCTGAGTTCAACTGAAAGTACCCATAACTGTGTTGTTGAAGTATGAATGAGAAGACAATATAATAAGTTGTGATCCAAAATCTTCAATATTTACAGTGCTGTATACGGGCAGAAATATCCTGCATTTTCCTGCATCACCTACATTCTAGTTTTGGAATTCATGTAGTTAATTGTTTGGGGAAATAAGCATGATTACTTTCATGTACAATTTGTACAAAAATAATGTTTGTTAAATTTTGTCATATGGATAAGAACATCCCAAACAAAATGGTATCACACAGAAAACAGTGAACAGCTGATGTGAAGAGGGAGAAGGGGAAAAAAGATTATTGTAATGGCAGTCATACATTTTAACTTAGCCCTAGCAGGGAAAAAAACTGTGTATCTTATGGATACAAGATGATCACTTGCAAATGATTAGCAGAAAGTCAGGAAATATGGGTTCTATTATTTATTTGGTCTCCCACAATTGCATAACAGTGGCTACTTGCACATTTTTGAAAATATCTGAAGTGACTGAGAAATGTAAGTATCATATATATGCTGTGGGGTTTAGGCTTAAGTATTGCTTTTTGAAATGTAACTTGAAATGTCCCTTGAGTACTTGTCAGCACTTTTAAAAAATTGTCTCTGGGATGTCTACAGATCCTATCTGAAAAGGACAATGTACAGAATACCTACTCATGTTTATGAAATATTTTGTTATATAAGAAGAAAAAGTGGGATTAGTATTTA